>NC_092004.1:17439479-17769391 GCF_044704955.1 Pristiophorus japonicus
GGCTCTGGGAACTTTCACATCCACCCGAGGGTGCAGATGCAGCTTCAATTTAAAATTTCAACCGATGGTCAACAGCTTCAACAATGCAAAATGCCCCAGGTACTGCATTTGAGTGTCAGCCAAGATGATGTGTTCAAGTCTCAGGAGTGGGACTTACCCACACAACCTCCTGAATCAGTCGCGAATGGAGCCACTGAACCAAAACCGATACCAAAGTTCACAACCGTGTTATTTTCCCCAAGTTTTTTTAAAAGTTCCAGCACGTACCAAATTCATGGTGATGAATTCCACAGACAGTTGCACATACACAGAGCCATATATACAGAGAGACAGACACAGAGACACACACACCCACACATATAACCAAAAATATACATGCACCAACAGACATGCCTTAGACATATAGAGGGATAGACAGGCTGAATCACTGTCACTACTTTGGCTGTTTTTTGGGTTTTTCCATCTGTATGTATCGTGAATATTGCAGATTAATAAAAATGAGAAATGGATGTCAGTGTTGAAATGTGTGGGACGCTATTCCACCTCTCTCAAGATCCGTTTTGCAAAAACCTGGTTAAATTGTAAAATGGAATGAAACATGCTGTGAATCGTAGTCGGCAGGATTCGAACCTACGCGCAGAAAACCAAAGGATTTCTCGCTTTAACCACACGGCAACAACGACTGCGTCTCTGGCACTTTAAATGTTACTCAGAAAAAACTCAGTCATCCATCTCTGTTCAGCAGACGGCCACAGAATCCAGAAAAAGTCTCCGTTTGCAAAAAATCTGGAAAAGGCAATCTCCTCTTTCTGTATTTTTACTGTTCTATATTGCTCTGGAAATTTTTAATATGAATCTATACCAAGAAACAGAAGTAAAATTCGACATATTGAAAAAGCTGCTTTGTCGTCGGGAAATTGTACCCGTTACTCCCGCGTAGCAGGGGGGCATAATAACCACTCTATGGACGAGGGAACGGGTTGCATCAAAGCAGTAATGGAGCATTGAAGAGAAGTCGACAGACACATTGATCGACAGAGACAAATCGACAAACAGGGATAGACAGACAGCGAGAGAGAGACAACGAGAGACAGAAAGGCTGAGGCTGAAAAGTCAGTCAGAGTCAGCGAGAAAAACACTCAAACACCTACATATACAGAGATGTGTGTGTGTATGGTCTGTAAAAAGAGAGAGGGAAAGAGTGAGAGAAAGACAGTAATAAAGACAGTGCCAAAGTGAGAGACAGATAGAGACAGAGCGACAGATATAGAGAGAGACAAAGATATAAACAGAAAATGATGGAAATACTCAGTAGGTTAGAGACAGGAACTACCAGCGACAGGCAAAGAGAGACAGACAGGTAGAAAAATAGACAGACAGAGATGATGGGAAAGAGTAAGACAGTCAGACAGAGAGACTGAGAGAATCCCATTCGAACAGAACTGGACATGGTGAGAAAGCTACAGACACATTGAGAACCAGAGACAAACAGGGAAACAGGGAGAGATAGAGACAATGAGAGACATAAAGTTTGAGTCTGAAAGGGAGGATCAGACTGAATCAGAAAAAGACTCAAACACATACAAACACAGAGATGTATTTGCGTGCTCCATAAAGAGAGGGAGGCAATTAGCGATGGAATGACAGAGAAAAGGACAGAGACAAAGAGAGAGACAAAGAGGGAGACAGGTAGAGAGAAAGACAGATAGAGAGAGAGAGACATAGAGACAAAAACAGAAAATAATGGATATACTTATCAGGTTAGAGTCAAGGACTAAGAGAGACAGGCAAAGACATGGACAGACAAAGATAATGGGACAGAGAGAGAGAGTCAGACAGAGAGTCTGAGAAAATCCCTTTGCAACAGAACTAGACACCGTGAGAAAGAGACAGATTGAGAGACAGAGACAAACAGAGAAACAGGGACAGACAGAGTGGGTTAGAGAGAGGCAGACTGAGAGAGACAAAGACTCAAACACACAAACACAAACACAGGTCTCTAAAGAGAGAGAGCAGCAGAGACCGAGCGACACAGATACTTTTTACAATTTAATTTCATTATCGGCTCAGAGTGTCACATCGTTACAGAAAATTGGAGATTCAGCAGATGAGAATCGGGTATCACTGAGCAGGATGGGAAAAATCTACGTTTAATTAGGAATTACCAGGATTGGGACTCAAACCCACGTGGGTATAAACCCATTAGATCTTAAATCCAAAGCCTTTACCACTCGGCCATCCTGGTCCTGACCCTGTCTGTGGTTGGACTCTGCCGGTGAGAATCTGGGCTTCACCTCCACCTTCACAGCGACACACAAACACTTTGGATTTCAGGGAGCATTTACGAACATTTTTCGTAATATTGACACGGGCGCAGCTCTCCTATTCTTTTTCGACTAAGGCTCTGGGAACTTTCACATCCACCCGAGGGTGCAGATGGAGCTTCAATTTAAAATTTCAGCCGCTGGTCAACAGCTTCAACAATGCAACATTCCCCAAGTACTGCATTTGAGTGTCAGCCAAGATGATGGGTTCAAGTCTCAGGAGTGGGACTTACACACACAACATCCTGATTCAGTCGAGAATGGAGCCACTGAACCAAAACCGATACCAAAGTTTACAACCGTATTATTTTCCCCAAGTTTTTTAAAAAGTTCCAGGACGTACCAAATTCATGGTGTTGATTTCCACAGACAGTTGCACATACACAGAGACATACATACAGATGGACATACACAGACACACGCAAACACAATAATCAAAGATATACACGCATCAACATAGAAACATAGAAATATAGAAAATAGGTGCAGGAATATGCCATTCGGACCTTCGAGCCTGCACCACCATTCAATAAGATCATGGCTCATCATTCAACCTCAGTACCCCTTTCCTGCTTTCTCTCCATACACCTTGATCCCTTTAGCCATCAGCGCCATTTTGAATATATCTAACGAACTGGCCTCAACGACATTCTGCGGTAGTAAATTTCATAGGTTAACCACTCTCTGAGTGAAGAAGTTTCTCCTGATCTCGGTCCTAAATGGCTTACACGTTATTATTAGACTGTGATCCTTGGTCTCGAACACTCCAGCATCGAGAACATTCTTCCAGCCTCTAAGCTGTCTAATCTCGTCAGAATTTTATATGTTTCGATGAGATCCCCTCTCATTCTTCTAAACTCCAGTGGATACCAGCCCAGTTGATGCAGTCTCTCCTCATATGTCAGTCCTGCCATTCCGGGAATCATGCTGGTGAACCTTCGCTGTGCTCCTTCAATAGCAAGGACGTCCTTCCTCAGATTTGGAGACCAAAACTGGCACAATATTTAAGTTGTGGCTTCACCAAGGCCCTGTACAACTGCAGTAAGACCTCCCTGCTCCTATACTCAAATCCCCTAGCTCTGAAGGCGAACATGCCATTTGCCTTCTTTACCGCCTGCTGCACCTGCATACCAACAATCAATGACAGATGTACCATGACACCCAGATTAAGATAGACACAGGTTGCCTGAGACAAATAGACAGATAGACACGCAGGGTGACTGTCGCTACTTTGTCTGGCTTTTGCGTTTTTCAGTCGAGGATGCTGCCATTGAAACGAAGCCGATACCAAAGTTCACAACCGTATTATTTTCACCAACACTTTTTGAAAAGTTCCAGGACATACTAAATTCATGGTATTGATTTCCACAGACAGTTGCACATATACAGAGACATATATACAGATAGACAGACACACAGACACACACACACACATAACCAAAAATATACATGCACCAACGGACATGCACAGATGCCTAATACATATAGAGAGATAGACAGGCTGAATCACTGTCGCTGCTTTGGCTGATTTTTGCGTTTTTCTATCCGTATGTATCTTGAATATTGCAGATATTGAGATATTGCATAAAAATGAGAAATAGATGTCAGTGTTGAAAGGTGTGGGACGTTCTTCCGCCGATCTCAGGTTCAGTTTTGCAAAAACCTGGTTAAATTGTAAAATGGAATGAAAAATGCTGAGAATCGTAGCCGGCATGTATCGAACTTGCCGGGGGAAACCCAAAGGATTTCTCGACTATTGCTTTAACCACTCGCCCACAACTACTGCGTCTCTGTCACTTTAAATGTTACTCAGAAAAAACTCAGTCATCCATCTCTGTGCAGCAGACGGCCACAGAATCCTGAAAAAGTCTCCGTTTGCAAAAAATCTGGAAGAGGCAATCTCCTCTTGCTGTATCTTTACTGTTCTATATTGCTCTGAAACTTTTTAATATGAATCTATACCAAGAAACAGAAGTAAAACTCTACATTTTGAAAAAACTGCTTTTACATTGCGGAATTGAAGCCGGTTCTCCCATGTAACAGGCGGTCATAATCAACATAGTACGGACGAGGTTACGGTTTGTGTCAGAGCAGTAATCGAGCTGTGAACATAAGTCGACAGACTCATTGATGGACCGAGACAAACCGACAAACAGGGAGAGACAGATAGCGATAGAGAGACAACGAGAGACAGAAAGGGTGAGACTGAAAAGTCAGGCGGACTCTGAGAAAAAGTCTCAAACACCTACATATACAGAGATGTGTGTGTGTGATCAACAAAGAGAGAGAGGGAAAGAGTGAACGAAAGACAGTGATAAAGACAGTGACAAGGAGAGAGACAGATAGAGAGAGCGACAGATCGAGAGAGAGGCAAAGATGTAAACAGAAAATGATGGAAATACTCAGCAGGTTAGAGACAGGAACTGCCAGCGACAGGCAAAGAGAGACAGATAGGCAGAAATATCGACAGACAGAGATGATGGGAAAGAGTGAGACAGTCAGACAGAGAGACTGAGAGAATCCCATTCGAACAGAACTGGACATCGTGAGAAAGAGACAGACACATTGAGAACCAGAGACAAACAGGGAAACAGGGAGAGACAGACAGCGAGGTAGAGACAAAGAGAGACAGAAAGTTTGAGACTGACAGGGAGGATCAGACTGAATGAGAAAAAGACGCAAACACATGTATTTGCGTGCTCCATAAAGAGAGGGAGGCAAATAGTGATGGAATGACGGAGAAAAGGACAGGGACAAAGAGAGAGACATAGAGGGCGACGGATAGAGAGAAAGACAGATAGAGAGATAGACATGGAGATAAAAACAGAAAATACTTATCAGGTTAGAGACAATGACTAACAGAGACATGGACAGACAGAGATAATGGGACAGAGAGAGACAGTCAGACAGAGAGTCTGAGGGAATCCCATTGCAATAGAACTAGACACCTTGATAAAGAGACAGATTCAAACAGAGAAACACTGACAGACAGAGTGGGTCAGAGAGAGGTAGACTGAGAGAGACAAAGACTCAAACACACCAACACAAACACAGCTCTCGAAATAGTGAGCGGCAGAGACCGAGCGACACAGATACATTTCATTATCGGCTCAGCGTGTCACGCAGTTACAGAAAACTGGAGATTCAGCAGGTGAAAATCGAGTATCACTGAGCAGGATGGGAAGAATCTCTGTTTAATTAAGGAATTACCAGAAATGGGGTTTGAACCCACGCGGGTATCAACCCATTAGATGTTAAATCCAACGCCTTTACCGCTCGGCCATGCTGGTCCTGACCCTGTCAGTCGTTGGACTCTGCCTCTGTGAGAATCTGGGCTTCAGCTCCACCCCCACAGCGACACACAGACACATTGGATTTCAGGGAGCATTTACGAACATTTTTCGCAATATTGACACGGGCGCAGCTCTCCTATTCTTTTTCAACCACGGCTCTGGGAACGTTCACATTTACCCGAGGGTGCAGATGGAGCTTCAATTTAAAATTCCGGCCGCTGGTCAACAGCTTCAACAATGCAACATTCCCCAAGTACTGCATTTGAGTGTCAGCCAAGATGATGTGTTCAAGTCTCAGGAGTGGGACTGACACAGACAACCTCATGATTCAGTCGAGAATGGGGCCACTGAACCAAAACCGATACCAAAGTTCACACCCGTATTATTTTCCCCAAGTTTTTTTAAAAGTTCCAGGACGTACCAAATTCATGGTGATGATTTGCACAGTCAGTTGCACATACACAGAGACATACATACAGATGGACATACACAGACACACGCACACAAAATAACCAAAAATATACACGCATCAACATATAAACATCGAGACATAGAAATTAGGTGCAGGAATATGCCATTCGGCCCTTTGAGCCTGCACCACCATGTAATAAGATCATGACTCATTATTGAACCTCAGTCCCTCTTTCCTGCTTTCGCTGCATACCCCTTGATCGCTTTAGCCATAAGGGCCATATCTAACTCCCTTTTGAACATATCTAACGAACTGGCCTCAACGACTTTGCGGTAGAAAATTTCATAGGTTCACCACTCTCTGAGTGAAGAAGTTTCTCCTCATCTCGGTCATAAATGCCATACCCCTTACTCTTATACTGTAATCCTTGGTCTCAAATTCCCCCGCAACGAGACCATTCCTCCAGCCTCTAAGCTGTCCAATCTCGTCAGAATTTTATATGTTTCTGTGTGATCCCCTCTCATTCTTATAAACTCTAGTGGATACCAGCGCAGTTGATCCAGTCTCTCCTCATATGTCAATCCTGGCTTCCCGGGAATCATGCTGGTGAAGCTTCGCTGTCTCCCTCAATAGCAAGGAAGTCCTTCCTCAGATTCGGGGACCAAAACTGAACACAATATTCCAGGTGAGGCCTCACCAAAGCCCTGTACAACTGCAGTAAGACGTCCCTGCTCCTATACTCAAATCCCCTAGCTATGAAGGCGAACATGCCATTTGCCTTCTTCACCGCCTACTGCACCTGCATGCCAACTTTCAATGGCTGATGTACCATGACACGCAGATCAAGATATGCAAAGGTTGCCTTAGACAAATAGATGGATAGACAGGCAGGGTGACTGCCGCTACTTTGGCTGGCTTTTGCGTTTTTCTATCCGTTTGTATCGTGAATACTGCAGATTAATGAAAGAAAGAAAACAGCGGCTGCGTTGAAAGATGTGGGACGTTTCTCCATCGATCTTAGAATCAGTTTTGCAGTAACGTGGTTAAATTGTGAAACAGAATGAAATATGCTGAGAAACATAGTCGGCAGGATTCAAACCTGCGCAGAAAAACCCCGATGGATTATACATGTCCATTGTCTTACCCACTCGGCCACGACTACTGGCACTCTGCATCATTAAATATTACTCAGATAACCTCAGTCATCCATCTCTGTGCAGCAGATGGCCACAGAATCTGGAAAAAGTCTCCGTTTGCTAAAAATCTGGAAGAGGCAATCTCCTCTTCCTGTATTTGTACTTTCTATATTGCTCTGGAACTTTTTAATGTGAATCAACACCAAGAAACAAGTAAAATTCAGCATTTTGTAAATGCTGCCACAGCGCTGGGAAGTAGAACCATGCTCTCGGGCTTAACAGGCGGGGAAACTCACCACTATACTAAGGAGCATGAGTTCTATCAGAGGAGGAATCGAGCTGTGAACAGAACTGCACACCATGAGAAGTCGACAGACACATTGATAGACAAAGACAAACCGACAAACAGGGAGAGACAGACAGCGAGATCGAGACAACAAGAGACAGAAAGTGTAAGGCGGAAAAGGAAAGGAAGACTGAGTGAGAAAAGAGACTCAAACACATACATGCACAGGGATGTGTGTATGTGTGATCTATTAAGAGAGAGAGGGTAAGAGTGTGAGAAAGACAATGATACAGTACGTGACAAGGAGAAAAACAGACAGAGAGAGAGAGAGATAGAGACTAAAACAGAAAATGATGGGAATACTTCTCAGGTTACAGGCAGGGACGAACAGAGACAGGCAAAGACATGGACAGACCGAAATGATGGGAAAGAGAGAGCCAGTCAGACAGAGTCTGAGAGAATCCCATTGGAACAGACGTGGGCACCGTGAGAAAGAGACAGATTGAGAGACAGAGACAAACGGAGAAACAGGGACAGAAAGAGTGAGTCAGACTGAGAGAGACAAAGACTCAAACATACAAACACATACACAGCTCTCTGAAGACAAAGAGAGAAGCAGAGACCGAGCGACACAGATACATTCCACAATGTCATTTCATTATCGGTTCAGGGTGTCACATAGTTACAGAAAATTGTTGATTCAACCGAGGAAAATCCGGTATCACTGATCAGAATGGGAGGAAATCCGTGTTAAATTTAAGAGATACCAGGAGTGGTGAAGAAGCCACGCGGGAAAAACCCATTGAATTTAAATGCCAACGCCTGAACCACTCGGCTATCCTGGTCCTGTGAGAACCTGGATTCTGTCTCTGTGAGAATCTGGTCTTCAACCCCAACGCCACATACAAACACATGCAAATCGGCTTTCAGTGAGCATTTACGACCATTTTTGGCAATATTGACACAGGGGCTACTCTCCTATTCTTTATTCGAGTAATGCTCTGGGACCTTTCATATCCACCCGAGGGTGCAGACGGAGCTTCAATTTAACATTTCATCCGAAAGTCAACAGCTTCAACAATGCAAAATTCCCCAAGTGGTGCACTAGAGTGTTAGCCAAGATGATATGCTCAAGACTCAGGAGTGCGGCTTGAACACACAAACTCCTGATTCAGTCGAGAATGCGCCACTGAACCAAAGCCGATACAAAAGTTCACAACCGTATTATTTTCCCCAAGTCTTTTTTGTAAGTTCCAGGACATACCAAATTCATGGTGATGATTTCCACAGACATACAGAGAGACATATATAGAGATAGACAGACACAGAGACACACACATGCATTACCAAAAATGTACACGCACCAACGGACATGCACAGATGCCTCAGATATCTCGAGGGATAGACAGGCTGAATCACTGTCGCAACTTTGACTGATTTTTGCGATTTTTTAAACGGATGTATCGTAAATGTTGCTGATTAATAAAAATGAGAAAAACATGTCAGTGTTGAAAGGTGTGGGACGTTATTACATTTATCTCAGGATCAGTTTGGCAGAGACCTGGTGAAATGGAATGAAAAAGGCTGAGAATTGTATTCGGCAGGATTCGAACCTGCGCAGGAAAAGCCCAATTGATTTCTACTCCATCGCCTTAACCACTCGGCCACGACTACTGTTGCGCGGCCTTTGATAAATGTTACTCAGAAAAAACTCAGTCATCCATCTCTGTGCAGCAGACGGCCAAAGTATCCTGAAAAAGTTTCCATTTGCTCAAAATCTGAAAGAGGCAATCTCCTCCACCTGTATTTTTACAGTTCTATTTTGCTCTGGAAATTTTTAATATGAATCTCCACCAAGAAACAGAAATAAAGTTCAACATTTTGAAACAACTGCCTCCACATCGGGGAATTGAACCCGGGCTCCCGCGTGACAGGCGGGGACACTCACCTCGATACGAACGAGGAACTGACGGATACCAGCTCTGTCAGAGCAGGAATCGAGCTGTGAACAGAACTGGACACCATGAGAAGTCGACAGACACATTGAGAGACAGAAACAAACCGACAAACAGGGAGAGATAGACAGCAAGATAGAGACAACGAGGAACAGAAAGTGTGAGACTGAGAAGGAGAGGCTGACTGAGTGAGAAAAAGACTCAAACACATACATATACAGAGATGTGTGTGTGTGTGATCTATTAAGAGAGAAAGCGAAAGAGTGAGAAAAAGACAATGATAAAGACAGTGACAAGGTGAGAGACAGATAGAGAGAGAGAGATAGAGACTAAAAACAGAAAATTATGGTAATACTTATCAGGTTAGAGACAGGCAAAGAGATGGACAGACCAAAATGATGGGAAAGAGATAGCCAGTCAGACAAAGAGTCTGAGAGAATCCCATTGGAACAGCAGTGGACACCGTAAGAAAGAGAAGATTGAGAGACAGAGATAAGCAGAGAAACGGGGACAGACAGAATAAGTCAGAGAGAGGCAGAGACCGAGCGACACAGATACATTTCACAATTTCATTTCGTTAACGGCTCAGTGTGTCACATAGTTACAGAGAATTGCAGATTCAACAGATGAAAATCCGGGATCACTGTTCAGAATGGGAGGAAATCCGTGTCAAATTAAAGGATAGAATAAAAGGAAAAGGAGGTGGGGTAGAATTGCTGGTTAAAGAGGAGATTAATGCAATAGTTAGGAAGGAGATTAGCTTGGATGATGTGGAATCTATGTGGGTAGAGCTGCAGACCACCAACGGGCAAAAAACGTAAGTGGGAGTTTAGTACAGACCTCCAAACAGTAGTTGTGATGTTGGGGAGGGCATAAAACAGGAAATTAGGGGTGCATGCAATAAAGATGCAGCAGTTATAATGGGTGACTTTAATATGCACATAGATTAGGCTAACCAAATTTTAGCAATACTTTGGAGGGGGATTTCCTGGAGTACATTAGGGATGGTTTTCCAGACCAATATGTCGAGGAACCAACAAGGAGGGAGGCCATCTTAGACTGGGTGTTGTGCAATGAGAGAGGATTAATTAGCAATCTTGTTGTGCGAGGCCCCTTGGGGAAGAGTGACCATAATATGGTGGAATTCTGCATTAGGATGGAGAATGAAACATTTGTTCAGAGATCATAGTCCAGAACTTGAAGAAGGGTAACTTTGAAGGTATGAGGCATGAATTGGCTCGGATAGATTGGCGAATGATACTTAAGGGGATGACTGTGGATGGGCAATGGTAAACATTTAGAGACCGCAGAGGTGAACTACAACAATTGTACATTCCTGTCTGGCGTAAAAATAAAAAAGGGAAGGTGGCTCATCCGTGGCTATCAGTCAGGGATAGTATTAAAGACAAAGAAGTGGCATACAAATTGGCCAGAAATATCAGCGAACCAGGTGATTGGGAGAAATTTAGAACTCAGCAGAGGATGACAAAGTTTTGATTAGGGCAGGTAAAATGGAGTACGAGAAGAAGCTTGCATGAAACATTAAGACCGATTGCGAAAAGTTTCTATAGATATGTAAAGAGAAAAACGTTCTTAAAGACAAACGTCGGTCCCGTGCAGTCAGAATCAGGAGAAGTCATAACGGGGAACAAAGAAATGGCAGACCAATTGAACAACTACTTTGGTTCGGTATTCTCTAAGGAGGACACAAACAACCTTTCGGATATAAAAGGGGTCAGAGGGTCTAGTAAGGAGGAGGAACTGTGGGAAATCCTTATTAATCGGGAAATTGTGCTGGGGAAATTGATGGGACTGAAGGCCGATAAATCCCCAGGGCCTGATGGACTGCATGCCAGTGTACTTCAGGAGGTGGCCTTGGAAATAGCGGATGCATTGACAGTCATTTTCCAACATTCCATTGAATCTGGATCAATTCTTATCGCGTGGAGGGTAGCCAATGTAAGCCCACTTTTTAAAAAAGCAGGGAGAGAGAAAACATGGAATTATAGACCGGTCAGCCAGTCCTCAGTACTGGGTAAAATGATGGAATCAATTATTATGGATGTCATAGCAGCGCATTTGGAAAGAGGTGACATGATAGGTCCAAGTCAGCATGGATTTGTGAAAGGGAAATCATGCTTGACAAATCTTCTGGAAATGTTTGAGGATGTTTCCAGTAAATTGGACAAGGGAGAACCAGTTGATGTGGTATATTTGGACTTTCAGAAGGCTTTCAACAAGGTTCCACACAAGTGATTAATGTGCAAAGTTACAGCACATGGGATTGTGGGTAGTGTGCTGACATGGATTGAGAATTGGTTGTCAGACAGGAAGCAAAGAGTAGGTGTAAATGGGTACTTTTCAGAATGGCAGGCAGTGACGAGTGGGGTAACGCAAGGTTCTGTGCTGGGGCACCAGCTGTTTACATTATACATTAATGATTAAGACGAGGGGATTAAATGTAGTATCTCCAAATATGCGGATGATACTAAGTTGGGTGGCAGTGTGAGCTGCGAGGAGGATGCTATGAGGCTGCAGAGTGACTTGGATAGGTTAGTTGAGTGGGCAAATGCATGGCAGATGAAGGATAATGTGGATAAATGTGAGGATATCCACTTTGGTGGTAAAAACAGAGAGACAGACTATTATCTGAATGGTGACAGATTAGGAAGAGGGGAGGTGCAACGAGACCTGGATGTCATGGTACATCAGTCATTGAAGGTTGACATGCAGGTACAGCAGGCAGTTAAGACAGCAAATGGAATGTTGGCCTTCATAGCGAGGGGATTTGAGTTCAGGGGCAGGGAGGTGTTGCTACAGTTGTACAGGGCCTTGGTGAGGCCACACCTGGAGTGTTGTGTACAGTTTTGGTCTCCTAACTTGAGGAAGGACATTCTTGCTATTGAGCGAGTGCAGCGAAGGTGCACCAGACTGATTCCCGGGATAGCGGGACTGACCTATCAAGAAAGACTGGATCAAATGGGCTTGTATTCACTGGAGTTCAGAAGAATGAGAGGGGACCTCATAGAACCGTTTAAAATTCTGATGGGTTCAGACAGGTTTGATGCTGGAAGAATGTTCCCAATTTTGGGGAAGTCCAGAACCAAGGGTCACAGTCTAACGATAAGGGGTAAGCCATTTCGGACCGAGATGCGGAGAAACTTCTTCACCCAGAGTGGTGAACCTGTGGAATTCTCTGCCACAGAAAGTTGTTGAGGCCAATTCACTAAATATATACAAAATGGAGTTAGATGAAGTCCTTACTACTCGGGGGATCAGGGGTATGGCGAGAAAGCAGGATTGGGCTACTGAAGTTGCATGTTCAACCATGAACTCATTGGATGGCAGTGCAGCCTAGAAAGGCCGAATGGCCTACTCCTGCACTTATTTTCTATGTTTTTATACCAGGAGAAAAACCCCATTGAATTTTCAGGCCAACGCCTTAACCACTCGGCTATCCTGATCCCGTCAGACTTTGGCTTCGGTCTCTGTGAGAATCTGGGCTTCAACCCCAACCCCACATACAAACACATGCAAATCGGCTTTCAGTGAGTATTTACGAATATTTTTAGCAATATTGACACGAGGGCAACTCTCCTATTCTTATTCGAGTAATGCTCTGGGAGCTTTCCTATCCACCTGAGGGTGCAGACGGAGCTTCAATTTAACATTTCATCCGAAAGTCTACAGCTTCAACATTGCAAAATTCCCCAAGTGCTGCACTTGAGTGTTAGCCAAGATGATATGCTCAAGTCTCAGGAGTGCGACTTGAACACACAAACTCCTGATTCAGTCGAGAATGCTGCCACTGAACCAAAGCCGATACAAAAGTTCACAACCGTATTATTTTCCCCAAGACTTTTTTATAAGTTCCAGGACATACAAAATGCATGGTGATGATTTCCACAGACAGTTGCACATACACAGAGACATATACACAGATAGACAGACACAGAGGCACACACACACACACATATCCAAAAAATTACACGCACCAACGGACATGCACAGATGCCTTCGTCATTTTGAGGGACAGACAGGCTGAATCTCTGTCGCAACATTGACTGATTTTTGCGATTTTTTTTAAACGGATGTATCGTGAATATTGCAGATAAATTAAAATGAGAAAAAATGTCAGTGTTGAAAGGTGTGGGACGTGATTCCATCTATCTCAGGATCAGTTTGGCAGAGAACTGGTTAAATTGTTAAATGGAATGAAGAAAGCTGACAATCGCAGTCGGCAGGATTCGAACCTGCGCGGGAAAATCACAATAGATTTTTAGCCCATCGCCTTAACCACTCGGCCACGACTACTGTGTCGCTGCCTTTTTAAACGTTACTCAGAAAAAACTCAGTCATCCATCTCTTTGCAGCAGATGGCCAAAGAATCCTGAAAAAGTCTCCGTTTGCTCAAAATCTGGAAGAGGCAATTTCCTCTCCCTATATTTTTACAGTTCTATATTGCTCTGGAACATTTTAATATGAATCTCTACCAAGAAACAAATATAAATTTCAACATAATCGCCGTCGGGGAATTAAACCCCGGTCTCCGGCGTGACAGACGGGGATACTCACCACTATACTAACGAGGAATTGACAGGTTCCACATCTGTCAGAGCAGGAATCGAGCTGTGAACAGAACAGGACACCATGAGAAGTCGACAGACACATTGAGATACATAGAACATGGAACATAGAAAATAGTTGCAGGAGTAGGCCATTCGGCCTTTCTAGCCTGCACTGCCATTCAATGAGTTTATGGCTGAACATGCAACTTCAGTACCCCATTCCTGCTTTCTCGCCATACCCCTTGATTCCCCTACTAGTAAGGACTACATCTAACTCCTTTTTGAATATATTTAGTGAATTGGCCTCAACAACTTTTTGTGGCAGAGAATTCCACAGGTTCACTACTCTCTGGGTGAAGAAGTTCCTCCTCATCTCGGTCCTAAATGGCTTTCCCCTTATCCTTAGACTATGTCCCCTGGTTCTGGACTTCCCCAACATTGGGAACATTCTTCCTGCATCCAACCTGTCTAACCCCGTCAGAATCTTAAACATTTCAATGAGGTCCCCTCTCATTCTTCTGAACTCCAGTGAATACAAGCCCAGTTGATCCAGTCTTTCTTGATAGGTCAGTCCCGCCATCCCGAGATTCAGTCTTGTGAACCTACGCTGCAGTCCCTCAATAGCAAGAATGTCCTTCCTCAGGTTAGGAGACCAAAACTGTACACAATACTCCAGGTGTGGCCTCACCAAGGCCCTGTACAACTGTAGCAACACGTCCCTGCCCCTGTACTCAAATCCCCTCGCTATGAAGGCCAACATGCCATTCGCTTTCTTAACCGCCTGCTGTACCTGCATGCCAACCTTCAATGACTGATGTACCATGACACCCAGGTCTCTTTGCACCTCCCCTTTTCCTAATCTGTCACCATTCAGATAATTGTCTGTCTCTCTGTTTTTACCACCAAAGTGGATAACCTCACATTTATCCACATTATACTTCTTCTGCCATGCCTTTGCCCACTCACCTAACCTATCCAATCGTTCTGCAGCCTCATAGCATCCTCCTCGCAGCTCACACTGCCACCCAACTTAGTGTCATCCGCAAATTTGGAGATACTACATTTAATCCCCTCGTCTAAATCCTTAATGTACAGTGTAAACAGCTGGGGCCTCAGCACAGAAACTTGCGGTACCCCACTAGTCACTGCCTGCCATTCTGAAAAGTACCCATTTACTCCTACTAATTGTTTCCTGCCTGACAACCAGTACTCAATCCATGTCAGCACACTACCCACAATCCCATGTGCTTTAACTTTGCACATGAATCTCTTGTGTGTGACCTTGTCGAAAATATTCTGAAAGTCCAAATATACCACATCAACTGGTTCTCCCTTGTCCACTCTACTGGAATCATCCTCAAAAAATTCCAAAAGATTTGTCAAGCATGATTTCCCTTTCAAAAATCCATGCTGACTTGGACCTATCCTGTCACCTCTTTCCAAATGCACTGCGATGACATCCTTAATAATTGATTCCATCATTTTACCCACTACCGATGTCAGGCTGACCGGTCTATAATTCCCTGTTTTCTCTCTCCCTCCTTTTTTAAAAAGTGGGTTTACATTGGCTACCCTCCACTCCATTGGAACTGATCCAGCGTCAATGGAATGTTGGAAAATGACTGTCAATGCATCCACTATTTCCAAGGCCACCTCCTTAAGTACTCTGGGATGCAGTCCATCAGGCCCTGGAGACTTATCGGCCTTCAATCCCATCAATTTCCCCAACACAATTTCCCGACTAATATGGACTTCCCTCAGTTCCTCCTCCTTACTAGATCCTCTGACTCCTTTTATATCCGGAAGATTGTTTGTGTCCTCCTTCGTGAATACCGAACCAAAGTACTTGTTCAATTGGTCCGCCATTTCTTTGTTCCCCGTTATGACTTCCCCTGATTCTGACTGCAGAGACGAACCGACAAACAGGGAGGGACTGAAAGCGAGATAGAGACAACGAGAGACAGAAATTGTGAGACTGAGAAGGAGAGGCAGACTGAGTGAGAAAATGACTCAAACACTTACATATAATGAGATGTGTGTGTGTGATCTGTAAAGAGAAAGAGAGAAAGAGTGAGAGAAAGACAATGATAAAGACAGTGACAAGGAGAGAGACAGATAGAGAGAGAGAGATAGAGACTAAAACAGAAAATGTTTGAATTTCTTCTCAGGTTACAGGCAGGGACTAACAGAGACAGGCAAAGACATGGACAGACCGAAATGATGGGAAAGAGAGAGAGCCAGTCAGACAAAAAGTCTGAGAGAATCCCATTGCAACAGACGTGGGCACCGTGTGAAAGAGACAGATTGAGAGACAGAGACAAACAGAGAAACAGGGACAGACAGAGTGAGTCAGACTGAGAGCGACAAAGACTCAAACATACAAACACATACACAGCTCTCTGAAGAGAGAGAGAAGCAGAGACCGAGCGACACAGATACATTGCACAATTTCATTTCATTACAGGTTCAGAATGTCACATAGTTACAGAAGATTGCTGATTCAACCGATGAAAATCCGGCATCACTAATCAGAATGGGAGGAAATCCTTGTTAAATTAAAGAGATACCAGGAGTGGGGTACGAACCCACGCGGGTAAAAACAATTGATTTTTAAGCTTAACGCCTTAATCACTCGGCCATCCTGGTCCTGTGAGAATCTGGATTCTGTCTCTGTGAGAATCTGGGCTTCAACCCCAACCCCACATACAAACACATGCAAATCGGCTTTCAGTGAGCATTTACGAACATTTTTAGCAATATTGACACAGGGGCAACTCTCGTATTTTTTTTCGCGTAATGCTCTGGGACCTTTCCTATCCACCCGAGGGTGCAGACGGAGCTTCAATTTAACATTTCATCCGCAAGTCAACAGCTTCAACATTGCAAAATTCCCTAAGTGCTGCACTTGAGTGTTAGCCAAGATGATATGCTCAAGTCTCAGGAGTGCGACTTGAACACACAAACTCCTGATTCTGTCGAGAATGCTGCCACTGAACCAAAACCGATACAAAAGTTCACAACCGTATTATTTTCCCCAAGTCTTTTTTATAAGTTCCAGAACGTACCAAATTCATGGTGATGATTTCCACAGACAGTTGCACATACACAGAGACATAAATAGAGATAGACAGACACAGAGACACACACACATACGTAACCAAAAATTGACACGCACCAACGGGCATGCACAGATGCCTTAGACATCTCGAGGGATAGACAGGCTGAATCACTGTCGCAACTTTGACTGATTTTTGCGATTTTTTAAACGGATGTATCGTGAATATTGCATATTATAAAAATGTCAGTGTTGAAAGGTGTGGGACGTTATTCCATCTATCTCAGGATCAGTTTGGCAGAGAACTGGTTAAATTGAGAAATGGAATGAAAAATGCTGAGAATCGCAGTCGACAGGATTCGAACCTCCACGGGAAAATCTCAACAAATTTCTAGTCCATCGCCTTAACCACTCGGCCACGACTACTGCGTCGCTGGCTTTTTAAACGTTACTCAGAAAAAACTCAGTCACCCATCTCTGTGCAGCAGACGGCCAAAGAATCCTGAAAAAGTCTCTGTTTGCTAAAAATCTGGAAGAGGCAACCTCCTCTCCCTGTATTTTTACAGTTCTCTATAACTCTGGAATTTTTAACATGTATCTCTACCAAGAAACAGAAGTAAAATTCTACGTTTTGAAACAACTGCCTCCTCGCCGTGAATTGAACCCCTGTCTCCAACGTGACAGGCGAGGATACTCACCACTATACTACCGAGTAACTGACGTGTACCACTGCTGTCAGAGCAGCAATTGAGCTGTGAACAGAACCGGACACCATGAGAAGTCGACAGACACATTGAGAGACAGAGACAAACCGACAAACAGGGAGAGATAGAGAGCGAGATAGAGACAACGTGAGTCAGAAAGTGTGAGACAGAGAAGGAGAGGCAGACTGATTGATAAAAAGACTCAAACACATACATATACAGAGATGTGTGTCTGTGATCTATTAAGAGAGAGAGGGAAAGAGTGAGAGAAAGATAATGATAAAGACAGTGACAGGGAGAGAGGCAGATCGAGAAAGAGAGACAGAGACTAAAAGAGAAAATGATGGAAATACTCAGCAGGTTAGAGACAGGGCAAATAAAGACAGGCAGGCAGAGACATAGACAGATAGAGAGAAACGATGGGAAAGTGAGAGACAGTCAGACAGAGAGGGATGATGGGAAAGAGATAGCGAAATAGACAGGGAGACTGAGAGAATCCCATTGGAGCAGAACTTTTACACCGTGAGAAAGTAAGAGACAGATTGAGAGACAGGGACAAACAGAGAAACATAGAATATAGGTGCAGGAGTAGGACATTCGGGCTTTCGAGTCTGCACCACCATTCAATAAGATCATGGCTGATCATTCAGCTCATTCCCCCTTTCATGCTTTCTCTCCATACCTCTTGATGCCTTTAGCCTTAATGGCCATATCTAACTCCCTCTTGAATATAGCCAATGAACAGGCATCAACAACTCTCTGCGATAGGGAATTCCACAGGTTAACAACTCTCTGAGTGAAGATATTTCTTCTCATCTCGGTCCTAAATGGCCTGCCCCTTATCCTTAGACTGTGTCCCCTAATTCTGGACTTCCCCAACATCGGGAACGTTCTTGCTGCATCTAACCTGTCAAGTCCCGTCTGAATTTGTTATGTTTCTATGAGATCCCCTCTCATGCTTCTAAACTCCAGTGATTACAAGCCCAGTCTATCCAGTCTCTCCTCATATGTCAGTCCTGTCATCCCGGGAATCAGTCTGGTGAACCTTCGCTGCATTCCCTCAATAGCAAGAAAGTCCTTCCTCAGATTACGAGACCAAACTGAACACAATATTCCAGGTGAGATCTGAAAAGGCCCTGAACAACTGCAGTAAGACCTCCGTACTCCTATACCCAAAACCACTGGCTATAAAGGCCAACATACCTTTTGCCTTCTTCACTGCCTGCTGTAACTGCATGTCAACTTTCAATGACTGATGTACCACGACACGCAGCTCCCATTGCACCTCCCCTTTTCCTAATCTGCCGCCAGACAGATAATATTCTGCCTTCGTGATTTTGCCACCAAAGTGGATAACCTCACATTTATCCACATTATACTGCATCTGCCATGCATTTGCCCCCTCAACTAACCTGTCCAAATCACCCTGCAGCCTCTTAGCGTCTTCCTCACAGCTCACGCCGCCACCCTGTTAGTATCATCTGCAAACTTAAAGATATTACACTCAATTCCTTCATCTAAATCATTAATATATATTGTAAATAGCTGGAGTCCCAGCACTGAGGCCTGCGGCACCCCACTAGTCACTGCCTGCTTTTCTGAAAACGACCCGTTTATCCCGACTCTCTGCTTCCTGTCTGCCAACCAGTTCTCTATCCACGCCAGTACATTACCCACAATACCATATGGTTTAATTTTGCACACCAATACGTGTGTGGGACCTTGTTGAAAGCCTTTTGAAAGTAAATACACCACATCCACTGGTTCCCCTTGTCCACTATACTAGTTACATCCTCAATAAATTCCAGAAGATTTGTCAAGCTTGATTTCCCTTGCATAAATTCATGCAGCTTGGACTGATCCTGTCATTGCTTTACAAATGCAATGCTATTTCATCTTTAATAATTGATTCCTACATTTTCCCCACTACTGATGTAAGGCTAACCGGTCTATAATTATCCATTTTCTATCTCCCTCCTTTTTTAAATGTGGTGTTACGTTAGCTACTCTCCAGTCCATACGAACTAATCTAGAGTCCATGGACTGTTGGAAAATGATCACCAATGAATCCGCTATTTCTTGGGCCACTTCCTTAAGTACTTTGCAATGCAGACTATCAGGCCCCGGGGATTTATCGGTCTTCAATCCCATCAATTTCCATAACACAATTTCCTGACTAATATGGATTTCCTTCAGTTCCTCCTTCTCGCTAGATCCTCGGTGCCCTAGTTTTTCTGGAAGGTTATGCGTGTGTTCCTTCGTGAAGACAGAACCAAAGTAATTTTTCAACTGATCTACCATTTCTTTGTTCCCCATTATATATTCACCTGAATCTGACTGCAACGGACCTACGTTTGTCTTCTCTAATCTTTTTGTCTTCACATATCTATAGAACTTTATTATGTTTCCAACAAGCTTCCTCTCATAATCCAATTTCCCCCTCCTAATTAAATCCTTTGTCCTCTTCTTCTGAATTCTAAATGTCTCACAGTCCTCAGGTTGCGGCTTTTTCTGGCCAATTTATATGCCTCTTCCTTGCATTTAACACTATCCTTAATTTCCCTTGTTAGCTACGGTTGAGCCACCTTCCCCGTTTTATTTTTAATCCAGACAGGGAAATACAATTGTTGAAGTTCGTCTATGTGATCTTCAAATGTTTGCCATTGCCTATCCACCGTCAACCCTTTAAGTATCATTCGCCAGTCTATTCTTACCAATTCACGTCCCAAACCATCGAAGTTACCTTTCCTTAAGTTCAGGACCCAAGTCTCTGAATTAACTGTGTCACTCGCCACCTTAATAAAGAAATCTACCTTATTATGGTCACTCTTCCCAACGGGCCTCGCACAACAAGATTGCTAATTTGTCCTTTCTCTTTACACACCACCCAGTCTCGGGTGGCTAGCCCTCGAGATGGTCCCTCGACATATTGGTCTAGAAAACCATCCCTAATACGCTCGACGAAATCCTCCTCCACCGTATTGCTTCCTGTTTGGTTAGGCCAATCTACATGTAGAGCAAGGTCGCCCTTGGTATCTGCTGTATCTTTATGGCATGCATCCCTAATTTCTTGTTTGATACTATCACCAACCTCACTACTACTGTTTGCTGATCTGTACACAACTCCTCCAGCGTTTTCTTCCCTTTGGTATTCCGCAGCTCCACCCATACATGTTCCACATCATCCAAGCTAATGTCGTTCCTCACTATTGTCTTAATTTCCTCTTTAACCAGCAACGCTACCCCAACATCTTTTCATTTCTGTCTTTGCTTCCTGAATGTTGAATTCCCAGCCTTGGTCACCCTGGAGCTGTGTCTCCGTCATGCCAATTATATCATATTCAGTAATTGCTGCTTGTGCAGTTAAGTCATCCGTCTTATTACGAATACTTCTCGCAATGAGGCACAGAGCCTTCAGGCTTGTTATTTTAATACATTTTGACCCTTTAGAATTTTGCTGTAAAGTGGCCCTATTTGATTTTTGCCGTGAGACTTTCTGCCCTCCACCTTTACTTTTATTCTTTCGTTCTGCGCCCATTCTACTTCCCTCTGTCTCCCGTCGCCCTGCCATATTACTTTAAACCCTCCCCAATAACACTCGCAAACACTCCCCCTTGGACATTGTTTCTGGTCCTGCCCAGGTGCAGACCTTCCGGTTTAGTTCTGGTCCCACCTCCCCCAGAACCAGTTCCAAAGTCCCAGGAAATTGAATCCCTCCCATCTGCTCCACATTTCAAGCACGTATTCATCTGAGCTGTCCTGCGATTCCTGCTCCGACTAGCAGGTAGTACTGGTACCAATCCTGAGTTTGCGACCTTTGAAGTCCTACTTTTTAATTTAACTCCGAGCTCTCTGAATTCAGCTTGTCGGTCCTCAGACAGAGTGACAGAGACTCAAACACATTAAGATTTACTGGGCTCTCTAAAGACAGAGAGTGAGAGGCACAGATACATTTCACAATCTCATTTCTTTGTCAGTTGAGAGTGTGACAGAGTTGCAGATTCAACAGAAGGCATGCGGGTATCACTGAGCAGGATGGGAGAAAATCGATGCAAAATTCAAGTGCTACGAAGAGTGGGGTTCGAACCCACGCGGGTGTAAACCCATTAGATCCTAAATGTAACGACTTATACACTCGACCATTCTGGACTTGCGCATTTTCACATTCTGTCTCGATGAGAATCTGGGCTTGAGCTCCACCCTCACAGACACACGCATATACACAGGTTTTCAGTGAGCATTTCAGAATATTTATATACAAGTGACACGGGGAAAACTCACTACTCTTTTTCGAATAATGCTGTGGGAACTTTCACATTCACCAGAGAGAGCAGACGGAGCTTCAATTTAACATTTCATCCAAAAGTCAACAGGTTCAACAATGCAAAATTCCGGAAGTACTGCACTTGAGTGTCAGCCAAGATTATATGCTAAATTCTCAGTAGTGGGACTTGAAGTCGAAAATGCTGCCGCTGAAACAAAGCCGATATCAAATATCACAACTGTATTATTTTCCCCAAGTCTTTTTAAAAAGTTCCAGTACATACCAAATTAATGGTGATGATATCCACAGACAGTTGCACATACACAGTGACATACATAAAGATAGACAGACACAGAGACACTCACACACACAGAACCAAAAATATACACGCACCAACGGACATACACAGAGTACCGTAGACATGAAGAGGGATAGACAGGCTGAATCACTGTCGCTAATTTGGCTGATTTTTGCGTTTTTCTATCCGTATGTATCGTGAATATTGCAAATTAATGAACATGAAAAAAAAATGTCTGTGTTGAAAGGTGTGGGACGTTATTCCACCTAACTCAGGATCCGTTTTGCATGTATCTGGTTAAATTGTGAAATGGAATAAAAAAAGCTGAAATCGGTCGTCAGCAGGATCGAACCTGCGCGGGAAAACCCCAACGGCTTTTTTGGTCCATCGCCTTAATCACCCAGGCAAGACGACTGGGTTTCTACTCCTTTAAATGTTACTCAGATAAAACTCAATCATGCATATCTCTGCAACAGAACGCCGCAGAGTCCTGAAAAATCTCCGTTTCCTAAAAATCTGGAAGAGCCAATCTCCTCTTGCTGTATTTTTACTCTTCTATGTTGCTCTGGAACTTTTAATATGAATCTATACCGAATAACAGAAGTACAATTCTACATTTCGAAAATGCTTCCTCCCGCATGACAGGCGGGGATGCTCACGACTATACTAACGAGGTACTGACGGGTGTAGATTTTGAGACAGCAGGAATCGAGCTGTGAAAAGAATTGGATACCATGAGAAAGAGACAGACATATTGAGAGAAATACACAAACAGAGAAACAGGGAGAGACAGACAGCGAGCTAGAGAAATAGAGAGAGATCAAGTGTGAGACTGAGAGGGATAGGCAGACTGAGTGAGACAAAGACTCAAACACACACATACACGGAGATGTGTGTGTGTGTGTGCTTCATAAAGAGAGGGAGGCAAATAGTAATGGAAAATCAGAGACAAAGACAAAGACATGGGCAAAGAAAGCGACAAAGAGAGAGAGAAATAGTGAGAGAGAAGATAGAGAGAGAGAGACAGAGATAAAAACAGAAAATGATGGAAATACTCAACAGGTTAGAGACAGGATCGAACAGAGACAGGCAAAGGGAGACAGACATGCAGAGACATAAGGGATGGTTTTTTAGACCAATATGTCGAGGAACCAACTAGGGGGAAGGCCATCTTAGACTGGTGTTATGTAATGAGAGAGGATTAATTAGGAATCTCGTTGTGCGAGGCCCCTTGGGGAAGAGTGAACATAATATGGTGGAATTCTGCATTAGGATGGAGAATGAAACAGTTAATTCAGAGACCATGGAACAGAACTTAAAGAAGTCTAACTTTGAAGGTATACGGCGTGAATTGGCTGGGAAGGATTGGCGAATGATACTTAAGGGGTTGACTGTGGATGGGCAATGGCAGACATTTAGAGACCGCATGGATGAACGACAACAATTGTACATTTCTGTCTGGCATAAAAATAAAAAAGGGAAGGTGGCTCAACCGTGGCTATCAAGGGAAATCAGGGATAGTGTTAAAGCCAAGGAAGTGGCATACAAATTGGCCAGAAATAGCAGCGAAACTGGGGACTGGGAGAAATTTAGAACTCAGCAGAGGAGGACATAGGGTTTGATTAGGGCAGGGAAAATGGAGTATGAGAAGAAGCTTGCAGGGAACATTAAGACGGATTGCAAAACTTTCTATAGATATGTAAAGAGAAAAACGTTAGTAAAGACAAACGTAGGTCCCCTGCAGTCAGAATCAGCGGAAGTCATAACGGGGAACAAAGAAATGGCGGACCAATTGAACAAGTACTTTGGTTCGGTATTCACGAAGGAGGACACAAACAACCTTCAGGTTTTAAAAAGGGTCGGGGGTCTAGTAAGAGGGAGGAACTGAGGGAAATCCTTATTACCCGGGAAATTGTGTTGGGGAAATTGATGGGATTGAAGGCCGATAAATCCCCAGGGCCTGATGGACTGCATCCCAGAGTATTAAGGAGATCGCCTTGGAAATAGTGGATGCATTGACAGTCATTTTCCAAAATTCCATTGACTCTGGATCATTTCCTATAGAGTGGAGGGTAGCCAATGTAACCCCACTTTTTAAAAAAGGAGGGAGAGAGAAAACATGGAATTATAGATCGGTCAGCCTGACATCGGTAGTGGGTAAAATGATGGAATCAATTATTAAGGTTGTCATAGCAGTGCATTTGGAAAGAGGTGACATGATAGGTCCAAGTCAGCATGGATTTGTGAAAGGGAAATCATGCTTGACAAATCTTCTGGAATTTTTTGAGGATGTTTCAAATAAAGTGGACAAAGGAGTATCAGTTGATGTGGTATATTTGGTCTTTCAGAAGGTGTTCGACAAGGTCCCACACAAGAGATTGATGTGCAAAGTTAAAGCACATGGGATTGGGGGTAGTGTGCTGACATGGATTGAGAACTGGTTGTCAGACAGGAAGCAAAGAGTAGGAGTAAATGGGTACTTTTCAGAATGGCAGGCAGTGACTAGTGGGGTACCGCAAGGTTCTGTGCTGGGGCCCCAGCTGTTTACACTGTACATTAATGATTTAGATGAGGGGATTAAATGTAGTATCTCAAAATTTGCGGATGACACTAAGTTGGGTGGCAGTGTGAGCTGCGAGGAGGATGCTGTGAGGCTGCAGAGCGACTTGGATAGGTTGGGTGAGTGGGCACATGCATGGAGATGAAGTATAATGTGGATAAATGTGAGGTTATCCACTTTGGTGGTAAAAACAGAGAGACATACTAATATCTGAATGGTGACAGATTAGGAAAAGGGGAGGTGCAAAGAGACCTGGGTGTCATGGTACATCAGTCATTGAAGGTTGGCATGCAGGTGCAGCAGGCGGTTAAGAAAGCAAATGGCATGTTGGCCTTCATAGCAAGGGGATTTGAGTACAGGGGCAGGGAGGTGTTGCTACAGTTGTACAGGGCATTGGTGAGGCCACACCTGGAGTATTGTGTACAGTTTTGGTCTCCTAACCTGAGGAAGGACATTCTTGCTATTGAGGTAGTGCAGCGAAGGTTCACCAGACTGATTCCCGGGATGGCGGGACTGACCTATCAAGAAAGACTGGATCAACTGGTCTTGTATTCACTGGAGTTCAGAAGAATGAGAGGGGACCTCATAGAAACATTTAAAATTCTGACGGGGTTAGACAGGTTAGATGCAGGAAGAATGTTCCCAATGTTGGGGAAGTCCAGAACCAGAGGTCACAGTCTAAGTATAAGTGGTAAGCCATTTAGGACCGAGATGCGGAGGAACTTCTTCACCCAGAGAGTGGTGAACCTGTGGAATTCTCTACCACAGAAAGTTGTTTAGGCTAATTCACTAAATATATTCAAAAAGCAGTTAGATGAGGTCCTTACTACTAGGGGGATCAAGGGTTTTGGTGAGAAAGCAGGAATGGGGTACTGAAGTTGAACGTTCAGACATGAACTCATTGAATGGCGGTGCAGGCTAGAAGGGCCGAATGGCTACTCCTGCACCTATGTTCTATGTTTCTATGACATAGACAGACAGTAATGATGGGAAAGAGAGAGACAGTCAGACAGAGAGACTGAGAGAAACCCATTGGAACTGAACTGGACACTGTGAAAAAGACACGGGCAGATTGAGAGACCGAGACAAAGAGAGAAACTGGCAGATACAGAGTGAGTCAGAGGGAGGCTGAGTGAGGGAGACAAAGACTCAAACACGCAAACACATGCACAGATCTCTAAAGAGACAGAGGTCGAGAGTGAGGCAGAGACTGAGAGACATAGATACATTTCACGATCCCATTCCTTTATCGGTTCAGAATGTCATAGAATTACAGTAAAATGCAGATTCAACAGATTCTTACTGCAGTTGTACAGGGCCTTGGTGAGGCCTCACCTGGAATATTGTGTTTAGTTTTGGTCTCCTAATCTGAGGAAGGACGTTCTTGCTATTGAGGGAGTGCAGCGAAGGTTCACCAGACTGATTCCCGGGATGGCTGGAATGTCATATGAGGAGAGACTGCATCAATTGGGTTTTTATACATTGGAGTTTAGAAGGATGAGAGGGAATTTCATAGAAACATAACTATTCTGGCGGGACCGGACAGGTTAGATGCGGGTAGCTTGTTCCCGATGTTGGGGAAGTCCAGAACCAGGGGACACAGCCTTAGGATAGCCATGTCTCCGTGGTGCCAATTATATCATATTCATTAATTGCTGCCTGTGCAATTAATTCATCCACCTTTATACGAATACTCCTCGCATTGAGGCACAGAGCCTTCAGGCTTGTCTTTTTAACACATTTTGTCCCTTTAGACCTTTGCTGTAATGTGGCCCTTTTGGAAAGGAATGACAAGGGTGTATGCGTTTAAAGGAGGATGTGAGGGGAAACAAACATAATACGAGCGGAAGAGTACATCCGCGATGGACCAGTATGAGATCAAAAAGAATGGAAATATAAGGGGAATATCTTTATCCATGTGCCGGTGAGGAGGAAGCCTAACCAAGGTCTTGATCCAGTGGGAAACGGGAGCAAGGATAGCTGCGGGTTTGACAATACTACGGAAGGATGTGTCATTGGAATAAATCCTGCCCGAACCTACATTACACCTATCAAGGGCGAGGAGAATATTGTGTGGTAACTAGCCTGGGAACTTCTGTTACTCCAAAACTGTCGCTGGCAGTGGGTAGAGCACGCATGACATTCCAGGAAGACAATGACATGAAATATGAGCGATGAGATGAAGCAAGATATTGATGTTTACATGTAAGAGCAAGCACAATCAATTCCACTGTTCATTGAAGATTTAACTGAGCTCAAGAAATAACATTAAAATATATTAAGAGCTGAAGGATAAAGCAAAAGAACTGGACAGTGAAATAAAGAATAACATGAAAATCCCGCCTCGGTACTTGAGATTATACATCCCTGGATAAGGATCCTTTCCCATACCCTAGACGCAGTACAGATAGTAATAGCCTTGAGTTGGTGGGTGATGTTATGTAACAAGTGCAAAGACAGGCGAGGCTTACCGAGCAAAGTTACAAAATAGGGATTAGAATTATATCCCATGTGTTAGTCCTAGTGCAGCTGATAGTGGTGTTGATGCTCCTGGGAGACTGTACAGGCAGATCCAAGAGATGCAGAAAGAAGAGATTGGCCAAGACCCGTAACCAAGAACGCAGAAAGCCTTTGCTAGATCCAAAGAGGGTTAATCAAACAAAAAGACCGCATGAATAACTGATCTAATTGTGAGTGTCCCAGTCCTATCGCCTGATCAACGAAACCGAGGCGGGAGAAATAGGAATCAGGACAGGATAAGGCAGGGAAAGGAAAATTGTTGTTCATGGTGGGATATTTTTAAGGGCTGATCACCTAAAGCTTACGCAGTCCTCAAATTGATGTGGCATTCAATTGTGGTAATAATGGTAGTGGAAAGGATACCTATCGTGATAAACCTATATCTGATGTGTAAGATCAGAGAGATATACAACCACGTGGTTCTAGCCGGACAACAAACAGCCTTGTTAATTATGTAATGTAGGCATGATAGGGAGGCGAGTGACTTTGTAACACGTAAGGGAAACAACCAAGACCCGTGAGTTTATGCACTGTCTGTACAAAAATAAATATAAGTGGCGTGCCAATATCCCTGAGAAATGGTCAGGGGTAGTATGTAAAGACTCCGCAACAGATGGAACTACGAGCTACCCCAGGGATATGGACTTGATATAACCATTTCCAGCAAATGGTTCAGAACATATATGTGGTCAGCTGATTATTTAGAAATAATCATGGACCAACAGTAGGGAATGAAATGGCAGATTACAAATTGTAATTACAATTAATAATAATAATTGCGATGTTTTAAAATGGAGTAAACAGGTTTTTAAAATGGAACCCACAGCCTGTTTTTCAGACTGTGGGAAGCATGTGTGGGATGCCTTCCACAGAGGAGCAGATGTTCCAATTCATAGACCAAAGCCTTGGAAGCTGGGCACGGACACAGATAACATAGAATTTGAATTGTATAACAAGATAAGAGTTAAATAAAAAGAATCATAACAACATATATTTGGAATTGCCAATTAAGGCATACAGAAGCCAGATTTGAGGAAGCGCTGTACCAATCAATCATGTATTAATCAATCAGCATGTATTAATTGTAACTTGCTTAATTACTTAATGCTATAATCTGAAACTGTATAAAGTAAGATATCTCTGGCAGTAATGTCGAGCATTCCTTCAAGGATAGCTCCCCTGCCTGCTTGTATTAATAAAACTTGCATTTACTTTAAGGCTAACAGAATCCTAGTGGTGGTTTGAAGTTAACCCTAACAAGGTTAGAGAGAAAGGGAGAGCTGCAGGGGCTCGAAGAGGTTAGAAAGATATGGAGGGTGTAGGGCTGGAGGAAATTACAGAGATAGGGAGGGGTGTTGGGGCTCGAGGAGATAAGAGACAAAGGGAGGGGTGTAGGGCTGAAGGAGGTTACGGAGATATGGAGGGGTGTAGGGCTGGAGGAGGTTACAAAGATAGGGAGAGGTGTACGGGCTCGAGGAGATTAGAGAGATAAGAAGGGGTGTAGGGCTGGAGGAGGTTACAGAGATAGGGAGGGGTGTAGGGATGGAGGAGGTTCCAGAGATAGGGAGGCGTGTAGGGGCTGGAGGAGGTTACAGAGATAGGGAGGGGTGTAGGGGCTGGAGCAGGTTACAGAGATAGGGAGGGGTGTAGGGACTGGAGGTGGATACAGAGATAGGGAGAGGTGTGGGGGCTGGAGGAGGATACAGAGTTAGGGAGGGGTATAGGGACAGGAGGACGTTACAGAGATAGGGAGGGGCTGGAGGAGGTTAGAGGGATAGGGAGGGGTATAGGGACTGGAGGAGGTTACAGAGATAGGGGGGGGTGTAGGGGCTGGAGAAGGTTACAGAGAGAGGGAGGGGTGTAGGGGCTGGAGGAGGTTACAGAGATAGGGAGGTGTGTAGGGGCTGGAGGAGGTTACAGAGATAGGGAGGGATGTAGGGGCTGGAGGAGGTTACAGAGATAGGGAGGGGCGGGGCCATCGAGTGGCTTGAACAGGAGGCTGAAAATTTCAAAATCAGCGCCTCGCTGGGGCCGCGGAGGGGGAAGAAGTGCAGGAACACAACCCCCTCAATACCTATCCTGCACTAACCGCCATCACCTGTTACATCACCTGGAATTGCAGCGACACTCCTCCCCCTCTCTCTTCGTATTTATCTACTCACTGCCTCACTCAAAACTTATCTCCCATTGATAGTCCATGTGAGTGCCCTCGTTGTCCCAGAATTGCTCCCCGTGGACACCGACTGACCTTCCCCGTGCCTCCGATGCCCTCTTCCTGTTCCGTGACGGCCGAAAATTCAGGTTGTGTTCCAGTCAGCAAGAGAAAGATCGGGAGTGGGGTTGTATAAATTAAAACACGTGGCGGCCGGAGGAAGGGGCTTGCGGGACCGTGTCAGGCCCACGGACCGTATGTTTGATAACCCTGATCTACACTCTCTAGCCCTGTAAGAATTTTGTATGTTTTAAAATGGGATCACCTCTCATTCTTCTATCCTGTAGAGAATATAGGCTTAGTCTACTCAATCTCTCCTCACAGGACAATCCCCCCATCCCAGGAATCAGTTTGGTGAACCTTCGTTGCCATCCTGAATGGTAAGTACATCCTTCCTTAGTTAAGCAATCAAAACTGTTCACAATACTCCAGGGTCCTATATAATTGCAGTAAAATGTCTCGGAGCAAGTTATTATTTAAATGGAGAAAGATTGCAAAGTACCGCAGTACAACAGGCCCTGGGGTTACTTGTGCATGAAACACAAAAGGATAGTATGCAGGTACAGCAAGTGATCAGGAAGGCCAATGGTATCTTGACCTTTTTTGCAAAGGGGATGGAGTATAAAAGTGGGGAAGTCTTGCTACAGCTATATAAGATTTTGGTGAGGCCACACCTGGAATACTGCATGCAGTTTTGTTTTTCATATTTACGAAAGAATATAATTGCTTTGGAGGCAGTTCAGAGAAGTTTCACTAGGTTGATATAAGGGATCAGCAGGTTGACTTATGAGGAAAGGTTGAGTAGTTTGGGCCTATACTCATTGGAATTAAGAAGAATGAGAGGTGATCTTATCGAAACATATAAGATTATGAGGGGACTTGACAACGTGGATGCTGAGCTGATATTTCCACTGATGGGGGGAGACTCGTATATAAAGGGCATGATCTTAGAAGAAGGGGCCGCCCATTTAAAACAGATGAGGAGGAATTTCTTCTCTCAGAGGGTTGTAAATCTGTCGAACTCGCTGCCTCAGAGAGCTGTGGAAGCTGCGACATTGAATAAATTTAAGACTGAAATAGTTTCTTAAATGATAAGGGGATAAGGAATTATGGAGAGCGGGCGGGTAAGTGGTTCTGAGTCTATAATCAGATCAGCCATGATCTTATTGAATGGCGGAGCAGGCTCGAGGGGTATGGCCTACTCCAGTTCATATTTCTTATGTTCCTTATCTTATGTTTACTATTATCCTCAACTCCTCTTGTCATAAAGGCCGACATACCATTTGTTTTCTTAATTGCTTGCTGTGCCTGCATTTTAACTTTCAGTGATTCGTGTACAAGAACACAAAGGTCCCTCTGAACACCAACATTTCCCAAACTCTCACAATTTAAAATAGCTGTTTCCAGTCGACTTTGGCTAAACCACATCTCAATTCAGTAAAATTGGCTTTTCCCCAATTGAGAACTTTTATTACTGGTCTATCTTTGTCCTTTTCCATAGCTACCCTAAATCTAACTGAATTATGATCACTGGCACCAATGCTCTCCCAATGATACCCCTTCCACCTGCACAGCTTCAGTCCCTAATACTAAGTCCAGAACTTCCCGCTCTCTTGTTGGGCTTACTACGTACTGGCTAAAAGGTTCAGTTGGATGCTGACCACTCTGCGAAGGGAAATAGGTCCTTCCTCTCCACTCTATCTAGGCCCCTCATAATTTTATACACCTCATTAACGTTTGCCCTCAGCCTCCTCTGTTCCAAAGAAAACAAACTATTAAGAGGATTGATGGAGGTTACAGAGATAGGGAGGGGTGAGATCCTGGAGAGATTTGGACAAGAGAATGTGTATTTTAAAGGCTGATGCCACCAACCATCTCGCCCAGCACAGAATGTAACTCACTACCAAAAGGAAGGATGTTATGTTTACTGCTACGCATGCATAATGAGAGGAAATCAATCTCTGTCCCTTTAACTAACAGCGGCATGAAAAGAGGGAAATGAATGACCTTTAAATACCTGGTCCACTTGTGTCTGAAACTCATAATAGGAACTCATAAATGGAAATAAAATGCTGACAAATGTTAAACTGTTTTGTTGACAAAAGAAATCTCGATTTAACTTTAAAAGATAAATTGTTTAACAGGGGTTGACACATACTCACCTGACAGGCCAACTCAGGATCCACCCCTCAAGCACCGGGATTGGTTGCAGAACACGCTGCTCCCTTGGCCCTCCGGCCTCTGACCTCTCGTCCTGTTGGTTCCCAGGGCAATCAATCACTACTCGCCAACATTACACTGCCAGATTAAGTTGAGAGGCTCAGAGGAAGAAATAAAATGAGGCCGTGAATCTGAGTTTAAAAATACAATTAGAAAAGCAATGATTAAATGAACGAGGAGAGACAATATAAATTAAAGGGTACAATCCTAAAGCGGGTACAGGAACAGTGAGACCTGCGGGTATATGTGGACAAATCGCTGAAGGTGGCAGGACAGGTTGAGAAAGCAGTTAAAAAAACTTGCAGGATCCTGGGCATCACAGAGTACAAAAGCAAGGAGGTTATGATGCACCTTTGTAAAACACTGGTTCGGTCTCAACTGGAGCGTTGTGTCCAATTCTCGGCACCACAGATTAGGATGTGATGGCCTTAGAGAGTGTGCAGAAAAGATTGACAAGAATGATTCACGAGATGAGGGACTTCAGTTACGTGGATTGACTGGAGAAGCTGGGGTTGTTCTCCTTGGAGCAGAAAAGGTTGAGAGGTGAATTGATAGAGGTGTTCAAAATCATGAGGGGTCCGGACAGAGTAGATAGAGAGATACTTTTCCCATTGCTGGAGGGGTCGAGAACCAGAGGAGACGGATTTGAAATGGATGAGCAGAAGAACCAAAGACAGTGTAAAAAAAATCTATTTTATGCAGTGAGTCGTTCGGATCTGAAATGCACTGCCTGAAAGATTGGTGGAGGCAGACTCAATCACAGCATTCAAAAGGGAATTGGATAAGTATCTTAAAGCAAACATTTGCAGGAGCGGGGGAAAGGGCGGGCAGTGGGACTAGCTGGGAGCCGGCAAGGGCTCGAGGGGCCGAATGGCCTTCCGTGCTGTAACCATTCTCTGAATGTGTGAGCAGAACAACTCTGTTCCCTGACTCAATCTAAAGCCATCCTGATTGTGAGCACCTCTGTTAAACCTGTCTACCTCAGCTTTAAATATATTCAATGACCCAGCCTCCACAGCTCTCTGGGGCAGATAATTCCACAGATTACATCCCTCTGAGAGAAGAAACTCCTCCTCATCTCAGATTTAAATGGTCTGAGGAGAAATGCTGCATTTGTAACTAGAACAGGATTTACTGGGATTGCTTTGGGAACTGAACCATGTTCATTGTGGCAGCTCCTGTTTGTTTCTGATTATCTTAATAATAACCCCTATATATGGGCTGGAGATTAATATCTTGTATAAATGTTGAACAAATTATCTTCGTTTCAAACACAGTGCGTCGAATATTTGATTCCTCCATGATCAGAGGAGACTAATTGATGTTCTGTTACCGACTGTTCCATTTTAGGGCTTTTTCTTAATCTCACTTACATCACTTCTCACCTAGTTCACCTTCTATTATATCAAACCACAAACTTGTTCCGTTTGAGTACACGAGGTTTATTTGTAGTAGACTTAACTGCAGTGTCTTACTTTAAACTCAGCTGAAATCCTTTGAACCGCCCCTTTATTGAACTGCCTTGCATAAGATTTGAAATCAGTTACATTCTGTAACCTGGTTTTGGAACCAATTGAATTTTAAAATGCATCCACACATTTTGCACGTGATAGTCTGTGAAATATTCTGAATTTGTAATTTTCATTGCCACAAACTCAGTTCCCTAGCCACCGACTAAATCCCGCTCTCCAACTTGTGTCTGTGCCTGAACCAGACGTTTTGCAACCTTGGTGCCATACTTAACCCTGAAATATGTTTTTCACCAGATATCCACACCATAATTAAGAATGGATATTTGCACCTCCGTAACATCGCCCTTGCCTCAGCTCATCCGCTGCTGACCCCTCATCCCTACCTTTGTTACTTCTGGACTTGAATATTCCAACGCACTTCTGCCACATTCTCACCTGCATAAACTTGAGTTGATCCAAAATTCGGTTGCCCATGGCCTAACTCTCATCAAGTCCAGCTCACCCATCAGCCTTGTGCTCGCTGAACTACATTGGCTTCTGGTTCAACAACGCCATGATTTCAAAATTCTAATACTTATTTTCAAAACTCTCCATGGCCTCGCCCCTCCCTAGCTCTGTAAACTCCTCCAACACCAACCAGCACCACACCGCCACCCCTCCCCCCGCAGCCCGCCCCCCCCCCCGCCCCCCGACCATGAAATATCTGTCTTCCTGAGCATCCCTGATTATAATTGGTGGCTGTGCCTTCGCTTGCCCAGGCCCCAAGTTCTGGAAAACCCAGCCAAAACCTTTCTATCTAACCCATGCTGTACCTGCTTTGGCAGTTCTTGATGCGATAGTGTCGAGCAAGCTTTTCTCCCTTATCTAATCCATGCTGCATCTTTCCAAGGAGTGTTTGATAGGAGAGTGTAGGGCAAGCTTTACTCAGTATCTAACCCGTGTTGTTCCTCCCCTGGGTGTGTTTGATGGGACGGTGTAGAGGGAGATTTACTCTGGATCTAACCCGTTCTTTACCGGTCCTGGAAGTGTTTGATGGACAGTGTCGGGGGAGCTTTACAGTACATGTAACCTGTGCTGTGCCTGCGCTGGGAGTGTTTGATGGGACAGTGTCGCAGGAATTGTACTCTATATCTAACCCATGTCGTATCTGCGATGGGAGTGTTTGGTGGATAAGTCCATGGGGAGCTTTACTCTCTGACTAACCTATGCTGTACCTATTGTGCGAGTGTTGGATGGGACAGTGTAGAGGGAGATTAAGGCTGGATCTAACCAATGCTGTACCTACCCTGGGAGTGTTTGGGACAGGCTAGAGGGAGATTTAACCTTCAATAACCAAAGCTGAATCTGCCTGGGAATGTCTGGTGAGACATTGTAGAGGGAGCTTTACTATGCATCAAATCTGTGTTGTCATCATCATCATCGGCAGTCCCTCGGTATCGAGGAAGACTTGCTTCCACACCTGAGTTATTTGGTGGCTGAACAGTCTAATACAAGAGCCACAGACTCTGTCACAGGTGGGACAGATAGTCGTTGAAGGAAGGGGTGGGTGGGACTGGTTTACAGCACGCTCTTTCCACTGCCTGCACTTGTTTTCTTCATGCTCTTGGCGATGAGACTCCCGGATGCACTTCCTCCACTTAGGGTGGTTTTTGGCCAGGGACTCCCAGATGTCAGTGGGGAGGCTTTAAGGGTGCCCTTGTAACGTTTCCGCTGCCCACCTTTGGCTCATTTTCTGTGAAGAAGCTCCGCACAGAGCACTTGCTTTGGGTGTCTCGTGTCTGACATGCGAACTATGTGGTCTGCGTAGCGTAGCTAATCAAGTGTCGTCAGTGCTTCAATGCTGGAGACGTTAGCCTGGACGAGGACGCTGATGTTGATGTGCCTGTACTGCCAGGTGATTTGTAGGATTTTGCGGAGACATCTTGGTGATATATCTCCAACGAGAAAAAGTGTCTACTGTACATTGTCCATGCCTCTGAGCCATACAGGAGGGAGGGTATTCCAACAACCCTGTAGCCCATGAGCTTGGTTGTATCTGCCCAGTGAATGGTTAATGAGACAGTGTAGAGGAAACTTTACTCAGTCTCTAACCCATGCTGTATCTGCCCTGGGAGTGTTTGATGGGACAGTGCAGAGGGAGCTTTACTCTGTATCTCATCCGTGCTGCACCTGCCCCGCGAATATCCGCTGGACCAGTATAGAGGGAGATTTTCTCTACATCTAACAGATGCTGTATCTGCCCGGGAATGGCTGGGACAAGTTAGCGGGAGATGTAGCCTGTGTCTAACCTGTGCTGTACTTGCACTGGAAACGTTTGGTGGAACAGTATAAAGGGAGATTTATTCTATATTTAACCTGTTAAGTCCAGAAAAAGTAATGTGATTGAGTACTGTAGACGTGAGTAAGTGTGACCTGTCTCTTTATTCTAAATTCAGCGTGCACGTACAACATGGAAGGTCTGCTTACATACAGTGCTCCCAAGGGACGCTAGGATCCCTTGTGACTCCAGCAGATACGCCTTGTGGTGGTGGTAGAATTCTGGTTACCGGGCTGCATACATAACATCACTCCCTCCCAAAGTCAACAGTACATTATTTGCAAGTTGAGACGATCTGGGGTTTTTCGCTCCCGAGTCGATCATCTCGGTACAAATGCAGGTGCAGGTGAGTTGGTTGGTTCTTCGCTGGTCTGCTGCGCAGCTGACCTTGCTGGGCTGCTGGGGATGATGTGTTCAGCTTCGTGGTCAACCATGATGTTGGTTGCCACTTGTGTGTGTGTCGGAGGGTCGAAGTTGGTTGCTTGTGGCATTCTGTGAATCGCAGTTTGGTTTGGTCCAAATGCTTTCTGCAAGTAAATCCATTTGTGAGTTTGACCTGAAACACCCTCCTCCCTTCTTTGGCTATGACAGTGCCAGCAAGCTATTTGGGACCATGTCCATTGCTGAGTACAAATACAGGGTCATTGACTTCAATATTGCGTGACAAATTTGTGCGATCACGGTACATGCATTGTTGCTGCCGCCTGCCCTCGACTTGATCATGGAGATCAGGGTGAACGAGAGAAAGCCTTGTTTTGAGCACCCTATTCAGGAGCAGCTCAGCTGGGGGACCCCGCTGAGAGAATGGTGTCTGGTGCAGTGGCTGAGCAGGACTCGGGACAGGTGGGTCTGCAGGGAGCCTTTTGACATGTTTTTCAAGCTTTGCTTGATGGTTTGGACTGCACGTTCTGTCTGGCTATTGGATGCGGGCTTGAACGGGGCAGATGAGATGTGCTTGATTCAATTGCATGTCTTAATTTGCTTGAATTCAGCGCCAGTGAAGCACGGCCCATTTTCGCTGACAAGGTTATCAGGCAGGCCGTGCGTGGCTCGTAGGTTTTCGAGGGTGGCAGTGGACGTGCTTACAGACATTATTACACACTCAATCCAGTTCGAATAAACATCAAAAAGAACGAAAAACATTTTGCCTAGAAATGGGCCAGCAAAATCAATGTCGATCCTAGACCACGGTTTGGAGGGCCATGACCACAAACGTGCGTGCCCTGGGTGCATTGCTCAGTTGCGAGCAAGTGGAGCATTGTCGCACGCAATACTCCAAATCTGAGACGATATCGGGCCACCACACATGGGGTCTGGCTATAGCTTTCATCATTACCATGCCTGGGTGGGCACAGTGTAGGTCAGGTTTGAACATTTCCCTCCCTTTCTTGGGCAAAACCACGAGATAACCCCACAAAAGACAGTCCGTCTGTATGGACATTTCGTCTTTACGCTGCTGGAACAGCTTGATCTCTTCATGCATCTCCGCTGGGACGCTGGACCAGCTCCCATGGAGGACACCGTTTTTACAAGGGACAGTAAAGGATCCTACCTGGTCCAGGTCTTGATGTGGCGGCCGTAACGGTTGTCTTTTCATTTTCAAATGCATCCATCACCAAGAGCAAGTCTGCAGTCTGTGCCATTTCCACCCCGGTGGTGGGAAAAGTAGCCGACTGAGGGCATTAGCGCAATTCTCTGTGCCTGGTCAGTGGTGAATTACATACCTATATACCGACAGCGTGTGCGCCCATCTTTGGATGCGAGCAGAAGCACTGGTATTAATCCCTTTGCTCTCTGTGAATAGCGATATGAGCGGCTTATGGTGAGTTTATAACTCGAAGTAAAGCCCAAACAGATACTGGTGCATTTTTTCACCCGTAAACGCTTGCCAGAGCTTCTTTTTCAATCATGCTGTAGGTCCTTTCGGCCTTGGACGAACTCCTGGACGCATAGGCGACCGGTTGCAATGTTCCCAAATCGTTTGCTTATTGTAACATACGCCCGACCCTGTACAAAGGTGCATCGCAAGCTATCACTAAACGTATTCATGGATCATACAGGACAAGCAGTTTGTTGGAACATAACAGATTGCGGGCTTTCTCAAAAGCAGTCTCTTTTGATTTCCCCTATGCCTAATAATCTCCCTTGCGCAGCCATATATGTAGAGGTTCTAGCAAGGTGCTTAACCCGGATAGGAAATTACCAAAATAATTGAGGAGCCCCAGGAACCACCGCAGCTCCGTCACGTTCTGTGGTCTCGGCGCGTTCTTGATGGCCTCCGTCTTGGTGTCAGTGGGTCTGATGCCATCTGCCTAGATTCTTCTCCCTAAGAACTCGACCTTTGGCGCCAAGAAAATAGACTTCGAGCGTCTCAACCTGAGTCCCTCATGATCTAGCAGACTTAGAACCTCTTCCACGTTCTGCAAGTGCTCGATGATGTCCCGACCTCTGACCAGTATATCATCCTGGAAAACCACGATGTGCAGAACCGACTTTAGCAGACTCTCCATGTCCCTTTGAAAAATAGCCGCGGTCGATCGAGTTCCAAACGGGCATCTAATGTCGATGAACAGACCTTTGTGCGTGTTGATGCAGGTGAGGCCTTTTTAAGATTCCGCCAGCTCCTGCGTCATGTAGGCCGAGGTCAGGTACAACTTGGTGAATGTATTTCCTCCTGCCAGTGTCGCAAATAGTTCATCTGCCTTGTGTTGAGGGTACTGGTCCTGCTGCGAAAAATGGTTAATCATTACTTTATAGTCCCCGCAAATTCTGACCGTGACATCGCCCTTGAGAACCAGAACAATCTGACTGGCGCACTCGTTGAACTCCACCAGTGCGATGATGCCCTCTCATTGCAGCCTTTCTAACACGATCTCCACTTTCTTTCGCATCATATATGTCACTGCCCGTGCCTTGTGATGGATGGGTCATGTACCGGGAATCAAGTGGATCTGCACCTTCACCCTCAAGAAAATTCCGATCCATGGCTCAAACAATGATGGAAACTTGCTCAGAGCCTGGGCACATGAGGCGTCATCGATGGATGAAAGCGCTGTGATGTCATCCCAGTTCCAAAGTATTTTCTCAGCCAGCTTCTGCCGAACAGTGTGGGGCCATCTCCTGACACTATCCTGAGTGGTAGTTCGTGTACTGTTCCATCATAAGATACTTTTAATATTGTGCTGTCAATTACTGGGATCAGCTCTTTAGTGTAATTTTTCAGTTTGGTGTGAATGGGGCTCAGCTTGGGCCTGTCGAAGGCCCTTTTCTCATGATGGACTGACTTGCACCCATGTCCAATTCCGTGGATACTGGCATTCAGTTCAGTTCAACATTTAACATTTCGTGTTGAAGGTGTGTACCCCGTACACTTCTGCCTCCTCGGTTTGAGTCTCTAGTTCAGTTTGATCCACCATGGATCGGTCTACCACTGCACTTTCGCTGGAGGTGTCCCCTTGTTCCATAGCCTTTGCACACATAGTATTTGAAGCTGCATTAATAGGCTCGATGATCAGCTCCGCAGTGCCAACAAGCAGTTAACTGCCTCGCATTAACGCTTGATGGCAGACTCTGTGTCATCTGAGATCATGCAGCTGCAGGCGTGTACATTCTGCCATATGCATTCCTGCCTGAAAACGATGTTTCTTTGTGTACAGTACTTGCTGCGAAATTTGTTTGGCTGTTGGACATAAATGCCTAGGTTATGGCTTTGCTCAGGTGCGGTGTTTCAACAGTCAATAGTTTGCGAAGGGTTTCCTCATGGCCAATGCTAAGCACAAAACATCTCTTAGCATTTGTTCCAGGCATCCATCAAATTCGCAATATCCTGCAAGGTGCCTTATTTCGCGGACGTAGCTCGCCACTTCCTGGCCTTCAAACCGTTGACATGTGTAAAATTGATACCTTGCCATCAGAATGCTCTCCTTCGGATTTAGGTGCTCCTGGATCTTCATACGATTTTGTTGTTGGTTTCACCGGAGCAAGAACATTCTTCATGAGGCCATAGGTTGTTGCCCCGCAGAGAGTGAGGAGGATCGCCCTTTGTTTGGCAGCATTCACATTCCCTGCCAGCTCGTTGGCCATGAAGTATTAGGTATTAGTCGAGTCGCTGCATGAAGACCTCCCAATCGTCCCCTTCTGAGAATTTCTCCAGGATATCAACAGTTCTCTGCATTTTCGCATGATGGTTCATTATCTCGTCGCTTATTGTTATGTCCAGAATAAAGTAATGTGATTGAGTACTGTAGACATGAGTAAGTGTGATCTTGGTCTCTTTTTTCTAACTCCAGAGTGCACGTACAGCATGGGAGGCCTGCTTATATACAGTACTCCCAAGGGATACTGGGATCCCTTGGGACTCCAACAGATATGCCCTCTGATGGCGGTAGATTGCTGGTTACATTGGTTTGCATACATAACATAATCCATGTTTTACTTGCCCTGGGAATGTCTGATGGGACAGTGTAGAGGGAGCTTTAATCTGTATGTACTCCATGTCCGTTGTACTCCGTAGAGGAAGAAATCCACATTGTGACTCCAGGATGAACACCTCAGCAACAGGGGAAGACGGTGGAGGAGGATTCTAGTGATGACTTTCCCAGTGGCTGGTAACAGGGAGACTCATCTGTAATTGCCACATCGGACTTGTCCCCTTTATAAAGATGATAACGATTACTGCATCTCTGAGATCTCCAGGCCTGCTCTCCTCCTTCCAGACGAGAGAGATGAGGTCATGCATTCATGCCAATATTGCCTTTCCACCATACTTTAGTGCCTCAGCGGGGATTCCATTCGCTCCCATTGCCTTGTTGTTCTTGAGCTGGCGGATTGCCTTTTCTATCTCGTGCGGGGCTGAGGTTTTGCTGAGATGGTGGCGGGTGGCAGGCTGCAGGATGGAGTCGAGGACACTCGAGTCAAAGGCAGAGCCTCGGTTAAGGACATATTCGAAGTGCTCCTTCCAGGGGGTCCTGACTGCCTCAGTGTCCTTGATGAGTGTTTCCCCATTCTTGGCCAGCAGTTGGGTGGTGCCTGGGTGCTTGGGGCATAGGTGGCCTTGACTGTGATGAAGAATCCTCGCACATCATGGCTGTCGGCCAGCTGCTGAAACTCCTGTGATTTCTCCACGCACCATCTATGCTTTAGTCACAGGTTTTTTTTTGGACCTCGGCCTTAAGCCATCTGTAATGCTGCATTCTGCTCCAGAGTTGGGTTGTTGTTTTAGGTTCAGAAATGTCCTGTACTTGAGATTAATTAGCTCTTGGATCTCCTGGTCATTCTCATCAAAACAGTCCTGGTGTTTTCTCGATCAGGCCAACATCCCCAGCATCGAAGCACTGACCACACTCGACCAGCTGCATTGGGATGGCCACATTGTTCACAACTATTTTAAGTCGAACAATAATCAAGTTCTCCCTGATTAAAGGGTGGACGGGGGTCCCATTCCAGAAACTTTCATTAAAGTCCCCCTTGTTTTTTTTTTAAGGAACGAAAAACACAGATTAACAATTCAACATAAAGGTAACTTTTGTCAAATCAAATCAAATGAATTAAAATTACAATTCTGTTTCCTCTTGAATGATGCACTCCAGTCTCCCTGGTGCTCACCTCTCATGGAAGGCCACGAATCTACCGGTGGACACTCCATGCTCAATCTCCAGGGAAACCATGGCTCGACACATTGTTCACATGCCTGATACAAGACTCCCAAAGCAAGGCTCTACTCGGAACTCCTACACGGAAAGCGAGCCTACAGTGGGCAGAGGAAACCTTTCAACGACACCCTCAAAGCCTCCTTGATAAAATTCAACAACCCCCCCGATACCTAGGAATCCCTGACAAAAGTCCACCCAAGGTTGAGGAAGTGCATCCGGGAGGGGTCTGAGCACCTCGAGTCTCATCACTGAGCGCATGCATAAACCAAGCATAGGAGCATGCGGCAAACCAGTCCCACCCACCCATTCGTTCAACGACTCTCTGTCCCACCTGTGACAGAGACTGTCATTCCCGTACTGGACTGTTTAGTCACCTACGAACTCACCTTTAGAGTGTGTCGAAATCTCGACCTCCGAAAAGAATGACTCCGAAACTTACAGCTCCGGTAGAAGTTTCCTTTTTAATTTACTTGCTCGCAAGGGGTAGGTTACACTCAGTCAAGGGATAAATGAACACCTCCGAAATGGTTCAGTTAAACAAGATATTTATAAAGTAAAACCAAAGTTCTGGCCTCTCCCTGTGTATTGCTCTGTCTCACAGTCAGTGAATACAGATAAAGAGTTAATTACTATATCCTGGTCCTGACATGGTGTCCAGATATTTCCTTTTGTCAGGGTTATCCGAAAGCCAAACGGCCATTACTCCATGAGTCATAGGTAATGGGCTATCACCTGTCTTGTATTCTGTCAGGATTGTTTCAATTTCCTGGTCAGTTTATCTGTTTGCATCAAATGGATGAGGTAAAGGAAAGAGATAATGGCTAGAAGATAAGGGTGGGGTGACATGGAACTCCTGTAGTGTAGACAATAGGACAGCACCATGGGGGGTTACTTGTCTCAGCATGACTTGTCTCCTAGCTGTCTGATGGCCATCAGCCATCTAACAGCAGGTTTAGCTGTTTATGTAAGCTGACTGCTAAAATGCAGAAAGTTCTGGAAGGGCCAGGACTCCATTTTAATCAAAAGGCACACAAATACCGTATGGTATCGGCTTAGATAAAAATACTTTCCACATTCCCCCATTTTGTCCTTCACAAGGACAACTCAATCCATTCTGATCTTGTACAGTTCTCCATTTCCATTTTCTTTAGTTTCATTACTCACAAGGCATATTATACCTTCAGGATTTCTTATTCTGGGAGTAATGCTTAGGAAGGGAGGCTGATGGTTATTATCATAATTGGGCTGGTACCATCCCTGGAAGGCTGTAAGTTTATACCCTGCCGACCTCCATTCTGTTTGCTCCTTCGTTTCTGGCCCCTTAGTTAGTTATGTCCTGTTTTGCACTGTCAACCATTTTACCATTTCTGATTCGTTAAAGGGGACAGATCTCAGGGGAATACCCCCCTGGAGTGGACAGGTACATGGGAACATATCCAACAACTCGACACGTTTCTTTCTTGAGCATACCTGTGACTCAGAGCCATAAATACGTTTACGTGCAATTCCCTTCGGTGGCGGGTCTGCACCCCTGGTGTAATCAATAATGTTGTTGTAGAGAGTAGAAATATATATATAGACTAAGGCATTAGGCACCTGCTGGATATTTAAAACTCACATAAGCTTAAATGGACACACACATAAAATGGCTGCCCAGGCATTATGGGAAATCAGGTAGTCAAACTGTGAACTGTTGAACGTTCACTGACCGAGCAATAACCCTGTGAGGACCACTGTAGGAATGCCTGGGAAGACAGAGATAAGAAGGAAACCATCTCCTGTGAACAAGGCCATAAACCTATTAATTCCCCAGGAAGAAAGATGAGAGGGAAACCATTTGCTGTAAACAAGGCTATATACCAATTATTTCTCCCAGATGAAAGAACTAGGGAGAGAACCTATAAAGCCATCGATCAGCCCAAGCTGACAATAACCGAACATATGGTTCCCTGGATACTAGGAGAATTCTATTGGGTTAAAAGAACCTATATGTAATCTATAATCGTTGTGATTGGCTTGTGTCCAGCCGTGATAGCTGTGTAACTGTAGTAAACTGTTTTGTAACTGTTGTGAAACATATAAAGGTACATGTAACTCTTTGTTCTGTGGAGAGAAACCTGGATACGGTCCTGTGTGTTTCCTCCCCGCTGAGCGTTATTAAATGCCGCCAGGCATTGGAACCGACTCTGAGTGTTGAGTGATTCTTCTAAGAAAACACTAACGCTAACAATGGCGTAGTCGACGGGAGTTCCCGGAGTCGCTGGACGCCCTTGGAAAAAAAACCCGGGTGAGTATAAAAAACAATTTTTAAGTATAAAGGGTGCGGAAGGTGGAAGCTGGTTGATCGACATGAGGAGACGGTCTAATATCTCAAACGCCTAGCCTGAGCCTGAATTAAGAGGACTTTTGTCCCACGTGACGGCCAGGAACCAAGTAGGCGTAGGGAACACATTTAGACCGTGGGATCGTGATACCGAGAGACATCTTCCGGACCCAGTAGTGTAATTTGAAATACCCCGGGGTAGAACCAAGCGGTGTACCCCGGCTAATGGAATCCAAACCTGTGAACAGGGTCGGACCAACGGGCTGAGCGGTGGTAGGTAGTCGTTAAGGATACGTAGAGCACTGCGGGAATTGCTTAAACGCGTTTTTAAGAATTGTATAAGTTTGTGTAACAGCAGAACTTGTGACCTGACAGTAGCCAAGAGACAGTTTACTACAAGTCGCGCTAGAAAGAAAGCGGACCTCTGAGAGTAGATTCCTAACGGTACTAGTCCTACCCAGGAATGGCCATGAAAACAAGTAAACTCGAGTGGGGACCAGAAGGGTCGCTTACCCGCCACCTGGCGGAAAAACAAAAGAAGCTAATTGAAAAAATGATTAAAGCAGGGTGGAATCCTCAGGAACTAGTTATGTGAGGAATTATTTAGATAAAACTACGAATTCCCTGAAAGGTCATGGATCCAAAAATAGAGCCGGCCAAAACAAGAAGAGAGAATGTTGTAAATGTATGATCGTTGAGTGAGAAGTGTCTGTGTGATTTTTGACTGCAGAATGAATTTTTTATGTTTTCATGTTCCGAAAGCCTGGTTGGAAGAGGAATGCAAGTGTCTGTTTATTTTAGAAACAGAGTGAAAGTCTTTTTTTAACCCTTTGTAATGTTGTCCTGTATGTGGGAAGTTTTAAGAAATTTAAGTTCGAAACGCAGGTGTGGATTTATTCGGATGATAAGTTACGGAGCTAGGAAAATAAACAAATAAAGAATAGGTTTGTTGAGCAAAATATTTATTTGACATACTCACTTACTTGCCGAAAGAAAACATGCAATGATTGATTGGGTTGAAAGACATAAATTTAGTCTCGGAATGAGATAAAGAATGCTTTAAAAAAAAAGAGCTTCTAAAAAAAAAAAGTTTTAAATAAAGATTGAAATTACAACGTTTGAATTGGGATTTTGAGATATTCAGAGAAGGCACAGGAAATACTGAGGTGGATTTAAAAAAAAAAAGAAAAAGATTAAATTAAATCTGATCAGGTCAAACTCCTGGGCAAGTGGCGAGCTATCTGCGAAGGTGTAAAAGGAACTTTTGGAAAATGTTAAAAACAGCAAGCTTTAGTAACGACTTTGAAACTGGAGCATTTTGAGATAACGAAAGGCAGCACTCAAAAGCTGGACTCCATTCCAGTTATGGAGAAAAAGAAAAAGATGGAAAAAGACATAACTTACTAAATACTAGTTGATGTTTGCTGTGAAAAAGATATTGGTTTAATTAGAAGAGAAAAAAATTGGAATAAGTAAAAAAACACTCTACATGGATTCGAATTTTTAATTATGAAAAAGTTTCAATGCAGTTTGAAAAGATTTCCAAAATGTCCCGAACAGTCTAAACAAGCAGGAGGGTTTTGAAGATAACGAGGAGAAAGAGAGAAATAAAAAAAAAAAGAATTGAATTTCAGTAAACAAAATTGCTATTGTATGTGTGGTCTTGTTTTAAAACAATTTAAAAAAAACATTCTTTGGTAAGTACTTGAATTAGAAGTTAAGAAAACATTGGAGTTTACTCTAATGATTTATGCTGTTTAACGGATTCCTAATTTCGAAGCCAGTTTTGAAGGCACAAAGACTTTTTTTTTTCAGATGATTACGTGAAGTCACGTAATGACATCAGGTCTTCTTACAAACCAGGAAAGGAGTTAACCCTTTCCATTGACAGCCGTTTTATACTGAACATTATTAATTTGGATTTCTTTAAGGAAAAAAAAGACTCACCTAACAGAGGAAACAAAAATAAAAACAGAACTAGCTTATGTAATAATACTTGCCTGATACAATAAAGAAATAGATACTCAATAAAACAAATTGAAGAGTTAAAAGCTAAGATAAAAAGGCTGGAAGAGATAACGGGTCTAGACGGATAGTGCAGTGCGCAGCCATAGCACCATCACCTCTGGCAATAGAGCCAATGTACCCCACGGTGGGTAGGTGTAGTCCACAAACCCAACCTAAAGGTAAAGCAGACAGCGATGTTTGGAGGAATAGCTTTGGCCTTGGTCATAATAGGAGTTTGGGTAATATTTAAGTGGGTAACGACACGGGCGCACGCCCTACAGATTCAGCTCGAAATGGTTCGATTCTAACCTTGTCCTTCTGATTTTGCAGGGTGACAGGGACACTCGTAGAGCAAAAAAACTTAACCCCTGGTGACGACCAGGCCGTCTGTTTAAAATTACAGATAATACTTACTGGAATGGGAATACGAAAGGCGCTACTCGTAATATGGATAGCCCTGCGACATGCACGTACCCTGGGCAAGACCGACGGACAGCAGAGCACGCTGGAAATAAACAACTATATGAACTATGGAGTCTTGTTTAATTTAACGGACGGAATGTGCATCCCAGCAGGCAAGGACTGGAGGAAGGACAGGACTTATTTTAATGCATGGTTACAAGTGAATCCTAATAAGAATCCTAATAAGAATAAGAGTATGTGTACAGTGCTCCACGGGTATAAGGAGCAGATGCATTAAACGGAGGAATGTCAAAGTTCCTGATGAATGTACTTTCGGTATAATTTGCGCGCCTCCGGGACAATCCCAGCAATCAGTCATCCGCAAGAAGGGAATGGGGCTGTGTGGGTATTACGAGGAGGCGGGGGCGGCTGCAATATAATTGTATGTATGTTTCTCACCCCCTCCGACACCGCGCCCCATAAGAATCACTACATTGCCCGAAGAACTGCCTTGTCCCATAACGACTAAGGGAGCAGAAAATGGGATTGCAATGTACAACGAAGGGGAATTATTGTATGATAATGTTAAACATGAAATTGTGCCTGTTCTGATCAATATTTCAGGCATCCAGTTGCCGGAATATTGTACCGAACAGTCAAGGAAGATGTACAATGTATTAAGTAAAGTCGTAATGCAGCAGGCTGCCGATGCCATGGGTGCCAGTAAGTTCCGGGGACAGGGGTTAGCACCCAGGGTGAAGAGGGAAATAGTAAATGATGTTGCTACCGTTTTCAATACAGGAACCTCCGTAGTGAACTCGATAGACATACAAGGGCTAAATGAGAGGGTAGAACAGCTTAAAGGGGTGATGAAGGGGTTATTGGAGAGGGTGGAGCAAAACCAGGAAGACCAGGCCAACCGAGGAAAGGAGGGTGCCGAAATCCAGTTGGATGGCATCTCAGTCCTGGAAGCTCACGCTAAAACCATCAATCACCTCATTGATAGAGAACAAGAAGATACAATAAAGCAAAGACAGGGGCAACTCTGTCATGCTTATGGTCTGTGGATGGTGGGACAGATCCGCCAAAACCTCGACCAGATCCAACGCGGGGAAGTACCCGATTGGATAGACAGTTCACATTTGGCTCAGTTGGCGAACCAAAGGGGGACACTGGATAATTGTACTCTTAAGGGACTGACCCGAGTATACCCCGCAATTCCAGATTGCCAGATGGGTAGGACTACCGGGATAGGGATAGTCCTGTTGATCCCCATAGCAACGCCGGACTCAGGGCCGTTCCCCTTATACCAACTAGAGAATATCGGAGTAATACGGGAAAATGTCTCCATACGCTACTACCTGACCACCACCTCTGCCGTTCGTCGAAACAACATACTTACTGGGATTTCCCTAGCAGATTGCAAGCAAAGGGGGGAAATCACAGTATGCCCTCACCCGGTGGGCCGAGGGGAACTAGACGAGTGCGGGTTTAACCGAACCAACGGTTGTGTACTAGAAATAGTGCCCGCACACATGCACTTCGCGAGGGCAGGCTACGGAGGGAGGGGAAGATACTGCGTCTCTACTACTGAGCGTTCATACCAGTATAATGACCTGCAGTGCCCTGTACCGCAGCCAAACTTTTGCTTTACACCACTACGACCTGTCGCGATCGGGCAAGCGCATATCACCCAGGTTAGGCGCCGGAAGTCCGAAGTTATTGAAGTAACTGATCAGCTCCATGATCATTTGCAGGATTATGACGAGCCAGAGCAGGTCCCTATCCCACATCTAACCGAAGTATTACGGGAGTTGAGGCTCAGAGTGGGTCAATCTGTAAAACTCTATCACCAGCTACAAACTAAAATCAAAGAAGATACCGAGGTAGACTTACAAAGTCAGAGTTGGTGGAGAAAGGTCTGGGACTGGGGAATAAATGTGAACATCCACCCATGGATCCGAATTATTTCACACACACTGGTCGGAATACAATTAATCTTAGCAATAACATGGGGCGTGATGGCCTGCCAGGTATGCAGGCGCCACAAACGGTGGAAACGGACTAATCACCGTTCCCTGGATATTAAACAGGCCTGTTTGATAAGGGGACGGGAGGAGATAGCCTTTGTTAATTTGATTTAAGCAACCGGAACTCCTGAAACCTCGTGACTGGCCAGCACGTTGAGGCAAGGAGTACCGGGCCGTGCACAAATATCAGATAAAGGCACTATTTCGGTTAAAAGGGGACTAGGACTAGTCCCTTTACCGAAAGGGGGAATTGTTGTAGAGAGTAGAAATATATATATAGACTTAGGCATTAGGCACCTGCTGGATATTTAAAACTCACATAAGCTTAAATGGACACACACATAAAATGGCTGCCCAGGCATTATGGGAAATCAGGTAGTCAAACTGTGAACTGTTGAACGTTCACTGACCGAGCAATAACCCTGTGAGGCCCACTGTAGGAATGCCTGGGAAGACAGAGATAAGAAGGAAACCATCTCCTGTGAACAAGGCCATAAACCAATTAATTCCCCAGGAAGAAAGATAAGAGGGAAACCATTTGCTGTAAACAAGGCTATATACCAATTATTTCTCCCAGATGAAAGAACTAGGGAGAGAACCTATAAAGCCATCGATCAGCCCAAGCTGACAATAACCGAACATATGGTTCCCTGGATACTAGGAGAATTCTATTGGGTTAAAAGAACCTATATGTAATCTATAATCGTTGTGATTGGCTTGTGTCCAGCCGTGATGGGCTGTGTAACTGTAGTAAACTGTTTTGTAACTGTTGTGAAACATATAAAGGTACATGTAACTCTTTGTTCTGTGGAGAGAAACCTGGATACGGTCCTGTGTGTTTCCTCCCCGCTGAGCGTTATTAAATGCCGCCAGGCATTGGAACCGACTCTGAGTGTTGAGTGATTCTTCTAAGAAAACACTAACGCTAACAATGTGAATAAAACCCTGTCAAGCCCAGCACCATCAGTCCCCATAGTCCATACAGTTCCTTATTCAGTCTTCCTTTTTCTGTTCCTCTGATTCCTTCGTCCCTTCCTCCTGGTCGGGTGCCCGTTTGCAATGGGATGCGTGGATCCATGTTGGTCTTTCCTTTACCTTGATTGCAGTATTGGTCACCAGCAAGACCTGGTATGGTCCTTCGAATCTTGGCTGTAGACTGCTTTTCCTTTTAAAAATCTTGATGTAAATGAATTCCCCTGGCTCCAGGTTATGACACTTCCCTTCCGCTGGCTTGACTTGGGCTTCCTTTACCTGTGAATGAAAGCTGGAAATGCATTTGGTTAGTGCAATACAATAATTCAACATATTTTCCTCCATTTTGTGGATGTCCATCTGTTTTGCAGTAAATGGTGCTGTAAAAGGTAGTCGTTGGGGACGTCCCATAACTATCTCATGCGGTGACAGGCCTGTTGTTCTGTTGGTTGCAGATCGCATTACCATCAAAGCTAAGGGCAGCAGTTCTGTCCATTTCAGTCCAGTGTCATTGCATAGTTTTGCCAGCTTATTTTTAAGCATTCCATTATATCTTTCAACAAGTCCAGCTGATTGTGGATGATAACTGCAATGAAAACGTTGATTTATCTGTAAAGCTTTACACATTTCTCTTATAACAGTTCCCGTGAAATGTGACCCGTTAGCACTAGAAAGCTTAGCAGGGATTCCGAAGCGCGGTACAATTTCTTTTAACAAACATTTAGCAACAGTAGTGGCATCGGCCTTTTTACATGGAAAGGCTTCAATCCATCTAGAGAACACATCTACAATAACTAATACATACTTGAATCCCATACACATAGGTAATTCAATAAAATCCATTTGTAAATGTACAAAAGGCCCGACTGGATTTGGGTGTGAGGCAGATTCTACTTTTTCCGTCTTACCCGGATTCATTGTCTGACAGGTAACACAATTTTCACAGATTTGTTTTGCAATTGCCGAATTACCTGGTGCATACCAAGTTGCCAAAATATAATCTGCCAATCCCCCTTTGCCTGCATGTGTGAATGTATGAACACATCGGGCAATCCATGGAAGTAAGGATCTAGGGGCCACCACGCGGCCGTCATGGTGAACCCATATTCCTTCTGGATTTTTATAACATTGATCCTTCGTCCAGGTCACCACCTCCTCCGTACTGGCCTGTGTCTGAAAGGCCAGCACGTCATAAATAGTGGATGGCGGGTCTGAGCAATTATTTTTCCTTAGTGGGAACAATGACACCCGCATCCCCCCTTTCGACAGAGCTGCTGACTTAGCTGCATTATCAGCTCTGGCGTTCCCCAGTGTCACCTCATTCGACTGGCCTGTATGTGCTTGGCATTTGATAATGGCAAGTTTCAAAGGGCATTGAATTTCTCGCAGGAGATTTTCCACTTGTTCTGCATTTTTGATCGGGGTTCCTGAAGAAGTCAGGTACCCGCGAATCTTCCAAATTTGTCCATAGTCATGTGATACCCCTAAAGCATACCTGGAGTCAGTGTAGATATTAACTGTGTGTCCTTCAGCCAGAATACAGGCTCGAGTTAACGCAAACAATTCGGCTTGTTGGGCTGAAAAGGAGTCTGGAAGAGAGGCTGTTTCGACAACATTAAACTGAGTTACAATTGCATAAGCCGCTCTAGGTTGGCCCCTATCATTTCGTAAGGCTGATCCGTCAACAAAGTACACTAGATCAGGATTACACATTGGTACATCTGTTAGATTGATAGGTGGTTTAGTCACTAATTCGGTTACCATTTCACATGAATGGGGTTCGCCGTCGTCTTCCGTGGGGAGTAGAGTGGCTGGATTTAAGGTAGTACATCTTTTGATGACAAGGTTCGGATTTGATAACAGTTCGACCTCGTATTTAGTGGTTCTTGCGGAGGTTAGGTGTTGGGTGGCACATTTAGTAAGTAAAATCTCGACAGATTGTGGGATATACAAAATGGTCTGATGATTTAGAGTTATTGTCTGAGCCTGTTGCACAGCATAATAAGCTGCTGCCAACGAAGGAAGACATCCTGGTAGTCCGCGTGCCACTGGGTCTAGTTGGGTACTGAAATACGCTACCGGTCGCTGCCTGTCCCCATGTAACTGAGTCAAAACAGATTGTGCAAAACCCGACTTGTGATGCACAAATAAGTTGAATAGCTTAGTGTAATCTGGTAATTCCCAAGGCTGGTGCTGAAGTCAGGGAATGCTTAAGGTTCTGGAAAGCATTCCTGGATACTTCATTCCACATCCTTTAAGCATTGTGAGAATATAGTAGATTCATTCACAGCTCGTAGGTCATGGACAAACATCCATTTGTGTGGGCTTCTGAACTGGACAAATCTGTGTGTTACACGGACTTCTCATTTATGCTTATAGTGATCACAGATCACAGAATGTAAAGTACTTGTTTTCTAATCTTATTAAAAGGCTTCCAAACCCAAGATTTTTCCAATACACCCAAAATGTTGATCAAGAGATCACCTGAAATATCTCAAAATCCCAATTCAACTATTGTACTGTCACTCTTTATCAAAAAAAATCCTCTTACTTAGCTAGAAGCTTTTGTACCAATAATTTACACCAAGGACAATGAGAGTGTACTCCCCCAGCCTGCACCTCGAGAGACCCACAAAGGCTTTTTAAAAAAAAAAGGCATTACAACTTTTAACCACCGGGACCATGTCTCAACAAACCTATCCTTTGTGCATTTCCTAGCTCCGTAACCTCTCATCCGAATAAATCCACACCTGCGCTTCTAACTTAAAATGTCTTAAACTTCCCACATACAGGACAACACGATGAAGGGTTAAAAAAAACTTCACTTTGTTTGAAAAAGTGGGTGGAGCTAAAACAAACAGGCAGTTCCACAACCTTTCCAAACAGGTTTCCAGACATAAGGAAAAAAGACAGAAGCACTCTCATTCAAAGACAAGACATTCACGCACTCTCATTGAAAGACAAGACATTCACAAGTCTCTCTCCATTCAATAAAGCTTTTTCTTTTGCTAGCTTCATTTTTTTTTTAATCCATAAGTCACTATCAGGTTCTCTTTTTTTTTACATTTGATTTACTTCCTCTGTTAATTTTACATGGACTTGAAGAATCGGAACCCAGGCCTTTTCTATTACTTTCCTTTTTTTTTTCTACCTGGATCTCTGTTTATAAGACACTCCTGGAGACAAGTTGTTCTCTCTAAATTAAATGAACCATCGGGTGGAAATGGCCTGTTTTCACCCTTAGTCCACTTTACCGTTTTTGTTTCTTTGGTCAATTGAAGACTGAGCACAATTCTGGAACATGACATAGGCTGGTGTGCCTTTTGTGGTGTTTTAACTTGCTCTGGCACCCATTCTGGATGATTAAGATTTTCCCACAGTTTCTGATCTCACAATCCTTTCGGCCAACCGAGTTCTCTACGCCCACTTCTCCTGGCCGTTACGTGGCCTGAAAAGGCTCTTAATTCGGGCTCAGTCTGGGTGTGTGAGAGATGTTGGCACGAACCAATCGTAGTTGATCAATCAGTTACTGTTTCTTTTCCTAATCAATCCTTGTGTTTTTTTTTCGAATCACAACTTTCCCTAGTGACTCTTCCCGTTTCTCTAATGGCAATGACTCACAAAGGTATTGCACCCAACAGTAATACAAGGACAACAAACAATATTCCCGTGAGTACACAAATCATAACCTCGAAACAAATTCTCAGTCTGCGTTATACGCCACTACAGACCGAGTCCTTAACTTATCCTAATAACAGCTGATAAAACTTAAGGTTCCGTACCCAAAATCTTTGATCGATTGCGCTCTTTTTTTTATAGTCTTATCACTTAAGAACCCCTTCCGAATTAAAAACAATAAAAATCTTATCACATAAGAACCTTCGATCGATTAGCGCTTTCTTTTTTCTTTTTTTTTTAATAGTCTTATCACATAAGAACCCTTTCCGAATTAAAAACAATAACAATCTTATCACATAAGAACCTGGAACCCTTTTCGATCGACTAGCGCTCCCTTACCTACTGAAACCTTCCCCGGGCTGTCTCGAGGTTTTTTTCCAGAACCTGTTCTCTTCTGCTGGCGAGCTGAGAAAGAAATGGTTATAAAAAAAATACCTTTAACTTTTAAATACCGAGTCTTGTAGATGCAGTACCTCAGCTGTGGACAACAGATTACATCTGCGATTCAACAGTGAAGAAACCTCTTGTGAGCAAAGGCTCACCTTGTTTGGCCACCGAAGCCTTTCACTGGAGAGGCACTATGCCTGTATCCGTTTTACTCACAGAACAGAGAGTATGCATCTTGGTGGAACCTCCAATAACTGTCGAAATCTCGACCTCCGAAAAGAATGACTCCGACACTTACAGCTCCGGTAGAAGTTTCATTTTTAATTTAATTGCTCGCAAGGGGTAGGTTACACTCAGTCAAGGGCTAAATGAACACCTCCGAAATGGTTCAGTTTAACAAGATATTTATACAGTAAAACCAAAGTTCTGGCCTCTCCCTGTGTATTGCTCTGTCTCACAGTCAGTGAATACAGATAAAGAGTTAATTACTATATCCTGGTCCTGACATGGTGTCCAGATATTTCCTTTTGTCAGGGTTATCAGAAAGCCAAACGGCCATTACTCCATGAGTCATAGGTAATGGGCTATCACCTGTCTTGTATTGTGTCAGGATTGTTTCAATTTCCTGGTCAGTTTATCTGTTTGCATCAAATGGATGAGGTAAAGGAAAGAGATAATGGCTAGAAGATAAGGGTGGGGTGACATGGAACTCCTCTAGTGTAGACAATAGGAGAGCACCATGGGGGGTTACTTGTCTCAGCATGACTTGTCTCCTAGCTGTCTGATGGCCATCAGCCATCTAACAGCAGGTTTAGCTGTTTATGTAAGCTGACTGCTAAAATGCAGAAAGTTCTGGAAGAGCCAGGACTCCATTTTAATCAAAAGGCACACAAATACCGTATGGTATCGGCTTAGATAAAAATACTTTCCACAAGTGTAAGCAAGTCTTCCTCGATTTAGACGGACTGCCAGTGATAATGATGATGTGTACCTGACCTGTGTTGTGCCTGTCCTGTGCATTTTTGGATTGGCTGTTTGGAGAGATGTTTACCCTGCATCTAAGTTATGCTGCACTTGCCCTGGGAGTGCTTGATGGGACAGTGTAGAGGGAGCTTCACTCTGTATCTAACCTATGCTGTACCTGCACTGGGAGTGTTTAATGGGACAGTGTAGAGGGAGCTTTACTCCGTATCTAACCGGTGCTGTACCTGACACCAGTACGCTTGCAGCCTTCTGCAAGAGGTCGGCACCGGAGGGACTGGAGTGCATCATCACCTCCAGCAACCAAATTTTAATTTGATTTAAGTTTACTGTCCAAAGTTTAATTGGTTTATTTTGCCGGTTATAGTGTCCCCTCCCCCCCTTTAATCAGGGTGCATTTGATTTACAGATCAACAACAAAATAGTTGTGCTGTACCTGCCCTGGGATTTTTTCTTGGGACAAGAGGGAGGGAGCTTTATTCTGTATCAAACCTGTGCTGTGCATGCACTGGGATTACCTGGTGGGACAGTGTGCAAATGGATCCTGACTGTGTATCTAATATGTGCGGTACCTGCCCTGGAAGTGTTTGATGAGTCAGCGTACAGCAAGCTTTAAATTGTAACTAACCCGTGCTGTACCCTGGGATTGTTTCGGACAGTGCAGAGGGAGCTTTACTCTGTATATAACCGTGCAGTATCTAGCCGACTCCTGCTCCGATTCCTCATGGTCTTATGTACCCAGCATGCCTCGCGGGGGAGAATGTGCTGCACCCAGACTACAGGAGCTCAGTGCGCAGGCGCGGGCATTGCCTGAGTGTGGAGCATGCGCGGTGCGTGTAATGGCGGAGCAGACGTGTTTTGCACAGGCTCCTCAAAAGAGTCTTTATCAGCGGAACGTAACGGAGTAATGGACCAGCGGGAAGGTGGGGAAGTTTAATAAAGAACCGGTGCCCGCCGCAAGCCCGGAATAAAAACCGGAACACCGGAAGTTGCAGCTTCGGGGCTTTCTCCCGGTCACAGGCCCAAGCTAACGGCGGCCATCTTGGTACAGGAATGCAGGTTCAGTGCTCCCCCATCTGGGTTCAGTGTGTAGCACGGCGCATGCGCGGCCATCTTCCTGCAGGAACAAAGTGAATGATGTCAATGTCTGCACCTGAACCCAGTCAGAGTCAGTACCTGCAGGTGAGGGGAACCAGTGAGTGCAGAACTGAACCCAGCCAGAGTCAGTACCTTCAGGGGAGGGGAACCAGTGAGTGTAGAACTGAACCCAGCCAGAGTCAGTACCTGCAGGGGAGGGGAACCAGTGAGTGTAGAACTGAACCCAGCCAGAGTCAGTACCTTCAGGGGAGGGGAACCAGTGAGTGTAGAACTGAACCCAGCCAGAGTTAGTACCTTCAGGGGAGAGGAACCAGTGAGTGTAGAACTGAACCCAGCCAGAGTCAGTACCTTCAGGCTAGGGGAACCAGTGAGTGTAGAACTGAACCCAGCCAGAGTCAGTACCTTCAGGGGAGGGGAACCAGTGAGTGTACAACTGAACCCTGCCAGAGTCAGTACCTTCAGGGGAGGGGAACCAGTGAATGTAGAACTGAACCCAGCCAGAGTCAGTACCTTCAGGGGAGGGGAACCAGTGAGTGTAGAACTGAACCCAGCCAGAGTCAGTACCTTCAGGGGAGGGGAACCAGTGAGTGTAGAACTGAACCCAGCCAGAGTCAGTACCTTCAGGGGAGGGGAACCAGTGAATGTAGAACTGAACCCAGCCAGAGTTAGTACCTTCAGGAGAGGGGAACCAGTGAGCGTAGAACTGAACCCAGCCAGAGTTAGTACCTTCAGGGGAGAGGAACCAGTGAGTGTAGAACTGAACCCAGCCAGAGTCAGTACCTACAGGGGAGAGGAACCAGTGAGTGTCAAACTGAACCCAGCCAGAGTCAGTACCTTCAGGGGAGGGGAACCAGTCAGTGTAGAACTGAACCCAGCCAGAGTCAGTACCTTCAGGGGAGGGGAACCAGTGAGTGTAGAACTGAACCCAGCCAGAGTCAGTACCTTCAGGGGAGGGGAACCAGTGAGTGTAGAACTGAACCCAGGCAGAGTCAGTACCTTCAGGGGAGGGGAACCAGTGAGTGTAGAACTGAACCCAGCCAGAGTCAACACATTCAGGGGAGGGGAACCAGTGAGTGTAGAACTGAACCCAGCCAGAGTCAGCACCTTCAGGGGATGGGAACCAGTGACTGTAGAACTGAACCCAGCCAGAGTCAATACCTTCAGGGGAGGGGAACCAGTGAGTGTAGAACTGAACCTGGCCAGAGTCAGTATAATAACATAAGATATACGAGCAGGCGTAGGCCATACTACCCCTCACGCCTGCTCCGCCATTTCATACGATCATGGCTGATCCCATCATGGACCCAGGACCGTTTCCCTGCCCTCTCCCCATAAACCCTTATTCCCTTATTGGTTAAGAAACTGTCTATCTGTTAAATGTATTCAATATCCCAGCTTCCACAGCTCTTTGAGGCAGCGAATTTCAGATTTACAAACCTCTGAGAAGAAATTCTTCCGCATCTCAGTTTTAAATGGGCAGCCCCTTATTCTAAGATTGTGCCCTCTAGTTCTAGTCTCCCCCATCAGTGGAAACATCCTCTCTGCATTCACCTTGTCAAGCCCCCTCGTAATCGTTTATGATTCTTTAAGATCACTTCTCATTCTTCTGAATTCCAGAAGCCCAACCTGCTCAACCTTTTCTCATAAATAATCCCCCTCATCTCCGGAATCAACCATGTGAGCCTTCTCTGAACTGCCTCCAAAGCAAGTATATCCTTTCTTTAATATGGAAACCAAAACTGTACGCAGTATTCCAGGTCTGGCCTCACCAATGCCCTGTATAACTGTAGCAGGAATTCCCTGCTTTTATACTCCATCCCCTTTGCATTAATGGCCAAGTTTTCATTGGCCTTTCTGATCACTTGCTGTACCTCCAGACTAACCTTATATGTTTCATGTGGTAGGACCCCCAGGTCCCGCTGTACTGCAGCAGTATGCAATTTTTCTCCTTTTAAATAATAAATTGTTCTTTCATTTTGTTCTGCCAAAGTGCATAACTGCGCACTCTCCAACATTATACTCCATCTGCTAATTTTTTGCCCACTCACTTATCTTGTCGATGTCTTTTTGCAGGTTTTTTGTGTCCTCCTCACACGTTGCTTTTCCTCCGATCTTTGTATTATCAAACTTAGCTATGTTGCAGTCGGTCCCTTCACCCAAGTCGTCAATATAGATTGTAAATATTTGGGGTCCAAGCACTGATCCCTGTGGCACCCCACTAGTTGCCAACCCGAGAATGAGCCATTTATCCCTACTCTCTGTTTTCTGTTAGTCAGCCAATCCTCTATTCTTTCTAATATATTACCCCAAACCCATGAGCTTTTATCTTACGCGGTAACCTTTTATGTGGCACCTTGTCAAATGCCTTCTGGAAGTGCAAAGACACCACATCCACTGGTTTCCCTTTATCCACCCTGTTTGTTACATCCTCAAAGAATTCCAGCAAATTTGTCAAACATGACTTCCTCTTCATAAATCCATGCTGACTCTGCTTGATTGAATTTTGCTTTTCCAAATATCCTGCTACTGCTTCTTTAATAATGAACTCCAACATTTTCCCAGCCACAGATGTTAGGCTAACTGGTCTATAGTTTCCTGCTTTTTGTCTGCCTCCTTTTTTAAATAGGGGCGTTACATTTGCAGTTTTCCAATCTGCTGGGACCTCCGCAGAATCCATGGAATTTTGTTAAATTACAACCAATGCATCCATGGTCCCTGACGCTATTTCACCAGACCCGAGGATGCAAGACATCAGGTCCAGGGGATTTATCCCCCTTTAGTCCCATTATCTTACTGAGTACCACCTCCTGAGTGATTGTGGTAAGTTCCTTCTCCCCCTGCCGCCCCTTGACCATCCACAGTCATTCTTTGCTGGCTTTTAAAAGCTTGCCAATCTTCTGTCCTCTCACTAGTTTTGGCCACTTTGTATGGTCTTGTTTTCAATTGGATACCATCCTTTATTTCTTTAGTTAGACACAGATGGCTATCTTTTCTTTTGCACCCTTTCCTCCTCACTGGAATATATTTTTCTTGAGAGTTGTGAAATATCTCCTTAAATATACGACTCTGTTCATCAACCATCCTGCACTTTATTCTATTTTCCCAGTCCACTTTAGCCAACTCTGCTGTCATACCTTTGTAGTCTCCTTTATTTAAGCTCAGTACGCTGGTTAGAGATCCAATTTTGTCAGCCTCCATCTGAATTTGAAATTCAACCATGCTATGATCACTCATTCCAGGGGGATCCTTTACCAGGAAATTGTTTATTAATCCTGTCTCATTACATAGGACCAGACCGAAGATAGCCAGCACAATCAGAGGGAGAGGAAACTAGTGAGTGTACAAATGAACCCAGCCAGAATCAGCACCTTCAGGGGAGGGGAACCAGTGAGTGTAGAACTGAACCCAGCCAGAGTAAGTACCTTCAGGGGAGGGGAACCAGTGAGTGTAGAATTGAACCCAGCCAGAGTCAGTACCTTCAGAGCAGGGGAACCAGTGAGTGTAGAACTGAACCAAGCCAGAGTCAGCAACTTCAGGGGAGGGGAACCAGTGAGTGTCGAACTGAACCCAGCCAGAGTCAGTACCTTCAGGGGAGGGGAACCAGTGAGTGTAGAACTGAACCCAGCCAGAGTCAGTACCTTCAGGGGAGGGGAACCAGTGAGTGTAGAACTGAATCCAGCCAGAGTCAGTACCTTCAGAGGAGGAGAGGGAGGGGAACTCGTGAATGCAGGTTGATTCCGGAGATGAAGGGGTTGACTTGTGAGGATAGGTTGAGTAGGTTGGACCTGTACACATTGGAGTTTCGAAGAATGAGGGGTGATCCTATTGAAACTAATAAGATAATGAGGGGGCTTAACAAGGTGGATGCAGAGAGGATATTTCCACTAAAAGAGGAAACTAAAACTAGGGTTATAGTCTGAAAAGAAGGGGCCGCTCATTTAAAACTGCAATGAGGAGGAATTTCTTCTCTCTGAGGTTTGTAAATCTGCGGAATTCTCAGCCGCAGAGAGATGTGGAGGCTGGGTCATTGAATATATTTAAGGCGGAGATAGACAGGTTTAACAGAGGTGCTCACAATAAGGAAGGCTTTAGATTGAGTCAGGGAACAGAGTGGTTCTGCTCACACAATCAGAGAATGGTTAGAGCATGGAAGGCCATTCGGCTCGTCGAGCCCTTGCCGGCTCCCAGCTGGTCCCACTGCCCCGCCCTTTCCCCCGGCCCTGCAAATGTTTTCTTTCAGATACTTATCCAGCTCCCTTTAGAAAGCTGTGAGTGAGTCTGCCTCCACCACCCTTTCAGGCCATGCTTTCCGGATCTTAACCACTCTGCGTAAAATAGATTTTTATTACGTCGCTTTTGGTTCTTCTTTCAATCACCTTTAATCCGTCTCCTCTGGTTCTTGAGCCTTCCACCAATGGGAACAGTATCTCTCTATCTACTCTGTCCGGACCCCTCATAATTTTGAACACCTCGATCAATTCTCCTCTCAACCTTCTCTGCTCCAACGAGAACAACCCCAGCTTCTCCAGTCAATCCACGGAACTGAAGTCCCTCATCTCGTGAATCATTCTTGTCAATCTTCTCTGCACCCTCTCTCAGGCCATCACATCCTAATGTGCGGTGCTCAGAATTGGACACAATGCTCCAGTTGAGGCCGAACCTGTGTTTTATAAATGTTCATCATAACCTCCTTGCTTTTGTACTCTGTGATGCCCAGAATCCTGTGAGCTTGTTTAACTGCTTTCTCAACCTGTCCTGCCACCTTCAGCGATTTGTGCACATATACCCGCAGGTCTTACTGTTCATGCACCCCCTTTATGATTGTACCCTTCAGTTTATATTGTCTCTCCTTGTTCATTTAATCACGCTTTTCTAATTTTATTTCATAACTCTGAATCACGGCCTCATTTTATTTCTTCCTCCGAGCCCCTCAACTTAATCTGGCAGCGTAATGTTGGCGAGTGGTGATTGATTGCCCTGGGAACCAACAGGAAGAGAGCTCAGAGGCCGAAGGGACCAGGGAGCAGCGTGTTCTGCAACCAATCGCGGTGTTTGAGGGGTGGATCCTGAGTCAGCCTGTCAGGTGAGTCAGTATGAACCCCTGTTAAACAATTCATCTTTTAAAAATTAAATAAAGATTTCTTTTGTCAACAAAACAGTTTAACATTTGTTAGTATTTTTTTTCCCTGGAGTTCCTATTATGAGTTTCAGACACTTCAGTGCCAAGTGAATCAGGTGTTTAAAGGTCATTCCTTTCCCTCTTTCCATGTCGCTGTTAGTTAAAGGGACAGAGATTGATTTCCCCTCATTATGCATTTGTAGTAGTTAAAGTAACATCCTTCCTATTGGTAGTGAGTTACATTCTGTGCTGGGCGAGATGGCTGGTGGCATCAGCCTTTAAAATACGCATCCTCTTGTTCAAATCTCTCCAGGGTCTCACCCTTCCCTATCTCTGTAACCTCTTCCAGCCCACCAACCCTCTTAATAGTTTGTTTTCTTTGGAACAGAGGAGGCTGAGGGGAGACCTTAATGAGGTGTAAAAAATTATGAGGGGTTCTAAATAGAGTGGAGAGGAAGGACCTATTTCCCTTCGCAGAGTGGTCAGCAACCAGCAGAACTTTTTAGCCAGTACGTAGCAAGCCCAACAAGAGAGGAGGTAGTTCTGTACTTAGTATTAGAGACTGAAAGCTGGGCAGGTGGGAGGGATATCAGTGGGACAGCATTTTGGTGCTAATGATTATAATTCAGTAGATTTCGGGTAGTTGTGGAAAAAGACAAAGATAGACCAGGAATAAAAGTTCTGAATTTGGAGAAAAGCCAATTTTACTAAGCTGAGATGTGAATTAGCCAAAGTGGACTGGAAACAGCTTCTTGAAATGGTGAGACATTGGGAAATGTTGGTATTCAGAGAGACCTTGGTGTCCTTGTACACAAATCACTGAACGTTAATATGCAGGTACAGCAAGTGATGAAGAAATCAAATGGAATGTTGGCCTTTATTACAAGAGGATTTGGGTATAAGAGTAAAGACGTCTTACTGCAATTATATAGGGCCGTGGTGAGACTACATCTGGAGTATTGTGTACAGTTTTGATTGCTTACCTAAGGAAGGATGTAATTGCCATTGAGGATGGCAACGAAGGTTCACCAAACTGAATTCCTGGGATGGGAGGATTGTCCTATGAGGAGAGATTGCGTAGACGAGGCATGTATTCTCTAGAGTTTAGAAGAATGAGAGGTGACCTCATTGAAACATACAAAATTCTTAGAAGGCGTGACAGGGTAGATTCAGGGAGGATGTTTCCTCTGGCTGAGAAGTCGAGAACCAGGGGTCACAGTCCCAAAATAAGTGGATGGCCATTTAGGACTGAGATGAGCAGAAACTTATTCACTCATTAATCTTTGTAATTCTCTACCCCAGAGGCTTGTGGAGGCTCTGTCTCTGAGTGTATTCAAGACAGAGCTCGACAGATTTTTGTACATTAAGGGAATAAAGTGACATGGAATAATTCAGGAAAGTGGGGTTGAGGTAGAAGATCAGCCATTATCTCATTGAATGGCAGAGCAGGCTCGAGGGGCCGAATGGCATACTCCTGCTCTGAAATCTTATGTTGAAGTTAAATCAGTCTCAGAGCAGTGGGAGGCATTCAAGGAGGAGATAATGAGGGTTCAGATAAGTATGTTACCTTAAAGAAAAAGGGTGGGGCTAATAAATCTAGAGCCCCTTGGATATCAACATAAGAAATAAGAGCAGGAGGAGGCGATAAGATCCCTCGAGCCTGCTCCGCCATTCAATGAGATCATGGCTGATCATCGCCCTCAACTCCACTTTCCTGCCTGATCGCCATATTCCTTGATTCAACTAGAATCCAAAAATCTATCTATCTCAACCTTGAATAGACTGAGCATCCACAGCCCTCTGGGGGAGAGAATGGCAAAGATTCACACCCTCTGAGTGAAGAAATACTCCCCATCTCTGTCTTAAATGTCCTACACCTTATCTGGAGACTGTGCCCCTAGTTCTAGACAGTCCAGCCAGGGGAATCTACCTCTCAGCATTTAACCTGTCAGTCCCCTTCAGAAATGTGTATGTTTCAATGAGATCACCTCTCATTTTTCTAAACTCGAGAGTGTATCGGCCCATTCTACACACGATCTCATCATCAGACAGCCCACTCATCCAGGAATCAATCTTGTGAACCTTTGTTGCATCGTGTCCAAGGCAAGTTTATCCGTCCTTAGATAAGGAGACCAAAACTGTGCCCAGTACTCCAGGTGTGGTCTCACTAAGGCCCTGTACAATTGCAGCAAGACCTCCTTACTCTTATACTCCAACCCCCTTGCAATAAAGGACAAACCATTTGCCTTCCTTATTGCTTGCGTACCTGCATGCTCACTTTCTGTGTGTCTTGCACGAGGACACCCCAAATCTCTCAACACCGACGTTTAAAAGTTCCTCATCATTTAAAAGATATTCTTTTTTTTATTCTTCCGACCAAAGTGAATAACCTCACATTTCCCGACATTATACTCCATCTGCCACCTTACTGCCCACCCACATAGTCTATCTATGTATATCTTGCAGACTCTTGTGTTCTCACAGCTTACTGTCCCACCTAGCTTTGTACCATCAGCAAATTTAGATACATTACACTCGGTCCATTCATCTAGGTCATTAATCATAAAATCATCAAAATTTACAGCATGGCAGGAGATTCTTTCAGCCCACCGTGTCCGTGCCGGCCGACAAACAGCGATCCAGCCTAATCCCACTCTCCAGCTCTTGATCCGTAGCCCTGTAGGTGATGGCACTTTAAGTGCACATCCAAGTATTTTTTAAATGTGTTGAGGGTTTCAGCCTCTACCACCCTTTCAGGCAGTGAGTTCCAGACCCCCACAAACCTCTGGGTGAAGAAATTTCCCTTCGTATCTCCTCTTAAACCAATTATTTTAAATCTGTGCCCCCTTGTTGTTGACCCCTCTGCCAAGGGAAACGGGTCCTTCCTAACCACTCTATCCAGACCCCTCAATTTAATACACTTCCATCAGGTCTCCCCTCAGTGTCCTCTGTTCCAAAGAAAATAGACCCAGCATCTCCAATCTTTCCTCTTCGCCAAAATTCTCCAGTCCAGGTAACATTGTTGTAAATCTCCTCTGTACCCTTTCCAGTACAATCACATCTTTCCTGCAATGTGGTGACCAGAACTGCACACAGTATTCCAACTGCGGCCTAACTAGTTCAAGCATAACCTCCCAGCTCTTGTATTCCATGCCTCAACTAATAAAGGCGAATATTCCATATACCTTCTTAACCACCTTATCTACCTGGCCTGCCACCTTCAGGGATCTGTGGACCTGCACTCCAAAGTCCCTTTGTTCCTCTACAATTTTCAGTGTTGTAGCATTCAATGTGTAATCCCTTGCCTTGTTAGACCTCCCCAAATACATTACCTCACACTTATCCGGATTAAATTCCATTTGCCACTTTACTGCCCCCCCTGACCAGTACATTTATAGCTTCCTGCAGTGTGCAGTTTTCTTCTTAATTCTCAACCACACAGCCTATTTTAGTGTCACCTGCAAACTTCTTAATCATACCCCCAACATTAAAGTCCAAGTCATTGATATATACCACAAAAAACAAGGGACCCAGCCCTGAGCCCTGTACAACCCCACTGGAAACATCCTTCCAGTCACAAAAACACCGAATGGCCCACTCCTGCAACTATTTTCTGTGTTTTTATGACCCAACTTCCACAGCTCTCTGAGGCAGCAAATTCCACAGATTTACAACCCTTTGAGAGAAGACATTCCTCCGCATCTCAGTTTTAAATGGGTGGCCCCTTATTCTCAGATCATGCCCTCTAGTTCGAGTCTCCCCCATCAGTGGAAACATCCTCTCTGCATCCACCTTGTCAAGCCCCCTCATAATAGAAACATAGGAAATAGGTGCAGGAGTAGGCCATTTGGCCCTTCGAGCCTGCACCGCCATTCAATAAGATCACCCCAGCATCTCCCCCCCACACCCACCGACCCCCCCACCAGCCGCAAGGACCACATCCAACTCCCTCCCGAACACATCCAATGAACTGGCATCAACAACTCTCCGCGGTAGGGAACCCCACAGGCCAACAACTCCCTGATTTATAAGTCTCTCCCAATTCCAGCAGCAAACAGCTCACCCCCCATCCCAAGAGCGTGCCATCCCCCGGCTGCGTACCCACCCAACACCGGGAACACTCCCACTGCACCCAATCCGCCCCGTCAGAATCCTTCCCAAATGCCGAACACCCCCGGATGTCGAGCCCCCAGCCCCTGCCACCCCGGAGCCACGCCCCCGCGACGCCAATCACACCACATCCACCAACCGCCATCTGTGCAGTCAACCCGTCCACCCCACTCTGAACACTCCCCGCACCGAGGCACAGAGCCCCCAGGCCTGCCCCTCCAACACACTTCACCCCCCCAGACCTCCGCTGCAATGTGGCCCCTCCTGTCCCCCGTCCTGGGTTTCTCCGCCCCCTACCTCCACCACTCTCCCCTCCATCCCCCGCCCCCGTCTCCCCTCAACTTCCCTCTGCCTCCCCGCGCAGGCTCCCATCTTGGAGGCGGTAACCTTCTGGAGCAGGGAATTTTAGCCCCCAGCGTGGAAGTCCTGCTTCCGCCGCAGAATTGGCCTTACCACCCCTCAATGGAAGCGGAGTGCAATTTCCCACACTCCACTTCATTTGGGGGCAGTTACCGGGGCACAACTGGATGCTCCTGTAACAGTTGGAGCTGGTGCTCTCCACTCTCCGATCCTGTGACAGTTTGAACTGGTGCTCTCCACTCTCTGTCCTGTGACAGTTTGAACAGATGATCTCCACTCTCGCGTCCTGCGACAGTGGGAACTGGTGCTCTCCACTCTCTGTCCTGCGACAGTTTTGATAAGATCACCTCGCATTCTTCTGAATTCCAATGAGTAGAGGCCCAAACTACTCAACCTTTCCTCATAAGTCATCCCCCTCATCCCCGAAACCTTCTCTGACCTGCCTCCAAAGCAAGTCTATCCTTTCATAAACATGGATCAGATAGGCCAAGATTCCGTTCGCCTTCCTGATCACTTGCTGCACCTGCATACTGTCCTTTTGTGTTTCATACACAAGTACCCTCAGGTCCCGCTGTACTGCAGCACTTTGCAATCTTTCTCCATTTAAATAATAACTTGCTCTTTGATTTTTTTTCTGCCAAAGTGCATGACCTCACACTTTCTAATATTATATTCTATCTGCCAAATTTTTTCACTTTCACTTAGCCTATCTGTGTCCTTTTGCAGATTTTATGTGTGCACACACATTGCTTTTCCTCCCATCCTTGTTTGCTCAGCAAACTTGGCAACGTTACACTCAGTCCCTTCTTCCAAGTCCTTTAATATAGATTGTAAATAGTTGGGGTCCCAGCACTGATCCCTGCAGCACCCCACTAGTTACTGGTTGCCAACCAGAGAATGCACCATTTATCCGACTCTCTGTTTTTTGTTAGTTAGCCAATCCTCTATCCATGCTGATATATTACCCCAAACCCCGTGAACTTTTATCTTGTGCAGTAATCTTTTACGTGGCACCTTGTCAAATGCCTTCTGGAAGTCCAAATACACCACATCCACTGGTTCCCCTTTATCCATCCTGTTTGTCACATCCTCAAAGAATTCTAGAAAATTTGTCAAACATGCCTTCCCCTTCATAAATCCATGCTGACTCTGCCTGACCGAATTTTGCTTTTCCAAATATCCTGCTACTGCTTCTTTAATAATGGACTCCAACATTTTCCCAACCACAGATGTTAGGCTAACTCGTCTATAGTTCCTGCTTTTTGTCTGCCTCCTTTTTTAAATGGGGCATTACATTTGCAGTTTTCCAATCGCTGGGACCTCCCCAGAATCCAGGGAACTTTGGTAAATTACAACCAATGCATCCACTATCCCTGCTGCTACTTCTCTTAAGACCCGGTATGAAGCCATCAGGTCCACGGGATTTATCCGTCTTTAGTCATATTATCCTACTGAGTACCACCTTCTTCGTGATTGTGTTTAGTTCCTCCCCCGCTATTGCCCTATGACTGTCCACTGTTGGGATATTGTTAGTGTCCTCCACCGTAAAGAATGATAGAAAATATTTGTTCAGTGTTTCTGCCATCTCCATGTTCCCCATTACTAATTCCCTGATCTCGTCCTCGAAGGGACCAACATTTACTTCAGCCACTCTTTTCCTTTTTATATACCTATAGAAACTCTTGCTATCTGTTTTTATATTTTGTGCTAGTTTACTTTCATAGTCTATCTTCCCTTTCTTAATCATTTTTTAGTCTTTCTTTGCAGGCTTTTAAAAGCTTCCCAGTCTTCTGTCCTCCCACTAGTTTTGGTCACTTTGGATGCTCTTGTTTTTAATTGGATACCATCCTTTATTTCTTTAGTTAGCCACGGATGGATATCTTTTCTTTTACACCCTTTCCTCCTCACTGGAATATATTTTTCTTGAGAGTTGTGCAATATCTCCTTAAATGTACACCACTGTTCATCAACCGTCCTACACTTTATTATATTTTCCCAGTCCACTTTACCCAACTCTGCCCTCATACCTTCATAGTCTCCTTTATTTAAGCTCAGTACGCTGGTTAGAGATCCAACTTTCTCACCCACCATTAAAATTTCAAATTCAGATCATGCTATGATCACTCATTCCGAGGGATCCTTTACTAGGAGATTATTTATTAATCCTGTCTCATTTCACAGGACCAGATCTAAGATAGCCTGCCCCCTGGTTGTTTCCGTTACATACTGCTGAAGGAACCCATCCCTTATGCACTCTATGAACTCCTCCTCAAGGCTACCCTGACCAATTTGATTTATCCAATCAATATAGATGTTAAAATCACCCATGATTATTGCTGTTCCCTTTTTACAAGCCCCCACTATTTCCTGGTTTATGCGCTGACCAACTGAGTAGCTATTGTTACGGGGGCCTATGGACTACACCCACCAGTGACTTTTTCCGCTTATTGTTCATTATCTCCACCCAAACTGTATCAACATCCTGATCATTTGAGCCAATATCGTTTCTTACTATTGCAGTGATTCCATTCTTTATCAATAGAGCTACCCCACCTCCTTTTCCTATCTGTCTGTCCTTCTGGATTGTCCAGTGCCCCTGAATATTTAATTCCCAAACATGGTCACTTTGCAACCACGTCTCTGTAATGCCTGTCAGATCATACTCATTTGTATCTATGTGTGCCGTCAACTCATCTATTTTGTTACAAATGCTACGTGCATTCAGACAAAGTGCCTTTAAGTTTGTTTTTTTACCCTTTTTTCCTGCTTGTTTCCTCTCTCCTTCAAACTCACTTTCTATATTTTTGCTTTCTAACTCTAGCTTTACTCCCCTCCCTACTGAATCTATTTCCAGGTTCCTATCCCCCTGCCAAGCTAGTTTAAACTCTCCCCAACAGCACTAGCAGCCCCCCCCCCCACCTGCGAGGATATTGGTCCCAGCTCTGTTGAGGTGCAACCCGTCTGGTTTGTACAGGTCCCACCTCCCCCAGAAGCGGTCCCAGTGCCTCAGGAAACTAACGCCCTCTCGCCTGCACCATCTCTCCAGCCAGGTATTCATCTTCTCTATCCTCCTGTTTCTGAAGTCACTAGCTCGTGACATCGGGAGGAATCTGGAGATTACTAGCTTTGAGATCCTGCTTTTTAATCTCTCTCCTAATTCCCTAAACTCTGCCTGCTGGAGAGGGGAGGGAGGGGAACCACTGAGTATACAACTGAACCCAGGCAGAGTCAGCACCATCAGGTGAGGAGAGGAAGGGGAACCAGTGAGTTTGGAACTGAACCCAGCAGAGTCAGTACCTTCAGGGGAGGGGAACCAGTAAGTGTAGAACTGGACCCAGCCAGAGTCAGTACCTTCAGGGGAGGGGAACCAGTGAGTGTGGAACTGAACCCAGCCAGAGTCAGTACCTTCAGGGGAGGGGAACCAGTGAGTGTAGAACTGAACCCAGCCAGAGTTAGTACCTTCAGGGGAGGGGAACCAGTGAGTGTAGAATTGAACCCAGCCAGAGTCAGTACCTTCAGAGCAGGGGAACCAGTGAGTAGAACTGAACCCAGCCAGAGTCAGTACCTTCAGTGGAGGGGAACCAGTAAGTGTAGAACTGGACCCAGCCAGAGTCAGTACCTTCAGGGGAGGTGAACCAGTGAGTGTGGAACTGAACCCAGCCAGAGTCAGTACCTTCAGGGGAGGGGAACCAGTGAGTGTAGAACTGAACCCAGCCAGAGTCAGTACCTTCAGAGGAGGGGAACCAGTGCGTGTAGAACTGAACCCAGCCAGAGTTAGTACCTTCAGTGGAGGAGATGGATGGGAACCAGTGAGTGTGGAACTGGACCCAGCCAGAGTTAGTACCTTCATTGGAGGAGATGGATGGGAACCAGTGAGTGTAGAACTGGACCCAGCCAGAGTCAGCATCCTCAAGGGATGAGAGGGGAACCAGTGAGTGTAGAACTGATTCCAGCCCAAGACAGCACCTTAAGGGGTGGGGACAGAGGGGAGGGAGGGGAACCACTGAGTGCAGAACTGAAACCAGAAAGATTCCGCATCTTCAGGGGTGGAAAGGAGAGGCAGTTGAGAGAAGGTTGATTCTGGAGATGAGAGGGTTGACTTAAAAGGAAATATTGAGTTGGGATAAATGGTTCATTCTCAGTTTGGCAATCAGTAACTAGTGGGTTGCTGCAGGGATCAATGCTGGGTCCCCAACTATTTGCAATCTATATTAACGACTTGGAAGAAGGGACCGAGTGTAGTGTAGCCAAGTTTGCTGATGATACAAAGATGGGAGGAAATGCAATGTGTGAGGAGGACACACAAAATCTGCAAAACGACAGTGACAGGCTAAGTGATTTGGCAAAAATTTGTCAGATGGAGTATAATATTGGAAAGTGTGAGGTCATGCACTTTGGCAGAAAAAAAATCAAAGAGCAAGTTGTTATTTAAATGGAGAAAGATTGCCAAGTGCTGCTGTACAGCGGGACCTGGGGGGACTTGTACATGAAACACAAAAGATCAGTATGCAGGTACAGCAAGTGATCAGGAAGGCCAATGGTATCTTGGCCTTTATTACAAAGTGGATGGAGTATAAAAGCTGGGAAGTCTTGCTACAGTTGTACAGGGTATTGGTGAGGCCACACTTGGAATACTGCGAGCAGTTTTGTTTTCCATTGTCGAGGAAATGTCTAAGTTAAATTAACTCAGGCGGAGGCTTTCAGAGCCGTGCTTCGAGAGAATATTATTTTAAAAAGCGAGATATCTCGGAGAGCCTGCTTGGACCGTACCAAGGCAGAAAACTCTGACCTTTACAGGAAAACTCGCTCTATCTTTATACACTTGAAACAGGAATCTAAAACACACCACACAAGTACATTAATCATACATTCTTGTCAATGCAATCAAAGCAAGAACTTGATCTAAAACACCTCATATGAGCTTTAATCATACATCCTGTAAATACAAAATGTCATTTCAGGAGGCAGACTTTTATCTTGTCCTTCCATAGTTTCTCCCTGTCCGTTTTCTGATAAGCAGGGTATCTGGAAACTCATGTAAACACTAGACAGTCATGTATTTACAACATTCTTTGTTCCAAGATCTGAGAGATTTGGGTGTTTTCTTTTCTAGCTCCACTAATTTAATTAACTCAGCAAGAAGTGAACTTAACCCTTTCCTTAAAAATAGGGCTTAGATCATTTTCTTCCACAATTCCCTCCTTGTTGATCTTTTACTAGATCAACACAGTTCCTTCTATATTCTTTTCTTGTTCAAAAGGGGGTTCATACCCCTCCGGGTAGGGTCGCATTTTAAGACATTCCTCTTCATTGTAATCATCTACTTTTCCCTCTATTCGATTTAACCTTCCTTTTATGGACACACGTTTCCTTTCTACTTGGGATACCACGCTCATTACTTGACTAATTAATTTTTTCAACTTTATCCATATTCCACAAATGATTATTAATAATGTAAGCATCACTACACCCATGATTATTATGGGGTGTACAGCTAGCTTCAGTACTGCGGAAGCTTTTGGGGACCATCCGATAAACACATCCCACCAGGGGTGTACCGTCAAAAAGGTAACTTCATCTGCGATTCTTACTAGCTGCCCCTTCTTGTAACTCATTTCCACTCTAAATTGGTGGATGTCTCTGCCTCTTTTTAACAGAGCTTCCTCAATTTGCTTGACATTACGTATCAAATTGTGCAGTCTGGTCAAATTAATTACAGGGGGTAAGGGTTCAATCTTGTGCACAGAGAGATATTTTTCTACATTTTGCCATTGCCCAAAGGTATAAGTTATTTTTTCTTCCGGTCCACACAATATTCCATTGGTCTCCCGACTCTCACCCTGGTCTGTGCTGGTCAGGCAAGTCATCTCCACCTTCCAGTTCAGGGATATATTAAATCCTTCTTCACTGGTCACTTTCACTTCTCCTGATCGCTGATCTATTCCTACTCCGCAAGCTTTACACCTCACTGTGAAATTACCTATCTTACAATTTTTTCCCTCTGGGCATGTAAAGTTACCTTGCTGCGTTGCCTTATCAGTTTTCTCCCACTTTACATCTCTCTTCCATACTTTTCCTTCTTCAAGTAATTCTTCCTCCTGTCTGACTCTCCTTACTGCTAAAATGATCAGAACGCCCAATGTCCATTTATAGTTTTTCCAAAAGTCCCACCTCATCTTCTCTTTTCTGTTTTCTTCTATAACACTCTTGAACTAATTCGTTACAATAACAACACGCAAGCACGAAGGTAACCGTAACCAAAATAATAAATGCCCAGGCTGGCGCACAAATGAGTTCTGACATTCGTCCCTCGACTTTTGAGTAACTATAGATACTTTTAAGTCCACAATACAAAATTGGGTGTGAACACAAAAGAAGGGCAGATACAGTTCTTTAGCGAGAAGATGGCTGGTTTTCTTAGTCGGGCGACCGTAGCTCGTCCTGGTTCAATGCCTTTTCTTTCGGCTGTGATTCGTCGGGGAAATAATATTTACAGCGGGTTGCATGCACCCAGTTCGGGTGTTTGTCCAACTTCAAAGCGGTTCTTGTTGTGAGAATTATCTGATACGGTCCTTTCCACCTAGGAGAAAAGGATTCTTTATTTAATGTTTTTACTAACACTTGATCTCCAGGCCTGAAAGGGTGCATATTTCCTTCCGACAGGGGCACCTGTGTCTGCTTTATTTGTTCGTGCAGACTCCTCGCTATTTTACACATGGCTTGAGCATACTTAGTGATTTTTCATCATTCCAAATTAATGCTATTTCTTCAGCCACCGGTAGGCATTGGTCTTCCCAACAAGGCTTCTTGTGGTGTCAAACCAGTGTTTCGGGTTTTTTTTGGTTTCTCATTGTATACAGTACCAATGGTAAGGCATCTGGCCATTTTAGTCCTGTCTCCTGACATACCTTGGTGAGGGTAGATTTTATTATCCCATTTACTCTCTCTACAATTCCCGAGGACTGTGGTTGATATGGTATATCTAACTTCCACTGGAATCCGAATGCTTCTGCAAGATTTTGCACTATTTTTCCTGTGACGTGTGTTCCCCTGTCACTGTTGATTCCCATAGGTATCCCATATCTTGGTACTATTTCTTTAAATAGAATTTTTACTACTGGACGGGCATCGTCTTTCCTCGTGGCGTACGCTCCTACCCATCTTGTGAACATATCTACTATAACTAATAGATACTTGAGACCTGATACTGGAGGCATGTGGACAAAATCAATTTGCAAATTTTCAAAGGGCATACTGGCTGGTGTAGATGATCATATTCAGCAGGTGTTTTACCTCTGTTATTTTGTTGACAAAATTGGCATGTTCTAGCAATTTTTTCAATTACGACTGTTATTCCTGGTGCATACCACTGTGCATTAATAGCCTGTATCATCCCTCCTTTGCCCATGTGGGCCTGACCGTGTGCTAGGCGAGACAGGGGCAAAAATGGAGACCTCGGGCAAACAGTTCACCCATCAGGGTGATACCAAATGTCATTTTTGAGAAAACAACCTCGGTGTTCCCAAATCCTTCTTTCTTGTATAGTAACTTGTTGTTGGGCTGTTTTAAGTTGTTGGATGTCAAGCATCTGTGGAGGGGAGACTGAGACTGCTTGAAGGCAGTCTGCATGTGCCGAAGCGGCCTGTTTGGCTGCTGCTTCAGCCCTCCTATTTCCTACTGATACTTCATCCTCACCGGTTGTGTGAGCTGCACATTTGATAACTGCTACCGTACTTGGCAACTGAATGGCGTCGAATAGATTAAGCACCAGTTGAGAGTGCTTAATATGCTTTCCACCAGAGGTGATAAAGCCTCTGTTTTTTCACAGTTGTCCAAAATCATGGACCACACCGAATGCATATCTTGAATCAGTATAGATATTAGCAGTTTGATCTTTAGCTATTATACAAGCTCTAGTGAGGGCAAACAATTCAGCAGCCTGAGCCGAGGTTCCGGGAGGCAGGGCGAATGCTTCAACAGTTTCGTGGGGGTTTACAATAGCATAGCCTGCCAAAAGCAAATCTTCCGACGGCCTGTACGATGATCCATCTGTATGGAGAATAAGATCTTGATTGTCCATGGGCTCTGTGAGCAAATCTGGTCTTGGTAAGGTGGCTACTTCCACTGTTAACAGACAATCATGCTGGTCTGGATCCTCTACTTCTTTAGTAGACCGGTGCGCGTCAAAATGTATAGTTAGGGTGTGACAGCTGTAATACTTCATTACATGTTCTTCTAGACGCTGTAAAGTGTTGTGTGGCAGCTGAATTCAAAAGTAACACAGCATGGGCTGTCATGACAGTACATGGATAGTCCAAAACAATAGATACCGACTTCTCCACCATGACCGCAGTAGCAGCTACAGCACGTAGACACGCTGGCATTCCCCTTACGACTGGAGGCAGCAAAACCGAATAATAAGCAACTGGTCTATTTCCCCCACTATGTTCTTGGGTTAGCACTGCGGGTGCAAATCCTTCTTTCTCATTCACAGACATCTGAAAGGTTTACCATAATTCGGAAGTCCCAACGCCGGTGCATGAGTAATGGCTTTCTTTAACTGTTTAAATGCCTCCTCTCTATCTGGGGTTCACTCCACCTTGGGTGGGGCATCATTCAGAGCAGCTGATCTTAGGACCGCATCCCATTCTCGATAATCGGGGATCCATTGTCTACAGTACCCAACCATCCCCAAAAAGGACAAGATATCCTTCTTTGTCTTTGGTATGGTGGCACTTTGAATTGTCTGAATTCTTTCTGGTCCTAGCTGCCTCTGCCCTTGAGATATGTGAAAACCCAGGTACTGGAATTGAGTCTGACAAAATTGTAACTTTGATAACGACACTCGGTGCCCTCTTTCACATAGGTGCTTTAACAGTTTCAGAGAATCTTGCATGCACCTGTATCCGTGGCTCGAAGCCACAAGCAAATCGTCCTCATACTGCAACAGTACAGACTGGCCTGATAATGAACAGTCTTCAAGGTCTCTTTTTACTGCTGCTGCATATACTGTGGGGCTTTCAGTGTATCCTTGGGGCAACCTGGTCCATGTGTACTGCTGCTTCTTGTGGGTGAAAGCAAACAGATACTGACTTTCTTGATTACTGCCCAAGGTTGATAGCCTTTTTGCTGTTTTTCTTTTTCTATTCCTACAATCAGCGGACCCATATCTTTAGGTTTCGCTGGCGGTTTTGTAGCCAATGTCAGATGGGGTGTCGAGTTCGCTTCTCTATACCGCTGCTGCTGTAAGGGTGTCAAATCAATGGCTACCCCCAATCCTTCTGGTCCAAAATAAATGCGGGGCGTAGCTTCTACTATTTATTCTTTTTAAAAAAAAAGGATTTTACCAGACACTGGTAAGGTTCAGCTTTTTATCGAGTGTACCAGGCTGCACAATGAAGCTGAACTGCCTCAAAGCTTGTCAAAATTATATACATCAATTCTTCAGTATTAGGGTCGATTTTAGCTTTTAAATTTTGTATAACTTCATGTATCAAAGGGGAGTAGAAGTTGCCATTCAATTGCCAACAATAGATGGCAGCCTTTTCTTTGTTATCCTCCCTTTTCTCTTCTTTTATCCCATTGAAGAACTGATGAATTTTATTTGGAGGGAGCTCCATGAACATCCCTTCCTTTGTGCAATAAATTGTGGCTCCTAGTTTGCACAAAGTCTGTCTTCCCAATAAAGGGAGAGTTGTTGTTTTAGAGACTATCAAAGTCTCATCATTAACTGGTTGTCCTTCAATTATCAATTTGGTAGGTTCAGATAAAAATTCTTTCATGGGGATACCGGCCACACCCATACTTAAGACGGTGGTGTTGCTTACAGGTAATCCCACAAAGGATGGTACAGAAGACATAGTAGCACCGGTATCCACCAGGAACTTCACATAAGTGTCTCCTAATTTTACTACTACCAGAGGGTTTTCTTCTATGTCCGCTGATAGGCGGAGGGCTGCCGCCTGTACCACTAAGCCTCCGGGGCATCCCTATGCTGATTGGTACGGGTTGGGGTTAGAGAATGAAAACTGAGGGGCCAATGAAGGTGGAGGTTCGGGGAAATCCCCTTGTAACCCTCCGCCCTGTTTCAGGGGGCATCTGCAATCGCGAGCCCAATGCCCGTTCCTTCCGCAATTTCTACACTCATCTTGGGAGCGGTCTCGTTGGGGCCACTGTTCTCTCCCTCTTCCTCATCCTCATCCCCCAAACCCTCCTCTATTATTCTGTGCTTCTCCTCTTCCCTTTTGCTGATAGTACTGACCTGTTTTAGCCTTATTTTCCTTATAGGTGAATAGTCCCTCCCTATCCATTTTGGCTAAGACTGTAATTGTTTCCTTCCAACTTTTTCCTTGCCAGTCCAAAACCTTAATTTTATAGGTTCTCGCGTGTTGCGGGAACACACAATTTAACAAGGTTTGTACTGCCAAAGGTTCATTTTGATCCATTTTATTCCTGCATGCTCGTCCCAACTATTTTTCCATCTGCCTGCAAAATCTATTATTGATTCTTCTGCTTTCTGCAAGCAGCGGGTGACTTCCCCTATATCCCCATGCTTTTTAGCCCCTTGCAGAATTGCGTTCTTTCCTCGGTGTTTCAGCCAATGGGTTAATGACTCGTTGCCGGCATCCAGCAAGTCATCATTAACTCTCCAGTCTCCATTTTCCCCTGTTGGGATGGGGAACATATCTTTTACCCCCTGCCAGGAAGATCCATAGGCCGCTTGCAAAAATAATTTAACATCTCCTGGGAGTGGATTGTAAATTGTACATGTTTGCTCAAGCCAGTTGTGAAATGCTACCGGTTTCCTTACCGGATTTGGGGCGGCCGAGATCATATCTCTGGCTTCTCCAGGGGACCATGGTTTTAAGACTGCCGTAGTTCCTATCATTACCCTAGGATTTTGGCCGACGGGGATTTGGGAAGTAGAGTCGGCGGCTTCGCTTTTAGTCACTTGCCCTCTTGTTGTTACCCAAGATCTGTGGTCTATGCCCCCTTCTCCAGAGACTCTGTCTTCCCCTGACCCAGATGCTCCCGGGTCTCCTCTATCGGCTCCTCCACTAGGTGGCTGATCCGGAGGGGCTGCTAGTTCTCTCGGAGCTTGATTTCTATGGGCAGCGATTATTTCTATAAGTTCCTGCCAGCTATCTTGTTTTGGGGGTTCTATACGGGAATAGAGTCCTACTGCTGGTGCTGAGGGGATAGGAAATCCCAGAGGACTATAAGAGGGAGGTTTTTCACTCTCCCCTCTTTCTTTTTCTTCTGATTTATTTTTAGGGGGTTGATGCCTTTTAGCAACCTCTGTCCATTTTTTAAAACAGTTTTCCATATAGTCCCTATCCCAAGTGGGGTCTCCCCCTCCTTCCTTGGTTGTTTTTCTCCACTCTTCAATCAAAGACAACTTAAAACTTCCTCCATATGGCCAATCCCCATCATACCAACCGTAAAATTGCTACAAAACGTTACAGCGTATCTGTCATCTCCTGTTTCTTTAATTACAGTGTCGGCCGGCGAGCCGGGCAGCACAATGGGATCTCCTACCTTCTCTCGTTGCTTTACTACCTTACGGATTCTTTTCTCGGTCTTAGGATGTACTTTCATTCTTTCAGTCGAGAGGTCATCTTTCTTTCCTTTTCTAGGAGCTGGGCGCGAGCGCCCTGCTCGACGAGAGCCGTTTCCCATTCTTCCGGGTGCAACGTCTCGCGATCTTTTCTGAATTGAGAGTTAGGACAATCCTACAAAATAGACAATAGTTTACAAAGCGCTCAGCGGTGTTCTCTTATCCGCTCAGCTCGGGGTCTCCTTTTGCCTTTTTATTATTTTAGCTTCTTTGCGGTAGATACCTTAAATTATGCCTCACCCTTCAGGGGATCTCGGCAGCTCGTCCTCCTTTCTGCTAGGAAGGTCCTTAAAATTCCTCTTTCCTCTTTAAAAGCTAAATTTAGTTCTTTTGGACATCGTTTTTTTTTCGAGATCCTGCCTGACTACGCCAGAATCTGTCGAGGAAATTTCTAAGTTAAATTAACTCAGGCGGAGGCTTTCAGAGCCGTGCTTCGAGAGAATTTTATTTAAAAATGCGAGATATCTCGGAGAGCCTGCTTGGACAGTACCAAGGCAGAAAACTCTGACCTTTACAGGAAAACTCGCTCTATCTTTATACACTTGAAACAGGAATCTAAAACACACCACACAAGTACATTAATCATACATTCTTGTCAATGCAATCAAAGCAAGAACTTTATCTAAAACACCTCTTATGAGCATTAATCATACATCCTGTAAATACAAAGGTCATTTCAGGAGGCAGACTTTTATCTTGCCCTTCCATAGTTTCTCCCTGTCCGTTTTCTGATAAGCAGGGTATCTGGAAACTCATGTAAACATCAGACAGTCATGTATTTACAACATTCTTTGTTCCAAGATCTGAGAGTTTTGGGTGTTTTCTTTTCTATCTCCACTAATTTAATTAACTCAGCAAGAAGTGAACTTAAAAATAGGGCTTAGATCATTTTCTTCCACATTACAGATTTTTTCAACAAAAATAGCGCCTGGAAAAAATAGGCAGTGAGGAAGGACACAAGGGAATGTCTGTGATACAGTGGAGCGTAGGAGTGATTGTATAATAAATGGCACAATGCGAAAAGGCAAAGTGGGTGGTAAGCAGGCAATAATGTAACAAAGGATGGTCCAGAGGAGGTGTTAGTGCGAACAGCAGAACCATTACCAGACAATGGGAGCGGTGCTTAAGATCCGATACGCTGAACCTAATGTTGAGGCCATAAGACGATAACATGCCTGAAATATAGGGCGTGAAGGCCTTTTAATCAGACCAGGCAGTTTGGCCACCCCGGATTGATTTCCTGTTCGATTTGAATTCGGCAGCCAAGGGACTAATTCAAAAGCCAGCTTCTCACATCTTTTCGGCAGTAGAGAAACAAGATGCACTCATATTCAGGGCAGAGTCTGTTACACATTGAAGTCGCGATTGACGCCGAATGTATGTTTATCCCAATGGAGGTGAGCTCATGCATGCAGAAATGAAGATATACTGATCAAGTATTGGCCGGAACCAAACACGTGTTTAGGTTGTCCAATGAGACACAGGGCCGAGCACATCTGAGATACTTTAACTTTACTCAGTTCGCTGAGTTTCACTTTGCTCCTGGGAAACTCCAGGATTTGGACGCTGTGGGAACAACGGAGCGAAATCACACGTTTATAATTTGAAATATGTCCGTTTTCTCACATGTCGACCAGCTCAGAAGCGGTTCTTTTACTAAAGTTTCGCAGGGCTCGTCCGGGATTTGAACCCGCTTCTGACGGTAGTTTACTATTCGGCCCATCGTTCCTGTGCTGACTCTCAGAGACTGATCCAATGAGTCCCCCTCTCCATAGTTCTGCTAATGTTTTCCCTTTGACGAATATATTATTAATTTGAGACGTTACATTACCAAAGAGCTGCATCATTGTCAGTAAAAGGTAAATTTGGCAATGAGGTTAAATGTGATTGACAAAAAAAACAGAGGGGTCAAATTTTTAAAACAATAACGACGAGGTTGGTGGAACACTGGATCAGCAGTCCATCGCCTGAACCTTTCGGACACCTCGTCTCCGATTTACAGCAACGTCAGGCATCCAAACAGAAATAATGTGCAAGAAAATCCAATTCACCGCTTGTTCTGCCCGTGCAACCAGATCGACAGTGATGCAAATGTGCCATTAGCTTCTTAAAGCAAACAGCCTTCCTTTACATCAGGTGAGTGACTGTCCGAGATGGTTGATTTTGAGGCAGAATCAAAACAAAGAAAGAAAATTTCACGCTGCGAGTTAGTTGACTGCGGTAGGACTCGAACTTGTAACCTTCTGATAACATCGTGGTTACTATCGAAGTCAGACTCCTTGTCCATTAGGCCACACGGCCGCTGCCATTGGCTTAAAATGTGTTGTTTTTTATATTGAGAGCAAATTTGGAATAAGCGTTATTGCAAGAAATGGATGTCGTAAAACATGAGCATATTTCGAGTAATGAATAGATGGGCTGCGATATGGATGCGCACGGGCACAGGCAACGTCAATGTAGCTTGAAACACAACAGTTTAACAATTCTGTCATCGCAGCTGAAATCACACTCCTTTTTAAATATACAGAATGATCCGGATTATGAGAAAATACGTCATCAAGGGGCAAATTGTGAACCGGAGCTGACAACCATCCCGTTTCAGCAGACACCGAATGATCCTGAACAGCAAGCACATCCCTATTACAAAGATGTAGAATTACCCTTGACTGACAGCAGTACACTTTTAAAAGAATAACGTGGGATTTCTATCATTCTTGAAGGCAATTGTGATGTTCGGGAGTGAGCGCGGGTCTCAGGACCACGCGGGGTGGGACGGTTGTTGATGACACAGGTGATAGACAGACAGGAAGGAGGGAGGGAAGTAAAAGGAAGCCAGACAAAAATACAATTTAAAATATCTATATATTTATCATAATAAGAAAATCAATAATTTCACAATTTTATTGCAAAACAGCGAATTTCATTTGATATAAATAAATAAATAATTGTTTCATAATCTATATATTTTTGATTGAACGAAGGCTGTGTGACTGGATGAATTCCACTAGAGATCAGGGGGTGCAGTCAGTAAATACTCAAACACAGTCAGCCCATGGTGGAAGACAAGCCACGATGGAAGATGTGGGTAACAAAGGGGATCTTTTAAAGTCTCGAGTGCATTTCTGCTGGATCAGACAGCAGCTGCGTGTGCTGTGAAAGAGGTCAAATGTAATAGAGCCCAGTGCAGGCAGAACAGAAAAAGTACATTTATTGTGAAAGTTAAAAAGTAGTGAATGTTTATAAATATACGTATACATAAATAAATACATATATTTTTAAACACAGTCTTGTCTTGTCTTGTCTTGTATTTGAAAATAAGGGGGAAGGAGCTCATCATGTCACACAGCCCATACGCAAGCTCTCGCTAAAATCGCGATGTTTCTAACTTATGTCATTTCCCTTCTTTCAGATGCGGAATAGCAAAATCCCACAGCTGTTTCTTCTCCTGTCAGGCAGTTCTGGAATGCGTGTTCAATCAAATCAGTATGGCTTCAAGTTGCATGTGATGCTTTTTTTCTCATATGACATGAAATGCACAATTAGAACGCGCAGCACGTTTGCACGCACTCTCTCGCATACACAAACACACAAACAAACTCAAATTCCTGCACTCTCCAAAGGAAGTTTTTGAAATTTGAAATTGAAATCCGGGAGAGTCAGCAGAATCCCTTTCAAACAGACACAGAATGATCCGAGACTGATAGCATTCCATGTTAGAGAGACAGAGAATGACCCCGGCGATCAGCACATCACATGACAAGGGATCCGGAAACAGAATGAACAAAAACAGAGAATTCTGTAAAACACAGGAGGTCGTGCAGATTCTGTGGATGAAGATCCCGGGTTCAGGTTCAGTCAGATTATCCTTCCGATATTTGAGGTAAAATGTAAAGTTTACATATTTTTTAAACAAAAATAGCGCCTGGAAAAGATAGATAGCGAGGAAGGACAAAAGGGAATGTCTGTGATAGAGTGGAGCGCAGGAGTGATTGAATAATAAATGGCACAATGCGAAAAGGCAAAGTGGGTGGTAAGCGGGCAATAAAGTAACAAAGGATGGTCCAGAGGAGGTGTTAGTGGGAACAGCAGAACCATTACCAGACAATGGGAGCGGTGCTTATGATCCGATACGGTGAACCTAATGTTGAGGCCAGAACACTATAACATGCCTGAAATATAGGGTGTGGACGCCTTTTAATCAGACCAGGCAGCTTGGCCAGCCCGGATTGATTTCCTGTTCGGTTTGAATACGGCAGCCAAGGGACTAATTCAAAAGCCAGCTTCTCACATCTTTTCGGCACTAGGGAAACGGGACGCACTCATATTCAGGGTCGAGTATGTTTCACGTTGAAGTCGAGATTGACGCCGAATGTATGCTTATCCCAATGGAGGTGAGCTCATGCATGCATAAATTAAGATATACTGACCAAGTATTGGCCGGAACCAAACACGGGTTTAGGTTGTCCAATAAGACACAGAGCCGAGTACATCTGAGATACTTTAACTTTATGCAGTTCGGTGAGTTTCACTTTGCTCCTGGGAATCTCCAGGATTTGGACGCTGTGGGAACAACGGAGCGAAATCACACCTTTATAATTTGAAATATGTCCGTTTTCTAACATGTCGACCAGCTCAGAAGCGGTTCTTTGACTAAAAGTTGGCAGGGCTCGTCCGGGATTTGAACCCTGGACCTCTCGCATTTCAATTGTTGAAAATCCCAAAGTGACAACCATACCCGAGACCTACGAGCCGCCGTCTACGACGAGCGTAGCTCTCAGATTCTGACGGTAGTTTACTATTCGGCCCATCGTTCCTGTGCTGACTCTCAGAGACTGATCTGATGAGTCCCCCTCTCCATAGTCCTTCTAATGTTATCCCTTTGATGAATATATTATTAATTTGAGACATTACATTACTAAAGAGTTGCATCCTTGTCAGTGAAAGGTGACTTTGGCAATGAGGTTAAATGTGATTGACAAAAAAAACAGGGATCAAATTTATAAAACAATAACTACGAGGGTGGGGGCACACTGGATCAGCAGTCCATGCCTGAACCTTTCGGACACCTCGTCTCCTATTTACAGCAACGTCAGACATCCATCACCTACTTTTTGCATCCAAACAGAAATAATGTGCAAGGAAGCCTACTTCACCGCCTGTTCTGCCCGTGCAACCAGATCGACAGTGATGAAAATGTGCCATTAGCTTTCTAAAGCAAACAGCCTTCCTTTACATCAGGTGAGTGACTGTCCGAGATTGTTGATTTTGAGGCAGAATCAAAACAAAGAAAGAAAATTTGACGCTGCGTGTTAGTTGACTGCGGTAGGAGTCGAAACTTTAACCTTCTGATAATATCGTGGTTATAATCGATGTCAGACGCCTTGTCCATTATGCCACACGGCCGCTGCCATTGGCTTAAAATGTGTTGTTTTTTATATTGAGAGCAAATTTGGGATAAGGGTTATTGCAAGGAATGGATGTCGTAAAACATGTGCATATTTCGAATAATGAATAGATGCGCTGCGATATGGATGCGCACAGGCACAGGCAGCATTAATGTAGCTTGAAACACAACAGTTTAACAATTCGGTCATCGCAGCTGAAATCAAAATCCTTTTAAAACTATACAGAATGATCCGGATTATGAGAAAATACGTCATAAAGGGGCAAATTGTGAACCGGAACTGACAATAATCCCGTTTAAGCAGACACCGAATGACCGTGAACAGCAAGCACATCCCTATTACAAAGATGTAGAATTACCCTTGACTGACAGCAGTACACTTTTAAAAGAATGTAGTGGGATTTCTATCATTTTTGAAGGCAATTGTGCTGTGCGGGAGTGAGCATGGGGCTCAGGACCACGCGGGGTGGGACGGTTCTTGATGCCACAGGTGATAGACAGGCAGGAAGGAGGGAGGGAAGTAAAAGGAACCCAGACAAAAAGACAATTTTAAATATCTATATATTTATCATAATAAGAAAATCAATAATTTCACAATTTTATTGCAAAACAGTGAATTTCATTTGATTTAAATAGATAAATAATTGTTTCATAATCTATATATTTTTGATTGAACGAAGGCTGTGTGACTGGATGACTTCCACTGGAAATCAGGGGGTGTAGTCAGTAAATATTCAAACACAGTAAGCCCTTCAAACATTCATTCAAACAAACAAACAGACATTCAAACAGAAATAATGTGCACGAGAGTCGACTTCACCGCTTGTTCAGCCCGTGCAACCAGATCGACAGTGATGAAAATGTGCCATTAGCTTCTAAAAGCAAACAGCCTTCCTTTACTTCAGGTGAGTGACTGTATGAGATGATTGGTTTTGAGGCAGAATCAAAACAAAGAATATAAAATGTGACGCGGCGGGTTAGCTGACCGCGGCAGTACTCGAAACTGCAATCTTCTGATAACATCACAGTTGAAATCGAAGTCTGGCGCCTCATCCATTTGGCCACGCTGCCGCTGCCATCCGCACAAAATGTGTTGTTTTTTTATATTGAGAGCAAATTTGGGACAAGGGTTATCTCAAGGAGTGGATTGAAGAAAACATGAGCATATATCGAGTAACGAATAGATGCGCTGCGATATGGATCTGCACGGACACAGGCAACGTCAATGTAACTCGAAACACAACAGTTTAACAATTCGGTTATCGCAGCTGAAATCACACTCCTTTAAAAATATACAGGATGATCCGGATTATGAGAAAATCCGTCTTCAAGGGGCAATTGATGAACCGGAACTGACAACCATCCCGTTTGAACAGACACCGAATGATCCTGGACAGGAAGCACATCCCTCTTGCACAGCTATAGAATGGGCCTTCACGGACAGCAGTTCCCTTTCAAAAGAATAAAGTGGGATTTCTATCATTCCTGAAGGCAATTGTGCTGTGCGTGAGTGAACGCGGGTCTCAGGACCACGCGGGGCTGGGACGGTTGCTGAAGCCACAGGTGATAGACAGGCAGGAAGGAGGGAGGGAAGTAAAACCAACCCAGACAAAAAGACAATTTAAAACATATATATATTTATCATAACAAGAAAATAATACATTTACAAGTTTATTGAAAAAAAATAAATTTGATTTGATTTAATTAAATAAATACTTGTTTCTTAATCTATATATTTTTGATTGAATGAAGGCTGTGTGACTGCATGATCTCCACTGGAAATCAGGTGGTGCAATCAGTAAATACCCAAACACAGTAAGCCCATGGTGGAAGACAAGCCACGAATGAAGATGTGGGCAACAAAGGCGATCTTTTAAAGTCTCGAGTGCCTTTCTGCAGGATCTGACGGCAGCTGCGTGTGCTGTGAAAGAGGTCAAATGCAATCGAGCCAATGCAGGCAGAACAGAAAAAGCACATTTAGTGTGAAATTTAAAATGTTGGGAATGTATGTAAATATACGCTTATAGAAATATTTACACATATATTTACCTATACAAAGTCAGTCATTCAGTCATGTCTTGTCTTGTCTTGATTTGATTTGTATTTGAAAATAAGGGGGAAGGAACTCATCATGTCACACAGCCCATCCGCAAGCTCTCGCTAAAATCGTTATGTTTCTAACTTATATAATTTGCCTTCTTTCAGATTTGGAATAGCAAAATCCCACAGCAGATTCTTTTCCTGTCAGGCAGTCCTCGAATGCGTGTTGAATCAAATCAGTGTGGCTTCAAGTTGCATGTAATGCATTTTTTCTCCCATGACATGAAATACACAGTAAGATCGCGCAGAACATTTGCACGCACTCCCTCGCTTACACAAACACACCAACAAACTAAAATTCCTGCACCCTCCAAAGGTAGTTTTTGAAATTTGAAATGTGAAATCCGGGATAGACAGCACATTCCATTTAAACAGATACATAATGATCCGATACTGATAGCATACCATTGTGGAGAGACAGAGAATGACCCGGAGAGACCAGCACATCACCTTAAAAGGGATACAGAAACACAATGAACAAAAACAAAGAATTCTGTAAAACTCAGCAGGACGTGCAGATTCTGTGGATGAAGATCCCGGGCTCACGTTCAGTCAGATGATCATTCCGATATTTTAAGAAAAATGTAAAGTTTACAGATTTTTTCCACGAAAATAGCGCCTGGAAAAAAATCGGCAGCGAGGAAGAACAAAAGTAAATGTCTGTGATACAATGGAGCTTAGAAATGATTGAATAATAAATGGCACAATGCTAAAAGCCAAAGTGGGTGGTAAGCGTGCAATAAAGTAACAAAGGATGGACGTGAGGAGGTGTTAGTGGGAACAGCAGAACCATTAGCAGACAATGGGAGCGGTGCTTATGATCCGATACGTTGAACCGAAGCTTGAGGCCAGAACACTATAACATGCCTAAAACATTATATATATTTATCATAATAAGAAAATAATTAAAGTTTCAATTTTATTGCAAAAAATGGAATTTTATTTGATTTCAATAAATAAATAATTGTTTCACAATTTATATATTTTTGATTGAACGTAGGCTTTTTGACTGCATGAAACCCACTGGAAATCAGGGCGTGCAGTCAGTAAATACCCAAATACAGTAAGCCCATGGTGGAAGATAAGCCACGAAGGAAGATGTGGGCAACAAAAGCGATGCTTTAAAGTCGCGAGTGCCTTGCCTGAGCCGCCAAGTGTTTCCAGCATTAAATGAATAATTCCATATCCAGCATCTGTTGCACTTTGCTTGTTATTTTACAGTTGTGGCCTCACTTATATTGATAAAATATCAAAGTAATTTAAATGTGACCTGCTGGCAAATGGCAGCCTATGAATGGCAACATTGGTGCTTTAAGAAAATAATTCTCACCTGCAACACAGCCGACCCATATGTGATTCTCGGCCGATGCAGCTTTTCATTTTTACTTATCCATTTCAAACAACAATTTGCAAATGAGTGAAGGCATTCTGTGAATCATTAATAAGAAAGTAAAATTCGTGGTGATGTTTTCAATAATTAATATAATGTAAATACATTTCCTGAATGCACATGTAATTGGCAAATGGATGTCAACACAAATAATTATGAGGTATTACATTTTGTTGACAAAAGTAGGGCGGTCACATGATACTCGGTAAATACGAGGCTCAGTGGGATAGAAGAGAAATGGATCTCAGAGTACAAATATACAAATCACTGAATGTAGCGACGCAGGTTAACAAGGCAATAAAAAGCCAACAAAGCATTCGGGTTTATTTCTGACGGGATAGAATTGAACATTTATGATTACTTTTTATAGCGCAGTTCGAAATCTGCGTACAATTCTGGTCACGTTGTTATTAAATAGGTAGAGAGGCACTGTGGATGGCGGAAAAAAGATGATGATACCAGAAATGCAAGGAAATGATGAACATGCTGGGTCTCTTTTCTCCTGAAAAGACAAGGCTTGAGGTTGATCTAATAGAATTCTTTAAAATTATGAAAGACTTTGGTAGAATAATTTCCACTTTTGTGAAAGAGCAAAACTAAAAGGCCATCAATATAAGATAAACAACAAAAATTTAAATATGAACTCATTTACCCAGATAGTGGTGAGAATGTGGAAGTCACTGCAACAAGGAGTAGTTGAGTAAAATAGTGTCGATGCTTTTAAGGGGTGGTTAGTTCAGCATATGAGGGAGTAGGGAATCGAGCATTATGCGGATAGAGTTGACGAGGAAAGACAGGATAACAGCATTTTAATTCCAGATGTATTTAATAAACTCAATTTAAATTCCCCACCTGCCATGGTTGGATGTGTATACATGCCTCTGAGTTACTAAACCAGTAGCATAACCACTGTACTACCGTACTCTTAACTTCATCCTTTACCTGTGCAACTGGGTCAAGGGGGAGAATAGCCTCCTTGAGCTCCGATGTAACAGACTTGAGTGGCTGAATGGCCTGCTCCGTTTCCTAAATACAAGGGTCAAGGGCTTGAATTACTTCCTCCTGGATCGACTAGCCTTATATTAACTGGAATTTAGAAAAATGAGAGGGGATGTCACAGAAACATATAAAATTCTGACGGGATTGGACAGGTTAGATGCAGGAAGTCCCCGATGTTGGGGAAGTCCACAACAAGGGGTCACAGACTAAGGATAAAGGATAAGCCATTTAGGACCGTGATGAATAGAAACCTCTTCACTCAGAGAATTGTGAATCTGTGAAATTCTCTAACTGTTGTGGCCAGTTCGTTGGATATATTAAAAAGGGAGTTAGATGTGCCCCTAAAGGGATCAAGTGGTATGGAGAGAAAGCAGGAATGGGGTACTGATTTTGCATGATCAGCCATCAGCATATGATTGGTGCTGCAGGCTCGAAGGGCGAAATGGCCTACTCCTGCGCCTATTTTCTGTGTTTCTATGTTTCTATGTTTCCTGATGCTGTCTAATAGCTGCACGGCATTTAATCAGCCCCTTCTATTCCTATGTAGGTGTTTTGAGGGGCTGAATAGTGTACTTCTGTGTAACAGTTTATCGGGGCTGAATTACGTCTTCTTGTTCCACTGCTACAGGCTCGAAGGACTGAGTCGCCTCTACCCGTTCCAGTGTAACAGGCTCAAGTGGTTGAATGGCCTCCTCCCATTCTTATGTAACAAGCTCGAGTGGCTGAATGTCCTCATTCTGTTCTTGTGCAACAAGCTTGAGGGAAGATTAAACTCATTCTGTTCCTGTATAACCAGCCTCGAGAGATTGGATATTATTCTCCTGTTGCGATGTAATAGGCTCGGGAGATTGAAAGTCCTCCTCCTGTTCCAGTGTAACATAGCAACATAGAAACATAGAACATAGGTGCAGAAGTAGGCCATTCGGCTCTTCGAGCCAGCACCACCATTCAATAAGATGATGGCTGATCATTCCCTCAGTACCCCGTTCCTGCTTTCTCGCCATACTCTTTGACACCTTTTGCCGTGAGGGCCATATCTCACTCCCTATTCAATATATCCAATGAACTGGCATCAACAATTCTCTGCGGTAGAGAATTCCACAGGTTAACAACGCTCTGAGTGAAGAACTTTTCTCCTCAGCTCCGTCCTAAATGGCCTACCCCTTATCCTAAGACTTTATATCTTGGTTCTGGACTTCCCCATCATTGGGAACATTCTTCCCGCATTGAACCTGTCCAGTCCCGTCGGAATCTTGTACGTCTCGATGAGATCCCCTTTCATCCTTCTAAACTCCAGTGAATACAGGCCCAGTTGTTCCAATCTCTCCTCATATGTCAGTCCTGCCATCCCGGGAATCAGTCTGGTGAACCTTCGCTGCACTCCCTCAATAGCAAGAACGTCGTTCCTCAGATTAGGAGACCAAATCTGAACACAGTAAGAGCATCTATGGACTTAATGGCATCCTCCTGTTCCTATACAACAGATTCTAGGGGCAGAATTGCCTTTTCCAATTCCTATAAAACTGTCTGGAAAATGATGAATAACCCGCCTCCTGTTCTTCTGTAAGACGCTTGAAAAGCAGACTGGCCGCCACCTGTTACTATTTAACATGATTGAGGGGATGAATAGCCTGCTCCTGTGTGAAAGGTTCGACGGACTGAAAGGATTCTCCCTGTGCAATAGACTCACGTTATCATCATCATCATCATCATCACCGGCAATCCCTCTGAATCGAGGAAGACTTGCTTCCACTTTTAGCATGAGTTGTTCGGTGGCTGTACGAGAACCACAGACTCTGTCACAAGTGGGACAGACAGTGGTAGAAGTAAAGGGTAGCTTTGGAGTCTGGTATGCTGCACGCTCCTTCCGCTTCCTGCGCTTGATTTCTGCTTGCTCTTGGGGACGAGCCTCGAGCAGATCAGTGCCCTCCCGGATGCACTTCCTCTACTTAGGGCGGACTATGGCCAGGGCCTCCCAGGTGTCAGTGCGAATGTCACACTTTATCAGGGAGCCTTTGAGGATGTCCTTGTAACTTTTCCACTCTCCACTTTTGGCTCGTTTGCCGTGGACGAGTTCCAAGTAGAGTGCTTGCTTTGGGAGTCTCGTGTCTGGCATGCAAATTATGTGGCCTGCACAACGGAGCTGATCAAGTGGAGTCAGTGCTTCAATGCTCAGAATGTTGGCCTGGATGAGGACACTAACTTTGTTGCGTCTGTCCTCCCAGACAATTTGCAGGATCTTGCAGAGAAATCGTTGGTGGTAGTTCCCCAGCGACTTGAGGTATCTACTTTACATGTTCCACATGTTTGAGCAAAGCAGGAGCGCCGTTATTAATACGGCCCTGTAGACCATGATCTTGGTGTCTGTATTGAGGAACTAGTCTTCAAACACTCTTTTCCACAGGTGGCCGAAGGCTGCACTGGCTCACATTTATGTGTGTGCAACTTCATTGACAATGATGTGCCCATTCTGCATGTTTATCAGTGCTGTCCTTAATTTGCTGCAGTCCTTCTCAGTATCAATGTCCTCCAATTTGGTATCATTATCAAATTTGCAAATTCTGTTTTTAGTTCCAAATCTAAATCGTTATTATAAATTGTGAATAATAGTGGTCCTAGCATTGATCCTTTTAGAAAACTACGACCGACATTCTGCCAATGTCAATAGCTACCGCTACGTCCAATCACTGATTGCAGTCTTGAAGCGAGCTCGCTATCCATTCTGCAATTATCCCCTGACCGTGTTTAGTAGGCTATTATTTGGTATCAAAGCAAAGATCTTTTGAAAATCTCGATACATCACACTTATTGCCTTATCAATGTCTACTCTCTCTATTACCTCTTCAAAGATTATATGAGGTTGGTCCAGCAGGACTTTCCCTGTTGAAATCAATGCTGATTATTCATTTTTATACTTTTGGTTTCTAGATGTTCTTCTATTTTCTCCATTGTTGTGGAAAAATATTTTCGAGACTGTATATAATATATAAAGAGAGGTTTATTAAATCGGAGACAAAGCTTTGGGAGAAGTGTTAAAGACCGCTGTCTTTGAACCAGATTCTCAATTTTGTATCTCCAGTGAGGTTCTTTTATCTTACAAATTACGTCACTTTACACCACATGCTCTATCATCGCATTACAATGTTTACAAAGCTTTTCCTGCAAGCCTGAGGTTTTTTGAAATAAACCAGCCTGCATTGTGACAGGGCATTAAAATCAAGGGCAGACTCTTTGGCACCGGTATAGACAAACATCCCACTTAATTATCTCTCCATTCGTTCATTATCTCACTTTCCTATCTCCATAACTCAAGGCCAGCATACCTTAAAGTCTAACTGTGTTTTTTATATAAAACATAATGCATCAGTATTGTCCCTTACAAAATTCATTAAAGGGGAAAATAAAACAAATGTTTGTTCCAGTATACTAGTCAAGTCTATGTACAAATATCCGCTCCAACAATATTCTCCCTTTTGGTCCTGAAAGATGTTCACGAAATCCAGATGACCACAATGATAGTAGCATGGTGTCATATATTCGTCCTTTCGGGTATCTTACTTCCCTGATGTTCCGTATGTCCACCTTGCCTATAGCTCTAGGCTACCCTTCAAAGATAATGTTCGGTGTCATTGTCGTCTGTTTCTTCATCATTGGTGTCTTCAGGTATTTACATCAGGTGTGCTTCTTCTTTGGCGATTACACTGGCGACTGGCATCAGTCGATCCATCATAACTTTACAGCAGATATTAAAACACCCGATAATCAGACAGCAAGTAATTATTATTTCAATCAGAATAATTACTCCATGCATTAGATAGGACCCCCAGGATCCTCCTAACAGCCAGTCAAACCAGCCAGATCCTCCTGCTGTCGTGGATAACTTCTTTACCTCCCTTCTTATGTGATCAGCGAGGTTGGTTATGTTTTCTGAATTATCGGGAATGTAAGTGCAACATTCAGCTCCAATTAAGGCACATGTGCCCCCACTTTGTGCTAATATATAATCTAGGGCCATTCAGTTCTGGAGTACCAATATGCGTATGGCTACCATTTCAGCCGTTATGCCCTCTATTGCTTCAGCAGTGTCGTATAACTATCTGTTCCAGTACCCTCTCTAGGTTACGTAATTCATCCATAGTACGTCCTATCCCGAATGGGAGCATCATGACCCCAAATAGCCTCTCTACCGGGGTAAGATCTCGTCTTACTCGACCTGGTGTCTGTACTTCTGCTAAAGTACGTACCCGTCTGACAAAAGGGACCACATATCCCAAATAACAGGACCCCCTCCAGTTCTGAGGCAACCAAGGGTAGGCCTTATGCCCGCGCACAAAATAAGTGCCATTGTATGCTGTTAGATTCGATCCCAATCTCTCTGTCAGCCCCCGTCGCCACCTAATCTTAGGGTCCTAGTCCTGGCTACTTGTCTGATTCTTCAAACCCTCTATTTCAAATAACCCCTGGTTTGTTGTTTCGCTGGCTATTATGTTCCACCTGGTGAGGTTAAAGTATTGCGTACAATTGCTTATCCTGCTACAAAACCTGTTTCCTCACCAGTCAGGTTTCTAGTGAAACAAATATCAGCAGTGGGCCTTCCAACTCCTGAAGTGTTGGTCAAAACCAGGAACGGGGGTCGTACCGACCTATTCTATTCCGGCTGGTACCACCCGTCAAATGTATCCAAAAGGTAACCCCCCGATCTCCACGTTTCTTTATCCCCACTCTGATTCCAAGTATCATTTACTTCCCGTGTACCGTTTTGTCGCATTACTCACTCTGCTACTTCCGAAATGTTAAGGTTGATTGACTTCAAAGGGATGCCTCCTTTGCTATGTATGGGGATGTGCGAACATACCCAGCAACTAGAAAAGATCTCATTTTGCGCATAAACATAAGACATGCACAAAAATGTATTTACACGTAACTCTCGTTTCGGTCTAGCTAGCAGGCCTGACCGAACACGAACTATGATAATCGCACCGATCGCAATATATAGTTTCATCATCTTATTACTCTGTATTTAACAAATAGTCAAAGGCAAAATGGCCAAATGGCTTGCTTGAAGAATCTCTCGCTGTCAATCTGTAAATAGACAAACAACAACAACTAATACGTGTGCTAAACGGCTGGTTCAAAAACCTTAAGCTGGATCCAATGCTTCCATTGTCCTCCCTTTAACATCGATGCAGGCACAAGTGTCCCTGCTGATTATAACCTCATATGGTCCTATCCATTTTGGGGCAAACCCCGGTTTTCCCGGGAGGACCCTTACCATAACACGACTTCCTGCCAAAGGGACTTCAGGGAGCTTTGTAAGCTCTGCTTCCTTGTCTCTTTCTTCCTGATTGTCCCTAACTAATTTACGCATCCCTTTTAATTGAGTACTTAGTTCCAAAACATAACATTTTATTTTGTCTTTTAATGGGCCAACATCGCCTCCCCCCCCCCTGTTATGATGTTCTCTGTTAATTGCATCGCCCTTCCTGTCATTAGTTCACAAGGAGTTCATCCGGTTGTCCGGTTTGTCGTGGCTCTTAACTTCATCAATATAATGGGTAATACTTCTGTCCACGTATTTCCTGACGTTTGCATTGACTTTGCCAGGGCGTTCTTAAGGGTATGGTTCATGCGCTCTACCATCCCAGAACTCTGCGGGTAGTATGTGATGTGGAATTTTTGTTTTATGCCCATCAGCTGGCATATTGTTTTTACAATTTTTCCAGTGAAGTGGCTGCCTTGGTCGGAATCTACTTGAATAGGCATTCCCCATCGGGGAATCACCTGCTCGGTCAATATCCTTGCCACTGTTGAGGCAGTGCAATCAGGTGTGGGGAAAACTTCCACCCACCGGGTAAATTGATCTATAATCACTAGGCAATATCTTTTTCCATGGGATGGGGCAAAGCACCTTGAAATCAATCTGTACGTGTTCCCATGGCCCCCGTGGACGGGGCTGGTGTCACATTTTCATTTTAATGGGCCTGCCTTGATTATATTGTGCGCACATAACGCATCGATGGCAATATTTGGCGATATCTCTCCCCATCCCCTTCCACCACCAATCTCTTCCAAGACTCCCGGTCATGGCCTCTCGTCCCGAATGAGACAGGCCATGCTGCAACTCCAATAAGGAATTCTGTATGCATTCAGGCGCCATTACCTTGTCGTTTCGTCTCCAAACGTTATCCTTCCCTTGCGTTGCGCCCTGCTTTGTCCACATACCTATTTCCTCCTCAGAAGTGTCCTGGTGTGGTTTATCAATATTTATCTGTTCGTCTCGGGCCCCAGCGGCACTGACTGAGGCTTCCTCACACTCTTCCTGTGCTAATGCCTTCTGTGCAGCTACGTCTGCAGCTTTATTTCCCTGGTGACTCAGCCAATCTGGACTGGTTCGGTCCGGCTCCCTCCTGTGGGCTTTAATTTTAATAACTGCTACCTGTTTTGGTTTATTATTGGCTGCTAAAAGATCTTCTATTCTCACCTGATGCTTTATGGGATGTCTGCTAGTTGTGATAAAACCCCTTCTCCCTCATGCTGTCATATAATCGTGTCCTACCCCGAATGCATATCTACTGTCCGTATAGATAATAACAATCTTATTTTCTGATAATTCCAGTGCCCGGGTGAGGGCTACCAGTTCTACCACTTGAGCTGACGACCCCCCATTAATTCGCCCTGATTCAACTGTCTCTAGATCCTGGTTAACTAAGGCCCATCCGGTACGAGGTAGTCCCTCTACGTAGTTTCGTGAGCCGTCCACAAACAAGGTTTGTTCTGCGGTTTGAAGTGGGGCGTCTTTTATTCTATCCTCTTCCATATCCTCACATACCTCTTCGCAAAAGTGGGGTTCCCCCTCACCCATCGTACCTTCTGCGGGGTTGTTTCCTACATTCCTATTATGATCACCGCTTTGTTGGGTGGTAAGAGGACTGCTTCCCACTTTGCCCGTCTCATATTAGATACGGTTCTCAGTTTTCCTGTGTTTAACATTTCTACCAATGTGTGTTTAGTGTGGAGAATGATGTTTCCAGTTATCACCACAGGCTCGCTTATTTTTACCGCCCAAGCTGCGCAATCTAGCGCGGCTATACATCAGGATAACCCAGTCACCACCGGGCTTTCGGTGGTAGAGTCATAGGCTATATGTCTCCTTTTATCCCCGCGATCTTGGGTGACCACGGCCATATAGAACCCACCTTCATTGTTACAGTGGATGTGGAAATCCTTACCCATGTCAGGCAGACCCAATCCAGGTGCGGAGACGAGTTCTGACTTGAGTTTACTATAAGCCTGTTCATGTTCAGGGCCCCATTCTATGAGGTCTAGGGCCGGTTTCCCCCCTTTCACTAATCTTTGTATTGGCTCAGCAATTTTTGCAAATTCAGGGATAAAGTTCCGGCTGTAATTAAGGTGGCCCAGTATCTTCTTCACCCCCCTTACCGTTACTGGTCTGGGCATGTCCTTGACAGCCTTTTTCCTATCCGAGGGTATTTCTTTCAGCCCCTTTGAGAGGCAGTACCGTAGATACAGGACCTGGGATTATACTACCTGGGCCTTTTTGGGGTTAGCCTTAAGGCCCGCCGTTTCCAGAGCCCTTAATACTAAGTATAGGGTTGCTTCATGTCCTTCCTTGGTTTCTGAGGCTATTAATATGTCGTCGACATATTGTAAAATACTATTTCCTGCCGCTACCTCTATTTGTTTTAGTATATCCCTCATGACTCGATGGAATATGGCAGGACTATTATGGAATCCTTGTGGTAATCGGGTCCAAGTATATTGTTTATCCTCCACCGTGAAGGGACATTTTTCTTGTGATCCTGGGTCGAGGGGAAGGGTCCAAAAACCATTGGCGATGTCTAGGACTGAAAAGATCTTATGTTCAGGGGATAATCCATTAAGGATTGTGGAGGGGCTGGCCACTATCTGGTGTAATTTGGGAGTGACCTTGTTGAGGGCAATGTAGTCGATAGCGAGTCTATAACTCCCATCTGGTTTCCCTACCGGCCATGTTGGGGAGTTCGTGGTGCTAACTGTTTATTTTACGTTACCCTTTTCCACTAGCCCTTTTACTATTTCTACAACCGCTGTTCTAGCTTCAGGTCTTATAGGGTATTGTCGGTGTGGTTTATGAGGTCGTCCAGGGACTTCAATAGGGTCCATGTTCGCCTTTCCAGCATCTAATTTTGTCTATGCCCAGACCCCGGGCTCACAGGCACATATGCCTCCTACCCTCCAGTCCCGATAAGCCAGTCAGTTTTTGTGGCTGTAGCTACACCTATACTTTCCACATGGTGGGCTATTTGTCCTATATCTCCCTTACTGCCATCCGCCTTTGGCCGTGTCCGTTTCCCCTTGCCGCAATCAATCATGGCCTTAAATTCCCTCAGTACATCATTCCTCAATATTGTTCCCTCACGATTCTTGCATACGTAAAATCTCATGGGTATATATAAGTTATCAATTTCCACCAATTGGGTGGTGCTCAGGTAGGCCAGTGTGGGCCGTCCATCTATTCCGTTTATCAGAGCCTTCTTGGTGACGGGAAGGGCCATATTCGTAATGGATATTGAGGCTCCCGTGTCCACTAGCATCTCTCACTGTCGGCCCCTTACTAGTGCAGACACATATATCCTTCCCTCCTTTTTTCTTTGTAAACGGGCCACAGGACATCACCGGGTGGCTTTGTTCGCCTGCCACTGCTGGTATTCCTGTTCTGAAAGGGTGCTTGCCTTATTAGTATAGCCATTTTTACCACAGCATGTCGCTTCCAGGTGCCCTTTCTTACCACAATACGTACATTGCTTTTCACTGCCTTTCCCTTTGCATTCCCTGGCAAAATGGCCCGGTTTTGCACAATTATGGCAAGTCCGCCTTTTCTGCCCTCCTCCTGTTCCTGTGGCAGAGACCTTTTCCTGCTTTATCTTTGTCTGAGATTTTTCGTCGCGCCCTCCCTGGACGCCACAAGCCTACTCGACCAGTTGATCATAATCCTGGGTTAGAATTATTTCCATTTTTATAATGGTCTAGTGTGCAGCGGATAGTCTGTCCTTGAATGCCTGAATCAAGGCTCGGTCACCGCAGCCTGGGTTTCCCTGTCCAGAGCATTCTTGATATATAGGGAACAATCGTTCCCCATACTCTGAGGCTCCTTCCCATTTTGTTGTTTGGTTGTAGTAATTTTACCCAATTAGTAGGGGCGTTACCTAAAACTCGTTGGATCTCGGTTTTAAAAGAGACAAAGGCTGCCTGTTGACCACCGACTTCGGTGGTTAAAGGTACCGCGTGTGTCCAACGTCCCCCTGAAAAGTCGGCATTGGCTGCTACCGCGGCTCCACCGGCCACGACTCTCCACCGATCTGCCGGGCAAGCCGCTCGGACTAGTTGGTGCATATCTCTGACGTGTAGTTGGTGGCTCACCCAAATTGTATCCAGATCTGCCCACATTTTTTATTATCGCACATCGTGGCTGTAATTTACCCATGGATGCCATTATCTGCTGTCTTTCGCCGGGGTTAAAGGGCTTATAGGTCGCAGTGGGATTTGCGGCTGTCCGCTCTCTTGTTACCGGCACCACCGGGAGGGTTTTTAAATCTTCCTGAACCGGGGCGGTTGCTTCGCATTGATAATTCTCGTAAGGGGACAGCGATCCCCCCCATTGCGATCGATCCTGGATCTGTTGTTCCAGCGCCAGGCATTTCTTTTCCCACTCTATATTTTACCTTTGTGCCTGGTTTAATTGTTTACTTTTTTCATCCATTTTCTCTTTAACTTCCTTCACCTGTTCAATTAGTCCAGCTAACTGATGCACCAATAATACTCCGGCTTTTTTAGTTTTATCTTTCTTTTGTTTAACTATCCAACTTCGCTGTTGTTCTAACGTCTGGGATACATCCCAACCGTCCTTTTGCATTTTCTTGACTAAGACCTGTCGATCGGTCATATAGGAATTAATTAACGACCCGGGCGGCCCCCGTTTTACATTCCCTTCCTTACCTTCCATCTTCGCCAGGCTCGGACGTTTCCCTTTGTTCCTGTAATACTCACGGCCACGACTACTCTGTGGGGATTCTTTGTCTTCGCAACAAAGCTAGCGTGTTTCCTGACCACCAGAGTTTTTCTGCTCTTGGTTGGAGTGATCAGTTCCCTTCCGCACCGACCTTATTTACCAAAGGGAAACATCAAACTGGTTAATCAACCTCCTACCGCTATCTACTTACTCGTATCTTATACACTATCCCGTCTTTCCTGCACACCTCTCTTTTCAGTCTCTCACACCAGATTCCAGATACTGTCTTAAATGATCACATCTGATCAGACAGTATCCTGTCGTGACGCCATTTTGTTGTGGAAAAATATTTCCGAGACTGTATAATATAAAAAGAGAGGTTTATTAAATCGGAGACAAAGCTTTTGGAGAAGTGTTAGAGACTCCTGTCTCTGAACCACGACTCAAATTGGTATCTGCAGTGATGTTCTTTTATCTTACAAATTACGTCACTTTACAACACATGCTTTAGCACTACAAAGCTTTGACTATCGAAGGCTAAGCTTTTGATATAACCCATCCTGCATTATGACAGGGCAGTATAAACAAGTGCAGGCTTTTGACACCGGTATAAACAAACATACTCAGCACTTAACTCATTATCTCACTTTCCTATCTCCATTAACTCAACGCCATTATACCTTGAAGTTTAACTGTTGAAAGCATAATGCATCAGTATTATCCCTTATAAAAATTCATTTAAAGGGGATAATAAAACAAATATTTGGTCCCGCGTACAATCAAGTATATGTCCAAAAATCTGCTCCAACAGCCTGGATGATGTAGAATCGGTCTGGGTCGAGCTGCGGAATTTCAAGGGCAGAAAACGCTAGTAGGAGTAGTGTATAGACCACCAAATGGTAGTAATGAGGTTGGGGACAGCATCAAATAAGAAATAAGGGATGTGTGCAATATAGGTACAGCAGTAATCATGGCGACTGTAATCTACATATTAATTGGGTTAAGCTAACTGGTAGCAATGCGGTGGAGGAGCATTTCCTCGAGTGTATTAGGGATGGTTTACTAGACCAATATGTCGAGGAACCAACCAGGGAGCTGGACATCCTAGACTGCGTGATGTGTAATGAGAAGGGACTAAACTTGCTGTGCGAGGCCCCTTGGTGAAAAGTGAACATCATTTGGTAGAATTCCTTATTAAGATGGAGAGTGACAAATTTAATTCGGAAACTAAGGTCCTGAACATAAGGAAAGGTAACTTGGACGGTATGAGGCGTGAATTGGCTAGAATGGACAGGAAAACGACATTCAAAGGGGAGACGCTAGATCACCAATGGCAAAGATTTAAAGATCACATGGATGAACTTCAGCAAATGTAAATCCCTGTCTGTAGTAGAAATAAAACTGGGTAGGTGGCTCAACCATAGATAACAAAGGAAATTAAGGATAGTGTGAAAGCCAAGAAAGAGGCATGTAAATTGGCTGGAAAAAGCAACAAACCTGAGGACTGGGAGAAATTTAGAATTCGACAGAGGAGGACTAAAGGTTTAATTAAGAGGGGGAACAAACACTTCGAGAGGAAGCTTGCAGGGAATATAAAAACTGACTGCAAAATCTTCTATAAATATGAGAAGAGAAAAAGATTAGTAAAGCCAAACGTAGGACACTTGCAGTCAGATTCAGGTGAATTTATAAAGGGGAACAAAGAAATGGAGGACCAATTGAACAAATACTTCGATTCTGTCTTCAAGAAGGAAGAAACAAATAACCGTCTGAAGGTACTAGGGACAGTGGGTCTAGTGAGAAGGAGGAACTGAAGGATATCCTTATTGGGCAGGAAATTGTGTTCGGAAAATTGATGCGAATGAAGGCCGATAAATCCGAAGAGCCTGTCGTCTGCATTCCAGTATGCTCAAGGATGAATCTCTAGAAATAGTGGATGCATTGGTGATCATTTTACAACAGTCTATCGGCTCTGGTTCAGCTCCTATGGACTGGAGGGTAGGTAATTTAACATCACTTTTTACCAAAGGAGGGGGAGAGAAAACAAATAATTATTGACCGGTTAGCTTGACATCAGTAGTGGGGAAAATGTTGGAATCGATCATGAAGAATGAAATAGCAGCGCATTTGGAAAGCGGTGACAGGATCGGATCAGGTCAGCATTGATTTATGAGAGGGATATCATGATTGACGAATCTTATGGAACTTTTTGAGGATGCAACTAATAGAGTGGACAAGGGTGAGCCAGTGGATGTGGTGTATTTGGACTTTCAGAAGGCTTTTGATAAGGTCCCGCACAAGAGATTGTTGTGCAAAATCAAAGCACATGGTATTGGAGGTAATATACTGAGGTGGATAGGGAACTGGTTGGCAGACAGAAAGCAGAGATCGGGATAAATGAACCCTTTTCAGAATGGCAGGCAGTGACCACTGGAGTACCGCAGGGCTCAGTGCTGGGACCCCAGCTCTTTGCAATATACATTAACGATTTGGATGAAGGAATAGAGTGTAATATCTCCAAGTTTGCAGATGGCACTAAAGTGGGTGGCGGTGTGAGCTGTGCGTAGGACGCTAAGACACTGCAGGGTGACTTGGGCAGATTAAGTTAGTGTTCAAAAGCATTGCAGATGCAGTATAAGGTGGATAAATGTGAGGTTATCCATTTTGGGCAAAAACACGAAATCAGAATTTTATCTGAATGGCGGCACACTTGGAAAAGGAAAGTGCAACAAGACCTGCGTGTCATGGTTCATCAGTCACTGAAAGTGTGCACGCAGGTACAGCAGGCGATAAAGAATGCAAATGGTTTGGCCGCCTTCATAGCTAGGGGATTTGAATATAGATGCTGGGAGGTCGTACTGCAGTTGTCCAGGGCCATAGTGAGGCCTCACCTTGTGTTTAGTGTCTGAGGAACGAAGATCTTCCTCTTGAGGGAGTGCAGCGTAGGTTCAGCAGACTGATTCCAGGGATGGCTGGACTGTCATATGAGGAGAGACTGGATCAACTGGGCCTTTAGTCACTGGAGTTTAGAAGGATGAGAGGAGATCTCATAGAAACATATAAGATTCTGACGGGACTGGACAGGTTAGATGCGGGAAGAATGTTCCCGATGTTGGGGAAGTCCAGAAACAGGGACCATAGTATTATGATAAGGCTTAGACCATTTAGGACTGAGATGAGGAGAACCTTCTTCACTCAGAGTTGTTAACGTGTGGAATTCCCTGCCGCAGAGCGTTGTTGATGCCAATTCATTGGATATATTCAAAAGGGATTTAGATATGGCTCTTACGGTTAAGGGGATCAAGATGTATGGAGATAAATCAGGAAATGGGTACTGAAGGATTGATCAGCCATGATTTTATTGAATGGCGGTGCAGGCTCGAAGGGCCGAATGGCCTACTCCTGCACATATTTCCTTTGTTTCTATGTTTATATGTAACACGACGTGGATAACGCGGTCAGAATGAGCTGGTCGCCAACACGACAGGAAATGGGAATCATCAGGGTATTCATGGTAATACATTTACTGTTTAATTACAAATATAGGTCAGGTGAATGTCGAGGGATGCAGTCACAGTTTAATGTGAAACAGAGAACTGGTGCAATTAGGGCAATAGAACAACTGTTCAGTTATAAATCATATAAAGGTAATTGCACAGAAATAGAGTCATTGTCTAATTAGAAATAGAGGACTGGGGAATTTAGCGGCAAACAGTGACAGTTTAAATAGAATGGGAGGACTGGGGAATTAAGGGCAACATAGTGAGTGTTTAATTAGAAATAGAGGACTGAGGAATTTAGGGGAACACAGTGAGTATTTTATTAGAATTAGAGGACCGGGGAATTTTGGGGAACACAGTGCGTGTTTAAGTAGAAATAGTGGTCTGGGGAATTTAGGGGAACACAGTGAGAGTTTCATTTGAAATAGAGGACTGTGAAATTTGGGAGAACACAGAGACTATTTAATTAGAATTAAGAACAAAGGAACGTAAGAAATTGGTACAGGAGTGGGCCTACGGCCCCTGGAGCCTGCGCCGGCTTTTAATATAATCATGGCTTTTCCGATCATGGATTCAGTACCAGTCCCTGCCCGCTCCCCATAACCCCTTATTCACTTATCGTTTAAGAAACTGTCTATCTCTGTCTTACATTTATTCAATGACCCAGCTTCCACAGCTCTCTGAGGCAGCGAATTCCACAAATTTACAACCTTCTGCAAGAAGAAAACCGTCCTCATCTCAGCCCTGAATATTTGGCCCCGTATTCTAAGGTTATGCCCCCTTGTTCTAATTTCCACTATCAGTAGAAACATCCTCTCTGCATCCACCTTGTCAATCCCACTCATAATCTTATACGTTTAGATAAGATCACCTCTCATTCAGCATTTAAAGCAAATGTCGATCTTAAGCAATTTTTTTGCAGACGGCAGATGTAAACATGCATGCAGTATGTATAACTTTTACGGTGGATAGTCATGTGTGTTGAGTTGTGTTGCGTATTAATAATAATAATGATAATAATAAAATATCTGTCAGTAATCTATGTATCTCTATCTGTAACAATACCTGACAATGATCTTATGCCATGACATGCTGTTGTCACCTTTTGCAGAAAAAACTTTCATAGAACAGGGACGAGCTGCGGAGCACGGGTGACGGCCCATCATATCTATGGCCCCTCACCGATCTCGAGGATACGGTGCTGACACTTCTGGGGTTCCACAATCGTTTGCCCACCTGTGCTGCGTCAGAACCTGTCGTCAGGCCACGTGAGTAAACTATAAACCATTGGGTGATGTAAAGTCAATTGATGCCTCATGTATCCATAAAATATATCATTGATGATTTATCGATGCAATGTTATATAATATTACGTTATGTAATGTTATTTAATTAATGATGGGATCATGAAAGTTATTCTAATGCTAATTTTGTATGATCATGATGTTCATCAAACGTGAAGTCTGTCATCATTCTTACAACATTAGAGTTTCTCTCATGCACATGGCTGTGTAGCGTTTGGATTCCGATGTGACCCAAGCATCCCCTTCTCCTCTAATTAGCTCTTTTTTGTCTTCTAGTTCAACCAAGGGCGTAGGCCTTGGAAATCGAACCACCACTTCAAACAATGGAGCCGGTCTAACTTATTTCTGTGTTCGTGGAGCCCTGAATCTCCTCCGTTCTGCTGCGGGTCCTACTCTCCACTGAGGAAAGTGAGGAGGTCAAGGAGGAGCCTGCAGCAGCCGTAGCTACCAGTGTTCCTGCGGCCATGTACTCCTCGAACGAGGAGTTAGCGGGGCCAAGTGCTTTGCCACAGGGTGCCTCCAGTGATTCACTGCCGGTGACGACCACGCGGCGGTTGGTTCGGCACAGTCGAATTGCTCCACGAACAGGAGATCTTAGCGTGTACATGGTTAACTTGTCCTGGAGAAGCGGTGAGTTTTGTCAAGAGCTCCTCCAGGCAGTGGGTGGAATATCTCAGCAGATGGCCACCCGATCCACTAAAGTGAACGAGAAAATGACAAAGATAGCGGTGGCCCTGGAGATAATAGCCAGGGACACTGGTGCCAGAGTGCTATCATCGGTCCAGGAATCCGGCACTGCTCCCCAAGGTGCCGCTCCCCCATTGCCCGAGACTCATGCGAGCCAGAGGAAGCTGTTGCATCTGGCTCGGAGGATATTTCCACAGAAATGTCCTCTCTACCATCATCACATTGGTGTTGGTAGGTGAAAGGAAAGAGCTGCTGATCAGACCGGCGGAAAGTTAAGGAGGGGTGTGGCCGTAAGGATGGAGGGAATATGTTTTGTTATACGTAAATATTGTTGTCTGTGGGGTGGGTGTGTGTTTCGCTTTACTTTTAGTTGATTAAATTGTTCCTGTTTTTAAATATTTCATTGTTGGGATGGTTTGGGAGAGAATGGGTTATGAAGGCTTTTTTATTAAAATCTGTTGTGATTGTATTGCTAAAACGTTAAAATGTTGAAAGCTTGGGTTGAGGTGCGGGAGCGGGTACTGTTGTGTTGTGTTGTATTGTGTTATGTTTTATTTAAAAATATATATTTTTAAACGTATTTATAAAAACTTAACTTAACATTGTTGTGCATTGTATTCAGCTACTTGTAGCGTTGAACTCCGCCGAGTCCTTACCATCAAAGGTTAACATCAAACGTAACGGTACTTGTCACAAACTTAACGCAAAGCTTTCATTTATGAGCAGCAGACATAAAACTTTCAGCTGTGTAGTCACAACGGGCCCTTTCCTGCGTTCTAGAGGAGAGTGAGGGCATGGTTTCAACATCAGCCTGAGTGTCTTCCCCGAGGTCATCGTCCACCTCATCTTCATCGTCTTCTCCTCTCTCCTTAGGTGTATCGGCAGTCCCATTTGGCAATTCTTATCCCGACCTGATGGCTAAAATATGCAGCATGCAGCACACCACATTTAATTGAGCAAACTACTCAGAGTATTATTGCAATTCGTCTCCTGAATGGTCCCGGCATCTGGAGTGTTGGTTAAGCATTCCAATTGTCTTTTCGATGACATTTTGTGTGGCGATGTCGCTTTCATGTTATCACCTCTCAGCTTCTGTCTGCGGCTTACGCAGGGGAGTCCATCAGTAAGGCCACATCCTTTATCACCAGCATCCAACCGTGACTTTTGGCTGACTCATAATCAGGTCAGGCAAAGTACTCTCACACAAGATGAGTGCATCAGGGAAGCTGCCTGGAAATGTTGCATTAAATGCCATGATTATTTCCTTGTGGTCAACAACGAGATGCACATTCAGGGAGTGGACTACCTTTGGGTTCAGAAACACCTCTGCATCCTGAAAGGTTGCTCGCATGGCGATGTGCGTGCTGTGTATTCCTCCCTGTAACTTGGGGAAGTTTGCAATTCTGGAGAAATCCAAAGCCCCCTCTATCTGTGCCACCTGGTCAAAGGGAAGCTTATCAGGTCCATCCTTTGAGCGTAAAGGGCTTCAGTAATCTATCGAAAGCAGCAATGCGTGGCATACTGAGAGATGTCGCAAATTTCGCCTGGTGATGACTGAAAGGAGCCAGATGCATAGTAGGAAAGTGCCGCAGTAACCTTGACCTCAAAGGGAAGCACGGTCATGATGGTGCTGTGAGGCTGCAGATATCCTTGATGATCTGGCATATCCCAGCGATGACCTCTTTTGGAATCATATTCTCCTAAGGCACGTGTTCATCGACACGTTCAGGTAAGACCGTTTCTCTCTGGAAGTGCGTCGGGAGCACGTTCTCCTCCTCCTCCTGCCACATTTCTAAATGGGCAGATAATGCTCTTCAATATCCCTTCTTTCACCTCTCGTCTGCAGCATGTGAGTAGTCATCAATACAGGCTGAGAAATTTCAGGCCCCATTACAATTACTATTAGACCTATTCTTCAGAAATAATACATTTTCATCCGAAATTTCATAAATTATCGTAAATTCGTCCACAGTATTATAAGATATTTCTTAAATTTTGATATTCACCTTAAAATAACTCACAGATTAAATCAATGCTCTCCAGAAATTGAAGCAGCCTTATCTAGAAAAGTCCTTCCATTTACGAAATGGATTCCATGCCGCTGGGCTAAGATCAGGTGAATGCAGCTTTTTTTCAGCGTTTTTTTGGGCGAACGTTAGGCTAGGCGGTTTTTGGGCGTTAGTTTCCATTAAAATCTGTTTTCTGGATGTTGACGTCATAAACATATGAACGAGTGGTTAAATTAAATGTCGGCGTTAACTTGATTCTAAAATTAATGCTGGCGATAAATGGCTAATAAATAGGCGAAAGATGGACGTTAGTTTCCATTTCTGTGTAAATTGGAGATAACCGGGTGTTATAACATCTCAGCGTTTAAAGGGTGGTAAGTGATGGGTAGCGGGGAGAAACTAATGGAAATTCTAGCATTGATATATTAAACAAACAGCAAGGGACCTAGTACTGAGCCCTGCCGAACCCCACTGGAAACAATCTTCCAGTCACAAAAACAAACCAATCATTTGCCTTTGCGTCCTGCCACTGGGACAATTATGGGTCCAACTTGACACTTTCCCTTGGATCCGATGATATTTATTTTTCTTCCATGTGGAAGTTTGCTGCAAGCAATGATTCAAATCCATGCAGACTACATCAAACAAACTGTCTTCACCGAACCTCCTTGTTACCGCCTCAAAAAACTCAACCATATTAGTTCGAAATGAGTTTCCCTTAACAAATCCATGCTGACTGTCATTGATTAATCCGTGCCGTTCCATATGATGATTAATACTGTCGCTCATACTTTTTCCAATAATTTTCCCACAGTCTAGTTCAGGGTCACGCCGCTTGAATTACTCGGTGAACCCCTTTCTTCATTTTAAACAATGGTACAGTGTTGGCAAACCGCACGTCCTCTGGCACCACACTTTATTCCATAGCGGATTGGAAATTGATGGACAGAGCCTCCGCTATTTTCTCCATTGATTTAATTTAATAGCCTGGGTTACATTTCTTCCGAGCCCAGTGAAGTCTCTTCTTTCAAAAATGCTAAGGAAACTTAGCATTTCCACTCTCACTACATTTATCTCATCTAATAATTCACACACCAACTCTTAACTACAATTTCTGCATCGTGTCCCTTGTGAAGGCAGATACACATTTTTCGTTGAGGAACATTCCCACATCTTCCAAATCAATACACATGTTACTTTCTTCGTCTCTAATAGGCCATACACTTTCTGTAGGTAAGCTTTTGCCCTTCATGTAATTATAAAATATCTTTGTGGTTTCCTTGATTTCACTTGCCAATATTTTGTCATTGTTCTGTAATTTTGTTTTTAATTCCATTTACCGCTTGGCTTTCTGTAGCATTTGGATTTCTGTATCTGACTTAAGCTTCCCTTTTTTGTCTCATTTTATTAATTGACATCCAGGAGGCTCTTGATGTTGAGGTCCACACTTTTTCTTGAAAGAAACATATTTGCTCTGAAACCTCTCTATCTCTTCCTCGAATGCCTCACACGACTCCGGCATTGATTTACCTTCAGTAGTTGTTTCCAGTCCACATTCGATAAATCGCATCTCACCAAATTAAAATTGTCCTTTCCCCAATTGAAACTTGAAACTCCTAGTCTATCTGTCTCCTTTAAAATAAATACAATAAATGTTATTGTATTATGATCAATGCCACCAACATATTCTCACCCACCTATACAACTTAATTCATTGAACCTAAGATCAGGATTTCTCCCTCTGTTGTTTGTCTTGCTAAGTACAGGCTCAAAATGCTGAGCTCAATATATTTTATGAATAACGCGCCCTCTATACCGTTCACATTAATTATATGCCAATTATTCCCCTGGAATTTAACGTTGGTGGCAATGCAAAGCGTTCACCACTGGCCACAAGTATCTAGCGACCTCTGTGTCGAGAATTTCGGGTGCTACGACGTGTAATACATATCAGCGGATATAAGTGGGGATCTCCTAGATTTTTTAATTCATTCCAGGATGTGGTTATCGCTGGCAAAGCCAGCATTTATTGTCCATCGCATAATTATCCTTGAGAAGGTGGTGGTGAAATACCTTCATGAATTGCGGCAGTCCTTGTGGTAACAGTACTGTTCGGGAGGGAGTTATAGAATGTACACTCAGCAACGATGGAGGATCGGCAAAATATTACCATGTCAGGTTGATGTTTAACCTCGTGTGGCTCTTCCAAGTGATGCTGTTCCCATGCGCCTGCTGCCCTTGACCATCTTGCTGGTCGAGGTTGCATGGTTTGGGTGGTGCTGCTGAAGAATCCTTGGCGAGTTGCTGCAGTAAATCTTGCAGATGGTACACACTGCAGCCACGGGGCACTCATGTTGCAGGGAGTGAATCTTTAAGCTGGTGGATGCTTTGTTCATCAAGCGGGATGCTTTGTACTGGATGGTGTCGAGCTTTTTGAGTGTTGTTGAAGGTGCACTCAGTCAGGCAAGTGGAGAGTACTCTATCATAATCCTCACATGTGCATTGTAGATGGTTGAAAATCTGAGTGTGCAGTTGAGACACTCGTCGAGATGACCCGGAATCCGACCTGCTCTTGTTGCCACATTATTTATGCAGCTGGCCAAGTTAGGTTTCTGGTCAATGGTGACCCCAGGATTTGTTAGTCGGGGATACGGCGAAGGTAATGCTGTTGATTATCAAGGGAAGGTGGTTAGAATCTCGATTGATAGAGGTTGACATTGCCTGCCACTTATGGGATGCGAAAGGCCAGTCTGGCAGCTATGACCACGTAGATCTCGGCCAGCACGGTCAATGCTGGTGCGACTGAGCCACTCTTGTTGATGGTCATTAATGTCCCATACCTAGATTACGTTCTGTGCCCTGCTTCTTCCAAGTGGTGTTCAACATGAAGAAGAGCTGATTCTTCAGCTGAGGGACGGCGGTAATTGCCAATCAGCAGAACGTTTTCTTGCAATTATTTGACCTCATGGCGTTCATTTTGTATCTAGCTACACTGTGAACGTATTGGACAAAGTCACACACAAGTCGTCATTACAAAGATGGAATTGCAGGAAATTAAATGGAAAGTGGGGTGTGCAAAATTAGCTCAGTAACAACATCAAAGCATGGTGTTGGGTGGATGTTTTTCAGATTGTGAGGGGGTTTGCCGTGCTGATACCCAGGTTACAATTTTGGCTCCATTAATCTATGCAATTATGATAAACACCTGGAATAAGTTGTAAAAAGCGGAATCAAAACTTTACAGATGATACAAAATTTGGCACAGTAGTAGGTAGTGATGTGGCTAGTTATAGGCTTTGAACTGATTGAGACAGGATGTTGAAATTGGCAGAAGCATGGCACATGGAGTTCAACGTAGAGGAGTATGAAGCGATACCCCTTGGGAGCACTAATATGGGAAGTCAGTATGGTATAAATGGCACGAATTAGAAAATTCGAGATTAGCAGAGAGATCTTGGTGTCCGTATCCACAAGTCCTGGCACTTAACCTGGCTGAGCAACATTTTTCTCCTCTATCATTCAAAATCATTCCAGCTGAATACTTTTCACACTGATCAGCATCAGCCTCCAGATGATTACCCCAATATAACCCAGCATCTCTGATCAGGACAGGAAACAGGAGATTGCCGCAATATTTTCCTCCGTAACTGATCAGGAACAGGAGATTGCCCCAATATATCCCAACATCACTGAGCAGGAGCAGGACCCAGGGGATTGCCCAAACATATCCCAGCATCACTTATCAGGAGCAGGACTCAGGGGATTGCCGCAATGTATCCCATAATCACTGATCAGCAGCAGGATCCATTGAACTGCTCCAATATATAGCAACATCACTGATCAGGAACAGGACCCAGGTGGTTGCCCAAAAATATAGCAACATCACTGATCAGGAGCAGGACCCAGGAGATTGCCCTAATATATAACAGCATCACTGATCAGGAGCAGGACCCAGGGGATTGCACCAATATAAACCAGCATCACTGATCAGGAGCAGGACCCAGGAGATTGCCCTAACATATACCAGCATCACTGATCAGGAGCAAGTCACAGGCAAAGGAGATTTTCTTTGTCTCAAACAAATTAAAATTCTTGGTTCCTCCAATTGCAGTTTGTTGAATTTGAAATTTGAGATCGGCAACAGACAGCGCATCCCTTTTAATCAGACACAGAATGCACCGGTTCTGACAACACACCATTTTAAACAGACAGAGATTGCTCCCAGACAAACAGAACAGCCCGTTAAATGGGATACGGAGGCAAAATGAATAAAAACACAACATTCTGTCAAACTCAGCAGGTCGTGCAGATTCCTTGGATGAACAACTCGATTTTACGTACAGTCGGATGATCAATCCGATCTTTTAGGAAAATGTTTAAGATTACAGATTCATCAACAAGGACAGGACCTGAAAAGAATAGACAGCGAAAAAGGACAAAGTTTTAGGTCTGTTTTGCAGTGGAATGCAGGATTGATTGAATACTAAATGGGAAAATGGAGGTGGGTGCTAATCGGGCAATAAATGATCAAAGTAGGCTCCAGAGGAGGTGTTACTGGAGCACCTAACACCCATGTTTGTGGAGCTAATTCCAATGTTTTTGGAGCTAATTCCCCTGTTTCTGGAATTCATTCCTGTATTTATGGAGATCCCATTCCCCCTGTTTCTGGAGCTAATCCCATTGTTCTGGGGCTATTTCACTTATGGTGCGCTCTTCTAATTTCCCTGCCACAGGAACAGCTAATTTGCCTGTGTATATGGCAAATCGTCTTTTGTTAATCCTAATCCTTCTGTTTCTGGAGCTACATCCGCTGTTTCTGGAGCTAATACTTTCGTTTCCGGAGCTAATTCCACTGTTCATTGTGCTGCTAATTGCTCAGTCTGTGGTGCTCCTAATTACTCTGTTTCGAGCAACTTCCCCTGAAGCTAATCACCTTGTTTCTCTTGCTGGAACATCCTCTGTTTCTGGAGCATCTGATTCTCACTCTCTCTGGAGTAAATCAACATATTTCTGGACATAATTCACTACTCTCTGGAGCTCCAAATTCCGATGCTTCTGGAGCACTTAAGTCCCTAGTTTATGGAGTTAACTCCAACATTTCTGGAGCTAATTCCCCAGATTCTGGAATTCATTCCTGCAATTAAGGATATCCCATTCACCCTGTTTCTGGAGCTAATCCCTTTGTTATTGAAATAATTCTAGCTTTCATGGAACACCTAATTTCCCTCTTAGCAGCTCTTAATTCCTCTGTTCCTGGAGATAATTCCCTTGTTTCTGGAGCTCATCTTTTTGTTGGAGGACTTAATGTCCCAGCTTGTGGATCTCGTAATGCATCTGTTTCTGGAGGTATCACCCCTGATTCTGTTGCTACTTGAACAGTTTCTGAGCGAATACATTTTTTCTGCGGAAAATTCCTGTGGAGCTCCTAATTTCCCTTTTTCCGAAGCTCCAAATTGTGCTGTTTATGAAGCACATAATTGTACTTTTTACGAATCTAGTAGTTTGCCGATATATATGGCTCCGAAACGACCTGATTATGGTGCTCTCTCCTAATTACCCCGCAACATGAACACGAAAATGCAACTTTTCTGGAGGTAACTCTCCTGTTTCTAAACGTAAATCCCCTGTTTCTGGATCTAATTGCGATGGACTGTGATTATTCATGTGTTCCTGGAGCTCAATTCCCCTGTTTCTGCAGCTCCGCATTGCCCTGTTTCTGGTGTGAATTCCACTGTTTTTGGAGCTTCTAATTTACCAGTTTCTGTAAATTCTACTCCTGATCTTTCAAGACCTAATTCCACAGTTTCTACATCTAATTCCTGTGTTTCTGGCGGTCATTCCCTTGTTTCAGCGCTAACTCCCGTGTTCCTGGAGCTCGGACTTTCCCTCTTTCTGCGACTCCTAATTTTCCAGTTCCGGGAGGGAATTCCCTGTTTCTGTAACTAATTCAACTGTTTATGGAACTGAAAAAGGAGGGAGTGAATACCGGTAATTATAGACCGGTTAGCCTGACATCAGTGGTGGGGAAAATGTTGGAATCAATTCTTAAAAATGAAATAGCAGCACATTTCGAAAGCAGTGACAGTCCAAGTAAGCATGTATGTATGAAGGTGAAATCACTCTCGACAAATCTTCTAGAATTATTTGAGGTTGTAACGAGTAGAGTGGACAAGGGAGAACCAGTGGATGTGCTGTATTTGGAATTTAAAAAGGCTTTTGACTAGGTCTCACACAAGAGGTTGGTGTGCAAAATTAATGCACATGATATTGGGGGTAATGTACTGACGTGGATAGAGAACTGGTTGGCAGACAAAAAGCAGAGAATCGGGAAAAACAGGTCTTTTTCAAATGGCAGGCAGTGACTAGTGGGTTGCTGCAGGGCTCAGTGCTGGTATCGCAGCTCTTTACATTATACATTCATGATTTAGATGAAGGAATTGAGTGAAATATTTCCAAGTTTGCAGATGACACTAAACTGGGTGACGGTGTGAACTGTGAGGAGGACGCTAAGAGGCTGCAGGGTGACTTGGACAGGTTAGATGAGTGGGCAAATGCATGGCAGATGCAGTATAAAGTGGATAAATGTGAGGTTATCCACTTTGCTGGCAAAAGCACAAAGGCAGGATATTAACTGAATGACGGCAGATTAGGAAAAGAGAAGGTGCAACGAGACCTGGGTGTGATGGTACATCAATCATTGAAAATTGACATGCAGATACAGCTGGCTGTGAAGAAGGTAAATTGTATGTTGACCTTCATAGCTAGGGGATTTGTGTATAGGAGCAGGGAAGGCTTACTGCAGTTGTACAGGGCCTTGTTGAGGCCTCACCTGGAATATTGTGTTCAATCTTTTCTCCTTATCAGAGGAATGACGTTCTTGCTATTGAAGGAGTGCAGTGAAGTTTCACCAGACTGATTCTCGCGATTGCAGGACTGACATATGAGGAGAGACTGGATCGACAAGGCTTATATTCATTAGAATTTAGAAGCATGAGATGGGATCTCAAACAAACATGTAGAATTCTGGCTGGACTGGACTGGTTAGATGCAGGAAGAATGTTCCCGATGTTGGCAAAGTCGAGAAGCAGGGGATAGATTCGAAGGATAAGGGCTACGCCATTTCGGACTGAAATTATGAGAAACGTCTTCATTCAGAGCGTTGTTAAACTGTGTAATTCTTTAGCACAGAGAGTGGTTGAAGCCAGTTCATTGCATATATTCAAGAGGGAGTTTGATACGGCCCTTACGGCGAAAGGTATCAAGGCGTATGGAGAGAAAGCAGGAAAGGGCAACTTGGGTAAAAGATTAGCCATGATCTTATTGAATGGTGGTGTATGCTCGACGAGCCGAATGACCAACTCCTGCACCTATTTTCTCTGTTTCTTTGATTTTAATACCTTTGTTTCAGGAGGAAAACCCATAGCTTCTGGAAGTCCTATTTCCCCTCTTTCTGGAGATTTTGAGATGTTTGTGGTGCTCCGAAATGTCCTTTTTGCGGAGCTCCAAATTGCGATGTTGATGAAGCACCTAATTGTCTTACTGAAGTGTCTGGTAGGTTTATATATATATCTGCGAAATGTCCTGTTAATGGTGCGCTCTCCTAAATCCCCTGCTGCAGCGACAGATAAGTCACCTCTTTCTAGAGCTAACTGTGCTCTTTCTAACCGCAACTCTCCTGCTCTGGAGCAAATTCCAATGTTCCTGGAGCGGCTAATTTCCCAGTCTGTGGAGCTCCAATTCCTCTGTTTCGGAAACAAACTCCCCTGTTCCTGGAGCTAATCTCCTTTCATCTGTAGCTGAAAAGTCCTCTGCTTCTGGAGCACAAGATTCTCCCTCTTTATGGAGCTAATCGCGATTTTTCTGGACATAATTCCCCTCTTTCTGGAGCTCCTAATTCCGGTATTTCTGAAGCACTTAATTCCCCAGTCTGTGGAGTGTATCGCAATATTTCTGCAGCTAATTCCCCGGTTTGTGGAATTAATTCCTGTAATTAAAGATATCAATTTCCCCTGTTCTTGGATCTATTTCCCTTGTTCTGGGGTTAGTTTCAATGTTCTTGGAGCTGCAAAAACCGATCGTATAGGAGCTCCCAAAGCCGCTGTTGCTGGAGCTCCTACTTCCCCAGGTTATGCAGATCCTAGCTCCTAAGTTTCTGGAGCTATTTCAGTTGTTTGTGGAGATACTAGTTCCCCTGTCTCTGGGGCTAAACTTCGCGCTGATAATGAAGCACCTAATTATGATTTTTATGTAGCGTATATTTCAACCAGTATATTTAGCTCCGAATTATTTCGCTTATGGTGAGCTCCCCTAACGCCCCTGCTACAGGCATAGCTAGTTTACCTGTTTCTTGAGCCAACTATTCTCTTTAATAAATGTAAATCTCTTGTTTCTGGAGCTACTTCCCCTGTACTGATTTCCGTCTCTCTGGAGCTGCTCCTAATTCCCCAGTTTCTGCACCGCCCAATTCGCCAGTTCCTGTAACTCCCAATACCCTAGTCTCTGGAGCTAATTCCCCTGTTTCTGCTGCTGCTAATTCCCCTGCTCCTCGAGCCAATTCCCCTGTTTCTGGAATCATGTTTTTCTGGAGTTCCTAATATCCCAGATTGTGGAACTCCTAATGCATCTGTTTCTGGAGGTAACTGCCCGATTTCTGTTGTTAATTCAACTCTTTCTGGAGCTAATGCCTTTTTTCCTGCGGAAAATTACTGTGGAGCTCCTAATTTCCCTTTATCTGGAGCTCCAAATTGCGCGGTTTGTGAAACACATAATTATGCTTACCTGTCTAGTAGACGACGATATATATGGCTCCGAATTGTCCTGTTTATGGTGCGCTCTCCTAATTACTCCGCAACATGAACACGAAAATGCAACTTTTCTCGAGCTAACTCTCCTGTTTTTAAATGTAATTCCCCTGTTTCTTGAGCTAATTGCACTGAACTGTGAAAATTCCTATGTTCCCAGAGCTGGCTTCTCCTGTTTCTGGAGCAACTTCCTCTGTTTCTGGAGCTGTTAATTTACCAGTTTCTGTAATTACTACTTTTCATCTTTCAAGACCTAATTCAACAGTTTCTAGATTTATGTCCCATGTTTCCTACGGTATGTCTCCTGTTTCTGTCGCTAATGCCCTTGTTTCTGCGCTAAATCCCGTGTTTCTGGACCTTCTACTTCCCTTCTTTCTGCAAGTTCTAATTTCCCTGTTTCTGGAGGGAATTCCCATTTTTCTGCACCAAAGAACCTGTTTCTGGATCTAATACCTTTAGTTTCTGGAGAAAAATATCGTTTCTGGAAGTCATAGTTCCCCCCTTTCTGGAGATTCTGAGTTGTTTGTGGATCTCCTAATTGTCCTTTTTCTGCAGCTCCAAGTTGCGCTGTTTATGAAGCAGCTAATTGTCCTATTTAACTGTCTACTGGTTATATATATACATATATATCTCTGAAGTGTCCTGTTTAAGTGCACTCCCCTAAATCCTCTGCTATCAACTCTTTCTCGAACTTAATCTGCTCTTTCTAACCCCAAATCCTCTGTTTCTGGAGCTAATTGCACTGTTTCTGGAGCTAATTCCAAGGTTTGTGTTGCTGCTAATTTCCCAGTCCGTGGAGCTCATAATTCCTCTGTTACTGGAGCAAATTACCATTTTCCTGCAGCAAATAACCTTTTATCTGAAGCTGAAATGTCCTCTGCTTCTGGAGCACCTAATTCTCTCTGTATCTTTATATCATCGCGATATTCCTGGACATAAATCCCCTCTCTATGGAGCTCCTAATTCCGCGGTTTCTGGAGCCCTTAATTCCCCAGTTTGTGGAGTTAACTCCAATATTTGTGGAGCTAATTCACTGGTTTCTGGAATTAATTCTGGTAACTAAGCATATTCCATTTGCCATTTCGGGAGCTTTTTCCCTTGTTCCGGGTATAGATTCAATGATCTTGGACCTGCTAAATCCCATCTTATGGGAGCTGCCAATGCTGCTGTGGCTGGAGCTCCTACTACACTCGGTTATGCAGGTCCTAGTTTCCCTATTTCTGGAGCTATTTCACTTAACTGTGGAGACATTAATTCTCCTGTTTCTGGAGCTTCAAATTGCGCTATATTTGTAACACCAAATTGGGCTTTTTATGTGGCTACCATTTCCCTGATATATTTAGCTTCGAATTATTCTGCTTATGCTGCGCTCTCCTAATTCCCCCGCTACAGGAATAGATAGTTTACCTGTTTCATGAGCCAACGCTTCTCTTTCTAAATGTAATTGCTTTTTACTGGAGCAACTTTCGCTGTACTCAATAAAATTCCATGTTTCTGGAGCTCCAAATTCACCAGTTTCTCCAGTGCCTAATTCGGCAGTTTCTGTAACTCCTAATTCTCCTCTTTGTAAACTCTATTCCCCTGTTTCTGGAGCTAATACCCATGTTCCTGAACTAAAATCCAGTCATACAGGAGCTCCTAATTCCCCTCTCTGCAGCTCCTAATTCCCCTGTTCCTGGAGATAATTCACCTGTTTCTGGAGCGCATGTTTTCTGGAGTTCCTGATATCCAGATTGTGGATCTACTAAAGCATCTGTTTCTGGAGATAATTCCCCTGTTTCTGTTGCTAACTCAACTGTTTCTGGAGCTAACCTTTGTCTCTGGGGAAAATTACTCTGGAGATCTTAATTTCCCTTTTTCTGAAACTCCAAATTGTGCAGTTTATGAAGCACATTATTGTCCTTTCCTTTTTGTGTCGAGCAGTTTGCCGAAATATATGGCTAGGAAGTGTCCTGTTTATGGTGCGCTCTCCTCATTACCCTGCAACATGAAATGTAAATTCATCTTTTATGGAGGTAACTCTCCTCATTCTAAAAGTAATTCCCCTGTTTCTGGAGCTAATTGGACTGTACTGTGATTATTGATGTGTTCCTGGAGCACGCTTCCCCTGTTTCTGCACCTCCACATTGCCCTGTTTCTGGAGCGAATTCCACTGTTTCAGGTGTTTCTTATTAAACCGTTTCTGTAACTCCTACTATTCAATTTTGCAGACCTATTTCCACAGTTTCTAGACCTAATTCCTCTCTTTCTGGCGCTAATTCCTTTGTTTGTGCGCTAATTCCCGTGTTCCTGGAGCTCCTACTTTCCCTTTTTATACGACTCCAAATTCCCTCTTCCTGCATGGAATTCCCCTCTTTCTGGCGCGAATTCAGCTGTTTCTGGAGTAAATACCTCTGTTTCTGGAGAAGTTTCCATAGTTTCTGGAGATCCTCTTTCTGGAGATATTTCAGCTGTTTGTGGAGCTCCTAATTCCCCTGTTACTGGAGCTTCAGTTTGCACTGTTTATGAAGCAACTAATTGTCCTTGTTATATGTCTACTCGTTTGCCGATATACATAGCTCCGATTTGTCCAGTTTATGTTGCGCTGTTCTAAATCCTCTGCTGCAGGGACAGCTAAGATTATTCTTTCTGGAGCTTACTCTGCTCTTTCTAACCCCACTCCCCCTGCTTATGGAGCTAATTTCGCTGTTTCTGGAGCTAATTCTAATATTCCTGAGGCTGCTAATTTCCCAATCTGTGGAGCTCCTAATTCCTGTGTTACTGGAGCAACTTTCCCTGTTCCTGCAGCAAATCACCTTTCAACTCTAGCTGAAATGTCCTCTCTTTCTGTAGACCTTAATTCTGTCTCTTTCTGTATATAATCGTGATACTTCTGGACATAACTCACCTCTCTTTGGAGCTCCTAATTCTGGTGTTTCTGAAGCACTTAATTCCCCAGTTTGGGGAGTTAAATCCAATATTTCTGGAGCTAATTCCCCGATTTATGGAATTAATTCCTGTAAATTAAGGATAACCCATTACCCCTGTTTCTGCAGCTAATTCCCTTGTTCAGGTGTTAGTTTCAATGTTCTTGGAGCTGCTAGATCCCATCTTGTGGAGCTCCGACTACCCCAGGTTATGCAGGTCGTGGTTCCCCTGTTTCTGGAGCTAATTCACTTATTTGAGGAGATCCTATTTCCTCTGTTTCTGTGGTTTCAAATTGCGCTGTTAATGAAACACCTAATTGTGCTTTTTATGTGGTTACCATCTCCCGATATATTTAGCTCCGCATTATTCTGCTTACCGTGCGTTCTCCTAATTCCCTTGCGACTGGAATAGTTAGGTGCGTGTTTCTTGAGCCAAAGCTTCTCTTTCTAAATGTAAATCTCTTTTTTCTGGAGCTACTTCCGTTGTGCTGATGAAATTTCCGTGTTTCTGGAACTCCTAACTCCCAAGTTTCTCCAGTGCCCAATTCGGCAGTTCTGTAAATCCTAATTCTCATCTTTCTAGAACTAATTCCCCCGTATCTGGAGCTGATAACCTTGTTTCTTAACTAATTCCAGTATTCCTCGAGCTCCTAATTCCCCTCTTTGCAGCTAGCTCCTAATTCCCCTGTTCCTGGAGATAATTCCCCTGTTTCTACGCTAATTCCCATGTTCCTGGACCAACTACTTCCCTCTTTCTGCGATTCCTAATTTCGCTGCTTCTGGAGCGAATTCCACAGATTCTGGAGCGTCTAATTTACTAGTTTCTGTAACTCCTACTTTTCTTCTTTCAAGACCTAATTCCACAGTGTCTAAACTTAATTCCACACTTTCTGTCGCTATTTCCCTTGTTTTTGCATTAATTCCCGTGTCCTGGAGTTCCTACGTTCCCAATTTGTGCGACTCCTAATTTCTCTGTTCCTGGAGGGAATTATCCTGTTTCTGTAGCTAATTCAGCTGTTTCTGAAGCTAATATCCATGTTTCCGGAGAAAATTCGATAGTGTTTGGAAGTCCTAGTTCTCTATTTTCTGGAGATTCTGAGTTGGCTGTGGAGCTCCTAACTGTCCTTTTTCTGGAGCTCCAAATTGCGCTGTTGTTGAAGCATCTAATTGTCTATCTAAGTTTCTAATAGTTATATATATATATTTCTGAAATATCCTCTTTATGTTGCGCTCTCCTCTATCCTCTGCTGCAAGGACAGCTAAGTCAGCTCTTTCTAAAATTAACTCTGCTCTTTTTCCACGCAATCCCCTGTTTTTGGAGAGAATTGCGCTGTTTCTGGTGCTAATTGCGCTGTTTCTGGAGCTGCTAGTTTCCCAGTGTGTGGAGCTCCTAATTCCTCTGTTTCTGGAGCAACTTCCCCTGTTCCTGGAGTTAATCACCTTGTATCTGTAGCTGAAAAGTCCTCTGTTTCTGCAGCGCCGAATTTTCGATCTTTCTGGGGATAATCCCGGTATTTCTGGACACAATCCCTCTCTTTCTCGAGCTCTTAATTCCGTTGATTCTGGAGCACTTTATTCCCCAATTTACAGAGTTAACTCCAGTATTTCTGGAGCTAATTCCCCCGTTTCTGGAATTCTTAAGTATAATTAAAGATATCCCATTACCCCTGCTTCTGCAGCTATTTCTCTTGTTCCGTGGTTTGATTCAGTGTTCTTGGAGCTGCTAAATCCTATCTTATGGGAGCTCCCAATGCCGCTGTTGCTGGAGCTCCAACTACCACAGGTTATGCAGGTCCGAGTTTCCCTGTTTCTGGAGCTAATTCAGTTCTCCTGTTTCTGGAGCTTGAGATTGCGCTGTTTATGAAAGACTTAATTGTGCTTTTTATGTGGCTCCCATTTCCCCGATATATTTAGCTCTGAATTATTCTGCATATGCTGCGATCTCCTAATTCCCCTGCTCCATGAATAGTTAGCATTCCTGTTTCGTGAGCCAACTCTTCTCTTTCAAAATGTAATTCATTTGTTTCTCGAGCTACTTCCTTAATTCTAAACAGATTCCCGTGTTTCTGGAGCCCCTAATTCCCCAGTTTCTCCGGCGACAATTCGGCACTTTCTGTAACTATAATTCTCATCTTTCTAGACCTAATCCCCCTATTTCTGTGGCAAATACCCTTGTTTCTGAACTATTTCCAGTATTCCTCGTATTAATCCTCTTCTCTGCAGCTCCCAGTTCCCCTGTTCCTGGATCTAATTCCACTGTTTCTGGAGCTCATGTTTTTCCTGAAGTTCGTCATATCCCAGATTGTGGATCCGCTAATGTATCTGTTTCTAGAGTTAACTCCCCTATATTTCTGTTATTAATTCAACTCTTTCTGCAGCTAACCTTTTTTCTTGGGAAAATTCCTCTGGAGCTCCTAATTTTGCTTTATCGGGAGCTCCAAATTGTGCAGTTTATAAAGCACATAATTGTACTTCTTACGTGTCGAGTAGTTTGCTGATATATATGGTTCCGCATTGTTCTGTTTATGGTGCGCTCTCCTAATTACCCTGCAATATGAACGGAAAGTTCACGTTTCCTGAAGGTAACTATCCTCTTTCTAAACGCACTTTTCCTATTTCTGGAGATAAATGCGGTACGATGATCATTCCTGTGTTTCTGGAGCTCGCTTCCCCTGTTTATGCAGCTCCCCATTGCCCTGTTTCTGTAGCGATTTCCACTGTTTCTGGAGCTGTAAATTTACCAGTTTCTGTAACTGCTACTTTTCATCTTTCAGGAACCAATTCTAGTTTTTGGCTAACTTCCCCTGTTTCTTGGAGCTAATACCTTCATTTGTGGAGAAACTTCCACAGTTTTTGGAAGTCCTGGTTCACCTCTTTCTGGAGATTTTGAGTTGTTTCTGGAGCTCCTAATTGTCCTTTTTCTGGAACTCCAAAGTGCGCTGTTTATGAAGTAACTAATTGTGCTTTTTATGTGGCTACCATTTCCAGGATATATTTAGCTTTGAATTATTCTACTTATGGTGCACTCTCCTAATTCCGCTGCTATCGAAATAGCTAGTTTACCTGCTTCTTGAGCCTAATTCCCCTCTCTGCAGGTCCCAATTCCACTATTCCTGGAGCTAATTCCCCTGTTTCTGGAGCTGATGTTTTTTCTTGATATCCTAATATCCCAGGTTGTGGATCTCCCAATGCATCTGTTTTTGGAGGTAACTCCCCTCTTTCTGTTGCTGATTCAACGGTTTCTCGAGCTAATACCTTTTTTTCTGGGAAAAATTCCTGTGAAGCTCCAAAATTCAAATTTTTCTGGAGCTCCACATTGTGCGGTTTATGAAGCACATAATTGTCTTTTTGACGACTCTAGTAGTTTGCCGATATATATGGCTCCGAATTTTCCGACTTGTGGTTCGCTCACTGAGTGCGTTCAGTGACTGGGGTCAGGGCTCAGTGAGTGGGATCATTGAATGGGCTCAGTGAGTGGGGTCAGATGTCAGTGAATGAGCTCAGTGAGTGGGCTCAGTGAGTGGGCTCAGTGAGCGTGGTCAGTGAGATGGCTCAGTGTGTGGGATCAGTGAGTGGGTTAAGTGCGTTTTCTCAGAGAGTGGGCTCCAAGGCCATGGATATCATGAACTTGGTTGTAAACGATATTTTGGAGCGCATTGCGGGTGAGGCTTCCCGCCTGGCCCATTACAACAAGCGCCACACCATCAGCTCCCGGGTGATCCAGACCACCATGCGCCTGCTACTACCCGGGGAGCTGGCCAAGCACGCCGTGTCGGAAGGGGCAAAGGCAATGACCATGTCCACCAGCTCCAAGTATAACTGCGCGCTGTCCTAAGACATCAAACCCAAACACAACGGCTCTTTTAAGAGCCACCCACAACCTCTCTGAAAAAGCTACACAAACGCATCTGCATTTGGACTCAATTTATTGTAATTATTTTCTGAATAAGTGTGTGCGAACCTTTGCAGTCCCAGCTACAGATTTAGTTTTAAATTCTCAGATAACCGATTACACTGTCCGCTTTGACGTAAACTAACAACACGTTCCCATTACTCTCAGGCCCGTTCCTTTACACCGCCTGCTGACGAATTTGAAGCTTGTTTTAGGCTGAGACTCAGACTTTGGCCACTTCATTCTCTCTTAAGCCCTTTTCAATTTAAAAGAAAATTCTAGTTAGGAGTCAAACAGTTTATTAACCCTGTCGTCCGAGCGTAACAACCCAGTTACAACCTGGAGTCCGAGCGTAACAAACGGGACAGTTTGAACACTCTGTCCCTCTTCACTTTTCACAAAGGGACTCCCAATTCTGGTCTCACTGCCGCCTCTGTGCTGGATCGATCGATAATCTATGAATCCCGAATTTTACAAAGATTGAGCTGGAATGTCTCCCTTTACAGAATCAGTGGGGAGTGATTCTCGCACATTAAAGATAATTTAAACTGAACCGGAATTTAATCCTGATTGTAAAAGCCTGGAACTTGCAATGGAAATATGGATTAAGTTAAAAGGAAACAAAAAATGTTTGGATATATTTGGCTAATGGTGAAGTTACTTTCATAGTCCGCAATTTTAACAATTATTTGCGGTATTTATCAATTTCTAAATCGTTAGAGGACTGACTGTTGAGAACAGTCATTTCTGCCCAGGTTTCATTGGCCGGCGAAACAGGCTGCGATTGGTCATTAGAAAGAACAAAGAAATTCCTCACAGAGCAACCAATCACAAGTTCGCTCTCTGCATTCCTCGTGATAGTATAAGAAGGGCAGATGTGGGAATAGTTTCTCATTCTTTCTCTGAACGTGTGGATTAAGAAAATGTCTGGAAGAGGAAATAACCTGCGGTAAAGCTCTGGCCAAGGCCAAGTCTCGCTCCTCCCGAGCCGGACTGCAGCTCCCTGTGAGCCGTGTTAAAATGCTCCTGCGGAAGGGGAACTACGCTGAGCATGTGGGTGCCGGAGCCCCGGTCTACATGGTTGCTGTGCTCGAGTACCTGACCGCTGAAATCCTGGAGCTGGCCAGCAACACGGCCCGCGACAACACGAAGACGCGTATCATACCCGGACACCTGCAGCAGGCCATCCGCAACGACCAGGAGCTCAACAAGCAGTTGGGAAAGGTGGCATTCGCTCAGTGCAGGGTGCTGCCTAATATCCAGGCTGTGCTGCCCAAGAAAACCAAGAGCATCTAAAGCGGACAGGGTTGAATCTATTATCCCAAAGGCTCTTTTAAGAGACACACACAGTATCTATGAAAGGGCTGGTTACAGTTCTATGGGTCGCAGTTTCCCGATTCTAAGTTAATATTAAATCTCTCTAATTAAGCTTGGAGTTTGCTGATCAAAAACGAGCCTCAGAAATTCTCAGTTAAGAGCATGAACATTTCGAAGTCCATATCACCAACCAGTGCCGCATGTATGCTGTTTGCCAATATTCAGATCAGTGAATCAATGTAGAGATGGACTGGCTTCAGAAAAATACAAATCCGGCGGAATATGAATGTGAGACCACCAATCATTCAAGACGTTGTTGAGAGAGTTGAATATGAACGGATGTTAAGAGCCGGTTATAAAGGAAATGAGCGGTTGATGGGCTCACCGTATCTTATTGGGACAATAATTCCATTGGGAGAGGTTTATACATCCTGAACATATTGATCCATGCAGATTTTTACCCTTTTAATTTTTATACAGGATAGAAACATTGAAACATGGAAAATAGGTGCAGGAGTAGGACATTCGGCCCTTCGAGCCTGCACCGCCATTCAATGAGTTCATGGCTAAACATGGAACTTCAGTACCCCATTCCTTCTTTCTCGCCATACCCCTTGCTTGACTTTGTAGTAAGGACTACATCTAACCCCTATTGAATATATTTAGTGAATTGGTCTCAACATCTTTCACAGGTTCACCACTGTCTGGGTGAAGAAGTTTCTCCTCATCTCCATCCTTAATGGCTTACCCCTTATCCTTAGACTGTGACCCCTAGTTCTGGACTTCCCCAACATTGGGAACATTCTTCCTGAATCTAACCTGTCTGAACCCGTCAGAATTTTAAACGTTTCTATGAGATCCCCTCTCATTTCTCTGAACTCCAGTGAATGCAAGCCCAGTTGATCAACTCTTTCTTGATATGTCAGTTCCGCCAGCCCTGGAATCAGTATGGTGAACCTTCGCTGCACTCCCTCAATAGCAAGAATGTATTTCTCAAGTTAGGAGACCAAAACTGTACACAATGCTCCAGGTGTGGCCTCACCAAAGCCCTGTACAACTGTAGAAACACATCCCTGCCCCTGTACTCAAATCCCCTCGCTATGAAGTCCAACATGCCATTTGCCTTCTTAACTGCCTGCTGTATCTGCGTGCCAATTTTCAATGACTGATGTACCATGACACCCAGGGCTCGTTGCTCCTCCACTTATCCGTATCTGTCACCATTCAGATAATAAACTGTTTCTCTGTGTTTACAACCAAAGTGCATAACCTCACATTTATCCACATTATACTTCATCTGCCATGCATTTGCCCACTCACCTAACCTATCCAAGTCACACTGTAGCATCAGAGCATCCTCCTCGCAGCTCACACTGCCACTCAACTTAGTGTCATCCGCAAATTTGGATATACTACATTTAATCCCCTCGTCTAAATCATTAATGTTCAATTTAAACAGCTGGGGCCGCAGCACAGATCCTTGCGGTACCCCACTAGTCACTGCCTGCCATTCTGAAAAGTACGCATTTACTCCTCCTCCTTGTCTCCTGTCTGCCAACCAATTCTCAATGTCAGCACACTACCCACAAATCCCATGTGCTTTTACTTTGCACATTAATCTCTTGTGTGGGACCTTGTCGAAAGTCTTCTGAAAGTCCGAATACACCACATCAACTGGTTATCTCTTGTCGCCTCTCCTGGAAACATCCTCATAAAATTCCAGAAGATTTGTCAAACATGCTTTTCCTTTCAGAAATCCATGCTGACTTGGAACTATCATGTCACCTTTTTCCAAATGCGCTGCTGTGACATCCTTAACAATTGATTCCATCATTTTACCCACGACCGATGTCAGGCTGACCGGTCTATAATTCCCTGTTTTCTCTCTCCCTCTTTTTTTAAAAAGCGGGGCTACATTGGCTATCCTCCACTCCATAGGAACTGATCCAGAATCTATGGAATGTTGGAAAATGACTGTCAATGAATCCGCTATTTCCAAGGCCATCTCCTTAAGTTCTCTGGGATGCAGACTCTCAGGCCCTGGGGATTTATCGGTCTTCAATACTATCAATTTTCCCAACACAATTTCCCGACTAATAAGTACTTCCCTCAGTTCCTCCTTCTTCCTTGACCCTCTGACCCCTTTTATATCCGAAGGTTGTTTGTTTTCTCCGTAGTGAATACCGAAACAAAGTACTTGTTCAATTGGTCTGCCATTTCTTTGTTCCCAGTTATGACTTCCCCTGATTCCGACTGCAGGGGACCTACCTTTTTCTCTTTATATATCTATAGAAGTTTTTGCAGTCCATTTCAATGTTCACTGCAAGCTTCCTCTCGTACTCTATATTCCCTGCCCTAACCAAACCATTTGTCCTCTTCTGCTGAATTCTACATTTCTCCCAGTCCCCGGGTTCGCTGCTATATCTGGCCAATTTGTATGCCACTTCCTTGGCGTTTATAGTATCCCTGATTTCCCTTCATAGCCACGGTTGAGCCACCTTCCTTTATTTATTTTTATGCCATACAGGGATGTACAATTGTTGTCGTTCATACATGCGGTCTCTAAATGTCTGCCATTGCCCATCTACTGTCAACCCCTTAAGTATGATTCGCCAATCAATCCTAGCGAATTCCGCCTCATACCTTCAAAATCACCCTTCTTTACGTTCTGGACCAGAACTGCATCTCTGGTTAATTCCAAATATTCCAAATAATATCGCCGCATTAAAAGCTGGTTTAAAGGTGAGATACAGGTTGGAGACACCTCGTCCTCTCCCTGGAATCTATCCCGGTATGTGCACAGGGACCAATTCAATATCAGAGCTCTCACTTATACTTACTGACCCACATTGGGCGGGCGCTTTCGATATACTGGGCATCTCATTCACTTTTAAACCTGGATCAATCCCGCACCGTCAGTTATTCACCGCCTGCCCTTTGTAAACCCAATGACAGTAACACTACAGGACCTGCACGATGTGTGCACATGCTAGTTTGGCTGGCGCCGGTCACAGCTCTTTCCTATGCTGATTTGGTGGCTCTGAAAAGAGCTGTTGTTGCATTTGGTGCTGAAGCTTCGAGCCCGGGCAGGGGGGAGTCTAGGCGCACTCCCTACTTTTGCGTCGGGCCACCTGGATGTATTTGAGCAGAGGAAACTTTACCAGGACACCCGCAAAGCCTCCCTGATAAAATGCAACATCCCCACTGACCCCTGGCATTACCTGGCCAAAGACCAACCTAAGTGGAGAAAGTGCATCCGGGAGGGCGCTGATCACCTCCAGGCTCATCGCCGAGAAATACAGAAACCAAGCGCAGGCAGAGGACAGGGCGTGCGGCAAACCTGTCCCTTCATTCCTTACCCTCAGTGACTATCTGCCCACATGTGACATGGACTGTGGTTCTCATATTGGACTGTACAGCCACCTAAGGACTCATTATTAGAGTGGAAGCAAGTCTTCATCAATCCCAAGGGACTGCCTTTGATGATGAATGCGGGGAGCCTCCTTTGAAAGTGTCTGGGAGTGTCCGCCCCGGGGCTGTGATTGGTCGCAGCTCGACTGCCAATCAAGTTTGAACCAATCAGCGAGACTGAAAAGCAAAGGCGGGGATTACTGGGCCATGATTGACAGAAATGAAACTGACAGTTTGTCAATTTCAAACAGCCGGCCAATTTCAGAGTATCAACAAACAGATTAAAGAAACTCTAATTTCCCGCCAGCAGTTTAAGAATCCCCTTCTTTATAACCTCGCTGCTGCTCCATTATCAGTCACAAATCCCATTCTCTTTAACATTCCGGTTTTTATTCTGTCCCATTCCCTGATCGGTCTGTACCGGGCGAGAATACTTCCCCGGTCACTGCAACCTGTAAATACAAATTCCCGCATCAATCCCGCCAGTGCTGTCTAGTTTAACCGGTTCTCACACAGAAACCTCACAATATGACAGGATTACCTGTCAGCGGAAACTGTAATGTCTGGATAAAGGAGAGTCTATATCCCCGCCCTTTCATTTTGACCGTGATCGAATTTCTGATATCTCATATTAAAATATGGTTCTCAAAGATTTAATAATTAACATATTCCTGCAGCCACAACAGTCAAAAAGTACGTCATTGTCTTTGAGACGTCCAGTGGTCGTGTAAGGCGCTATATAAAGCCGTGACTTTTTTCTCTTTCCATGAATGAAATAGCTGAATTAATATCCCAATCTAACTGTCCACACTCCCATACCCAGGTCGCTGCTCTCTCTGTGTGAGGCGATGGGTGGCTCTCAGAAGAGCATTTGTGTTATGTCCGGGGGAAAGGGTCGAGTTGTTCAGCCGTCGAAACCATAGAGAGTGCGGCCCTGCCGTTTCAGAGCGTACTCCACATCCATGGCAGTGACCGTCTGTGCTTCACATGTTCGATGTAGGTGACTGCGTTCCTGATCACATTCTCCAGGAAAACCTTCAGCACCCCGCGCATCTCCTGGTCGACCAGGCCCAAGATCCGCTTGACACTCCACGGCGAGCCAGGTGGCGGATGGCGGGTTTGGTGATGCCCTGGATGTCATCACGGAGCACTTTACGGTGCCACTTCACTCTGCTTTTGCCCATTCCATTGCCTCATTTACCTCGGCCAGACATGAATGAGAAACGAACTGCTCCTGGCTCCTTTTTATTGAGCTAGCCCCGACCTGACTGAGAAAGTGCAGATTGAAAGAGGCGGGAAGGGGAGGACACAGAATGAGAGATTCAACAGAGAGTGCATAAGGGGAGGCAACAGAATCAAAATTGAGAGAGAGAGCAGAGCGCTGATCTTCCAGCTCCAGGTCCAGCTTTCTGCAACTGCCAATTTCAAATTGTTTTATCAACCATAGAAGCAATGCTCAGCGCTCCCCACAAATCCTTACAGACTCAGAATTCATATTGTTATGTACGCAATAAAGATTCAAATAGAGGAATGTTTAACTAAGCAAGGTACACACTTGGCTTTGCTTTATTTAGTCCCAAAGTGCCTGACACTCAAAATGGCTGGCCTTGGCGTGCGTGCTGCTCAGTGGCCTCCAACAATCACACCATCTGGTGGCTACAAACAGAATGTACATACATGAAAATACACCCCCGTGCAATCGTATCACAGTGTTTCACAGGCTAAGACGGTCCGTGTTTTGCTTTTCCGGGTTGACCCTCTTATTTCGATTCCAGCGCGGAGTCTGTTCTGGCTGGTGGCTGGATGCCTGACTTCTTGGGGTTGGCCGTGGCCATGTCAGGAATTGCAATTCCATTTTTATTGACCAGGTCCATGATGGAAATTACGGGTTCGCTGAAGGCTGCTTGTTAGGGTAGTTGGTCATCGACGGTTTCTTCGGCCGACTGTTCTGGCTCATCTCTGTGCCTCAGCTTTGTCTGATCGATGTGTTTCCTGCAAATTTGCCTATTCTTGAGCTTAATAATGAATACTCTGTTGCCCTTCTTGGCCATGACCATACCAGCAGTACATTTCAGACAATGAACATAGTTCAACACATATGCAGATCATTAACAGAACTCTCACGTGACACAGTTGCGCGATCGTGGTACCGTTGTTGACTTTTTCTTCTGCATTCAGCACGATTATTTAAATATGGTATACCCGAGATAGCTTGGTCTTAAGACCTCATTTCATCATGAGTTCAGCAGGCGAGACCCCTATGAGTGTGTGGGGCCTCATCCTGTAAAACAGCAGTATGCAGGACAAGCGGGTCTTTAGTGACCCTTGGGTTACTCTCCTCATGCTTTGCTTGATACTTTGTACTGCACGTTCAGCTTGCCCTTTGGACGCAAGCTTGAACGGTGCTGACCTTACATGGTTTATGCCATTAAGTTTCACAAACTCCTGAAACTCCTGACTTGTGAATCACAACCCATTGTCGCTCACCACTATGTTAGTAAAACCAAGTGTGGCGAATATGGCATTGAGATTCTCTATAGTTGCCGTGAAGGTACTGGATGACATGATTATGCATTCTATCCACTTCGAATAAGCGGTCATGATTATGCATTCTATTTGAATCAGCGTCTACCACCACTAAAAGCACCTTGCCCAGAAAAGAACCTGCAAAATCTACATGGATCCTGGACCAAGTTTTGGATGGCCCTGATAACAGACTGAGTGGCGATTCCGCTGGTACTTTGCTGAGCTGCATACAAGTGTTGCACTGATGCTCGCATGCTTCCAGCTCTGAATCAATTCCTGGCCACCAAATGTCGTACCTGGCGATGGCGTTCATCATCACTATACCAGGATGTATGCTGTTTAAATCGTGCACGAACTTCTCTCTCCTTTTCTTGGGCATTACAACGCGATTTCACCATAATATGCAATCTGCTTGAATAAACCGTTCGTTCTTGCAACGAATGTATTGTTTGGCATCCTCGCACATTTGCTTAGGTATGGCAGACCAATCCCCTTTGAGGATGCAACCATTTACTACCGATAAAATTGGGTGCTGGCTGGTTCACGTCTTAACTTGTTGAGCCATGACAGTGGTTCCTTCACTCTCAAAAGCATTCATGATTAACATTAGATTCGCCGGTTGTAGCGATTCCACCTCCGGCGTGGGCAACGGCAACCAGCTCAAAGCATCAGCACAATTATCTGCGCCAGGTCTGCAGCGAATGACATAATCATAGGCAGATAATGTCAGCGCCCACCTTTGGTTGCGGGGTGAAGCAATGGTATTGATAACTTTGCTCTCAGAAAACAATGAAATGAGCGGCTTGTGATCAGTCTCTAATTTGAACTTCAGACTGAACAGTTATTGATGCATCATTTTAACACCGTGCACACATGTTAAAGCTTCTTTTTCTACCATGCTGAAGGATCTTTCCGCTTTCGACAATCTTTGGGATGCATACGTGACAGATTGAAGTTTCCCTGGTTCATTGGTTTGTTGGAATATGCAATAACTTCCATATGACGATGCATAACAGGCCAAAACTAAACGTTTACATGGATCATAATGTACCAGCAGCTTGTTCGAGCAAAGCAGGTTGGTGGCTTTCTCGAAAGCTTGGTCTTGTGATACGCCCCACACCAGGTTGTCCCCTTTTCTCAATAGAATGTGCAGTGATTCTAGTCAGCTGCTCAATTGAGGTAGGAAGTTATTAAAGTAGTTCAGTAGGCCCAGGAACGAACGCAGCTCCATCACATTCTACAGCTTGGCTGCATTCTTAATGGCCTTGGTTTTCATGTCAGTAGGTCTGATGCCATTAGCGTTGATTTTCCTCCTCAGGAATACGACCTCCGGTGCAATGAAGACTCAAATCGAGCGTTTCAGTCTGAGTCCCATCCTATCCATAGGCAGTGGAACCTTTTCCAGGTTGTTCAGATGTTTCTTGGAGGCACAACTGGTGATCAGGATGTCATCGTGGAACACGCCTGTTCTCAGAATGGATTTCAGTAGACATTCCATATTCCGCTGGAATATTGCTGCAGCTGAGCGAATTCCGAAAGGACAACTGTGGTAAATAAACAGTCCCTTATGTGTGTTAATGCACGGAAGTCTCTTCGATGTCTCGACCAACTACTATATCATAAAGACCGATGTCAAGTCCAGTTTTGTGAACGACTTCCCTCCTGCTAGCGGCACAAAAAAGTCATCAGCCTTCGGTAACGGGGACTGATCTTGTTTCAAAACCCTGTTGATCGTAGGCTTGTAGTCTCCATAGATTCTGACTGTGCCATCACATTTCAGCACAGGAACAATGGGGCTGATCCATTCATTAAATTCGACCGGTGATATGATTCCTTCACCCTGCAGTCTGTGCAGTTCAATTTTGACCTTCTCCCTCATCATATACGGCAGTGCCTGAGCGTTATGATGGACGGTCTTGCAGCTGAGTCCAGATGGATCTACACATTGTCGCCCGTGAAGTTGCTGATACCCGGTTCGAATAGCGAGGGGAACTTGCTCAATTCTTGGGCACATGAATCTTCCTCCGATGACCAGACTTTATGTCGTTCCAGTCAAGTCTGATTTTCTCCAACCAGCTCCTGCCGAACAACCCACAGCGGTACCATTATATGACACTTTAATTTGTGCTCTGCCAATCACCTTTATCAGTTCTTTGGTGTACGTGCGCTGCTTGGCATTACCAGGCTCAGCCTGAGCCTCTCAATCTGAGTATCACACAGCTTATTAAATGCCCTCTAGTTCATGATCGATTGACTTGCCCCGTGTCTAGTTCCACCGATACCAGTATCCCATTAAAATTTACGTGAGTCAAAATTGGATTACTCTTGCTTATGAAGGAGTACAGTCCATAGACTTCCTCCTGTGTCATCTCCGATTGCGTATCCCGATCCAAACTAGTCTGATTTTCATCCTCCACTTGGTGTGTCGCAGCTCGCTTGCTCATCTGCGAACACTTGCGCTGGAGATGCCTCAATCTCAAACAACCTTTTGCAACTATATTGCTTAAATCGGCACTGCTGGTGCCGTTTATTTCCCCCACAATGCCAACACAGACAAGTCGGATACATTCCCGCTGGCGGACTACGGGCAGCCACAGGTTTCACGAATGCAAGCGGAGAGGCCCTGCCATGTGCTGCTCTGCCAAACGCTGAATCAATTGCATTTACAGTACTTGCCGAGGTTCGGTTCTTCACTGCTTTTTGCTTTTGACTCCTGTCTGTCGTCATACATGATTGAGCGATCTGGAGCGCCCATTTTAAATCGAACTCCTCCACTGCCAGAAGTTTGCGCAGGATCACCTCATGGTTGATACCGATAACAAAGAAGTCCTGCAGCATGTCTGGCAACACCGTCCCGAACTTGCACGGTCCGGCTAGGTGTCTCAGGTCGGCAAACAATTCCACCACACACTGGCCCTCTGATTGAATGTGTGTATAAAATCTGTATGTCGAGATAAAGATGCTATCGTCTGGCTTGAGGTTCTCCCATACGAAAGTACACAAGTCCTCATACGTTTTCTCTGTTGGATCACTCGGCATGAGTCGATTTTTGGCAGACTGTAGATCTTGAACTGCACACAGTCGACCGCCTCATTTTGTTGGCCATGAAGTACTTGTTCAAATGGCTCACAAAGTCTGCCCAATCATCTCCCTTCACGACACGCTCGAAAAATCCAATCGTGCTCATTTTGCAAGCAAAGGTTGTTTTGTTGTCCTGGCCATATGTTGTGTATGCAATAAAGGACCAAACTGAGTACTGTTTAACTAAGCAAGGTACAACATTGGCTCTGCATTATTTAGGACCAAAGTGCCTGACTCTCAAAATGGCTGGCGTTTTATCCCTGAGCAGCACCGTTGCCTCCAACAATGATGCCATCTGGTGGCTACAAACAGACTGTACATACATGACACTTTTCCAAGGCTTCCAGGAACCAAAAGCTTTTAAATAAGGCCTCGGTACAATTAACGATCATGATATTCCAGCGGATATAGTCCCATCACTGTCAATCTCAGAACTTATTCCATCTCCTATTACAGACGGGTTAAGCAGTTTGCACACACCTTATTCCAGCTGATTTGGAGAATCTGGTGTTATGGGATTTGTGTTGTGAGGCGGGGTATCGCCGCAACTACCATCATCTAATTTGGACTCTCCCCCTGAATCTTTGAAATGATAATGACCTGGAACTGAGACTGGAACCTAACACAAACCCCAGGTACAGCGAGGCCCGGGTCGAACATCCCATTCTCTGTTTGTTTTACTGCAGACATTGTGGGAGGTTGAATGCACACACTGGTGGAGGGGTGGGTGCAGACACTGCTGGAGGGGTCGGTGCAGACACTGGGGGAGGGATGGGTGCAGACACTTGAGGGGAGTGGTGGTTGCAGACACTGTGGGAGGGATGGGTGCAGGGACTGGGGAAGGGCGCAGAGACTAGGGAAGGGCTGGGTGAAGACACTGGGGGAGAGGTGGGTGCAGACATTATGGCAGGTTTAGGTGCAGACACTGGAGGAGAGGTGGGTGCAGACATTGGGGGAGAGGTGTTTGCAGACACTGGGGGAGAGGTGGTTGCAGGCACTGGGGGAGGGGTGTGTGCAGACAATGGAGGAGAGGTGGGTGCAGACATTGGGGGAGAGTTGGTTGCAGACTCTGGGGGAGAGGTGGTTGCAGACACTGGGGGAGGGGTGTGTGCAGATATTGGGTAGTGGTGGGTGGAGACACTGGGGGAGGGTGGGTGCAGACACTGGGGGAGGAATGGGTGCAGACGGGGGAGCGTGGGTGCAGACACTGGGGGAAGGGTTGGGTGCAGACACTGGGGGCGGGGTGGGTGCAGACACCGGGGTTGGGGTGGATGCAGACACGGGGGAGGGGGTGGTGCAGACACTGGGGGAGGGAAGGATGCAGGCACTGGTGCAAGGGTAGGTGCAGACACTGGGGTAGAGCTGGGTGCAGACACTGGGGAAGGCGTGCGTTAATGGTACAGCAATTATCATAGGTAACTTTAAACTGCATATTGATTGGGCTAACCAAACTGGTAGCAATACTGTGGAGGAGGAATTCCTGGTGTGTATAATGGATGCTTTTCTGGACCAATAAGTCGAGTAACCAACTAGAGAGCAGGCCATCCTGGACTGGATCTTGTGTAATGTGAGAGGATTACTGAGCAATCTTATCTTGCGGGGCCGCTTGGGGAAGAGTTACAATAATATGGTAGAATTCTACATTAAGATGGAGAGCGACATAGTTAATTCAGAGACTAGGGTCCTGAACTTAAAGAAAGGAAACTTCGACGGTATGAGACGTGAATTGGCTCGGATAGACTGGAGAACCATACTAACAGCTTTGACGGTGGATAGGCAATGGCAGACATTTAAGTGTCACATAGATGAACTACAACAATTGTACATCCCTGTGTGGCATAAGAATTAAAAGGTAAAGTGGCCAGAAAAAGCAACAAACCTGAAGACTAGGAGACATTTATAATTCAGCCGAAGAGGAAGAATGTTTTAATTAAGAGGGGTGAAGTAGAGCATGAGATTAAGCTTGCAAGTAACATAAAAACTGACTGCAAAACCTTCAATAGATATGTGAAGAGAAAACGTTTAGTGAAGACGAATGAAGGTTCCTAGCAGTCAGAATCAGGTGAATTCATAATTGGGAACAAGGAAATGGAAGAACAATTGAAAGAATACTTTGGTTCAGTCTTCACTAAGGAAGACACGAATAACCTCCTGAAAATACGAGGGGAACGAGGGTCTAGCAAGAAGGGAGAATTGACAGAAATCCTTATTAGTCAGGAAATGGTGTTCAGGAAATTAAAGGGACTGAAGGATGATGAATCCCAATGACCTGATAGTCTGCATCCCAGAGCACTTAAGGAAGTGGCAGATGCATTGGTGGTCATTTGCCAACATTCCATGGAATCTGGTTCAATCCTATGGATTGGAGGGCAGCAAATGTAACCCCACTTTTTAAAAAAGGTGGGAGAGAGAAAATAGGGCATTATGGACCGGTTAGCCTGATATCGGTGCTCGGGAAAATGCTGGAATCAGTTAATAAAGATGTAGCAGTGCATTTGAAAAGCAGTGACAGGATCAGTCCAAATCTGCATGGATCTGTGAAAAGGAAATCATGCTTGACAAATCTTCTAGAGTTTTTTGAGGATCTAACTAGTGTAAGAATAAGGGAGAACCAGTGGATGTGGTATATTTGTATTTCACAAGGCTTTTGACAAGGTCCCACACAAGAGATTGTTGTGCAAAATTAATGCACATGGTATTAGTCGTGATGCATTGACGTGGATAGAGAACTGGTTTGGCAGACAGGAAGCAAATAGTGGGAATTAAAGGCTCATTTTCAGAATGGCAGGCAGTGACTAGTGGGGTGCCGCAGGTTTCAGTGCTGGGATCCAGCTATTTACAATATAAATTAATGATTTAGACGAAGGAATTGAACGTAACATCTCCAAGTTTGCAGATAGCACTAAACTGGGAGGCAGTGCGAGCTGCGAGGAGGATGCCAGGAGGCTGCAGGGGGACTTGGACAGGTTAGATGAATGGGCAAATGCATGGCTGATGCAGTATAATGTGGATAATTGTGAGGTTATCCAGTTTGGTGGCAAGAAGTGGAAGGAAGGTTTTATCAGAATAGTGACAGATTAGTAAAAGGGGAGCTGCAACGAGACCTGGATGTCATGGTACATCAGTCATTGAAGGTATGCATGCAGGTGCAGCAGGCAGTAAAGAAAGCAAATGGCATGCTGGTCTTCATAGCTAGGGGATTTGAGTATAGGAGCAGTGATGTCTTACTGCAGTTGTTCAGAGCCTTGTTGAGACCTCACCTTGAGTATTGTGTGCAATGTTGATCTTCTAATCTGAGGAAGGACATTCTTGCTATTGAGGGAGTGCAGCAAAGATTCACGAGACTGATACCCGGGATGTTAGGACTGATATATGAGGAAAAACTGGATCGACTAGGCTTATATTCATTGGAGTTTAGAAGAATGAGAGGTGATCTCATAGAAACATATACAAATCTGAAGTGATTTGACAGGTTAGATGCAGGACGAATGTTCCCGATGTTGAGGATTTCAGAATCAGGGGTCACAGTCGAAGGATAAGGTGCAAGCCATTTAAGACCGAGATGAGGAGAAACTGTGGTAGAGAATTCCACAGGTTCACAGCTGTCTGAGTGAAGAATTGTGACCCTGCGGAATTCTCTGCCACAGAATATGTTCAGTTCATTCAATATATTCAAAATTGAGTTGGAAGTGGCCCTTGCGGCTAATGGGATCAAAGGGTATGGTGAGAAAGCAGGAATGGGGTACAGATGTTACATGAACAGCCATGATCACATTGAATGGTGATGCAGGCTCGAAGGGCCGAATGGCGTAATCCTGCACCTATTTTCTACGATTCTTTGTTATCCAATCGGGTATTTTCTTGTTTCATCTGGTTTATATTGCGCCATCTGCTCCCCAGTAACTATGAGCCATACATTGCACATACAAGTTCTTTATGTATTTCTTGGGTTAGATGATTTAGTCGCATATTTATCGTACTGATTTTTTGGGCATTAGGCTCTCCGATTTCCTCGACTTGCAGCATTTATCTGGCGATCTCGTCCCCCGTTTCTGACAGCTGCGAAGTCCGACCGTTTCCCTTCAGCAAAAGGATTTTCAATCGTTGGGCTACGTCTTCAACTTCTTGGTCAATACTGACTATGTCAAATGTGTTAACAGCTGCAACCCTCGCCACATACCGATAGTGTGTGTCTGTTGTTAGATAATAGGGATCATAAAAAACACACATAGTCTCTTGGTTCATTGTCGGACTATTTCGATCATATATACTGTAAATATCACCTCAGTCTTCAGCCGCTGTTACCCACTGTTGCCCATGTCGCGTAATGCCCATTTCACTTGGTCTTCAATTGGCCCAATTAACTATCCAAATTAATTATATCTTCCCATGGGCAGTTGCACTTTTAACTCCTTCCTCATCGTGATATTTATTGCTTACGCAAATAGTTACCCAATGAAAGACGCGCCACAAGTTTCACAGTTTGGAGTGGGGTAATACGAAAGGATCCTTTCGCAATGAGACAAGTAATGCTGGTACCATACTGGTCTTCCAGGTGTATGGTGCTGAAACAATATTCACCCTTCCCGCTTTATACAGATCGTACAGGAAAATGCTATCCCGCAATTACCTTCATGGTGCAATTCCATGTTATCCCATCCATCAGGGTTAATTTCCTGTGTTCATTGCATTCTACTAAATATTTCTCAGGCATGCTTGAGTAATATCCTACTATCTCTAACAACGTGGTTTCATTCTGTTCCTGCAACTGTTACTCATGCCACCGGGTACACTTTTACCAACCTTCTGAGTCTTAGTAAGTTGATAAGTGAACATTGCCCAAGATCTCTATCAGTTACCCAGAAATAAAGTTTTCTTACTGCAATATGCTGCAGGTTTCGTTGGGCTTGTTCCACTAACCAAGATCAACACATTACTTCAAGCCGTTTTGTTGAAGACGATTTGTTCCCCTTCTATAATCTTGTTTATCCTCTTTTAGCATTAATCCAGTTGTAACATATTAATAAGGCCTAACTGCCTTCTGTTTTAATTCTCCCGACTGGTCTCGACAAAATTCTTGTCAAGGTCCGATCAAGCACATCACTTTCCTTGAACTCAGTGCAGGTTGTACGAGGCCTCTGCCAAAATCCCTTGTTCATTCTCCCATGTAGTCGTGCTGTTTTAGGCTTGCACAACCGACGTAGTCCCACTTTGGTCAGATTCAATATTGCATGTACCACTTTGCGATGCACATCACGATACAATATCACCTGAGTTGATATCCATTAGTCCATTTATTGGCCATGGGATGCGTTGTGTGCAAAACATACAGTGCCTGCATTTCAAAAGGCGTTGCTTTTATTCATCCTGCTGAATGCATATTGCACAGATAATCACAGCACACATTGGGTAGGCAAAGGCATCATTAGACAACAAACTGATTTCTCCTCTGCTGATTTATAACAGGTAACTGCCAGTTCAACACACGATTTGAAAACTAGACTTTAGGTCAAGCATCAATGACAAAGGCAAAAAACGGCACACCAGAAACAGGTGCCTTTCACTTGGTTGTCCCAAATGGATGGATGTGTAATATGATAGATGTGTAATAGGATGGATGTGTAATATGATGGATGTGTAATAGGATGGATGTATAATACGATGGATGTGCAATATGATGGATGTGTAATAGGATGGATGTGTAATAGGATGGATGTTTAATAGGATGGATGTCTAATATGATGCATGACTAATAGGATGGATATGTTATATGATGGATGTCTAATATGATGGAGGTGTAATAGGAAGAATGTGCAATAGGATGGATGTGTCATAAGATGAATGTGTAATAGGACGGATGTGAAATACGATGGGTGTGTAATCAGATGTAAGTGTAATAGGATGGACGTGTAATATGATGGATGTGCAATAAGATGGATATGTAATATGATAGATGTGTAATATTATGGATGTGAAATAGGATGGATGTGTAACAGAATGGATGTGTAATATGAGTGATGTGTAATATCAATGGTCTGTAATAGGATGATTGTGTAATAGGATAGATGTATAACAGGATGGATGTGCTATATGATGATTGTGTATTAGGTTCGAGGTGTTATAGGATGGATGTGTAATAGGATGGATGTATATTAGGATGGAAATGTAATATGATGGATGTGTAATATGATGGATGTGCAATATGATGGATGCACAATAGGATGGATGTGTAATAGGATTGTTGTATTATATGATGAATGTATAATAGTATGGATGTGTAATATGATAGATGTGTAAATGGATGGATGTGTAATAAGATGGATGTGTAATATGATTGACGTGTATTATGATGGATGTGTAATAGGATGGATGTGTAATATGATGGATGTGTAATAGGATGGATGTATAATACGATGGATGTACAATATGATGGATGCGTAATAGGTTGGATGTGTAATAGGATGGATGTGTGATAGGATGGATGTGTAATATGATGGATGTGTGATTGGATGGATGTGTTATAGGATGGATGTGTAATATGATGGATGTGTAATACGATGGATGAGTAATAGTATGGATGTGTAATATTATTGATGTATAATATGATGGATGTGCAATAGGATGGATGTGTAATATAATGGATGTGAACTAGGATGGATGTATTATAGGATGGAGTGCAATATGAATGATGTGTAATAGTTTGGATGTGTAATAGGATGGATGTGTAATAGGATGGATGTGTAAGATAATGGATGTGTAATAGGATAGATATGTAATATGATAGGTGTGTAATATGATGGATGTGCAACAGGATGGATGTGTAATAGGATGGATGCATAACATGATGGATGTGCAATATGATGGATGTGTAATAGGATGGATTTGTAATAGGATGGATGTGTAACATGATGGGTTTGTAATAGGATGGATGTGTAATATGATGGATGTGTAATAGGATGGATGTGTAACATGATGGGTTTGTAATAGGATGGATGTATAATATGATGGATGTGTAATAGGATGGATTTGTAATATGATGGATGTGTAACAGGATGGATGTATAATACGATGGATGTGTAATATGATGGATGTGTAATGTGATGGATGTGTAATAGGATGGATGCGTAATAGGATGGATGTTTAATAGGATGCATGTTTAATAAGATGGATGTGTAATATGATTGATGTGTAATATGATGGATGTGTAATAGGATGGATGTGTAATATGATGGATGTGTAATAGGATGGATGTATAATACGATGGATGTACAATATGATGGATGCGTAATAGGTTGGATATGCAATAGGATGGATGTATAATAGGATGGATGTATAAACTGAATGATGTCTAATATGATGGATGTGTAATATGACGGATGTGGAACATGATGAATGTGTAATAGGATAGATGCGAAATACGATCGATGTGTATTATGATGGATGCATAATACGATGGATGAGTAATATGATGGAAGTTTAATAGGATGGATGTATAATATGATGGATTTGTAATAGGATGGATGTGTAATATGATGGATGTGTAATAGGATGGATGTGTAATATGGTGGATATGTAATTTGATTGATGTGTAATATGATGGATATGTAATATGATGGATGTGTAATATGATGTATGTGTAATAGGATGGATGTATCATACGATGGATGTGAAATATGATGGATGTGTAATTCGTTGGATGTGTAATAGGATGGATGTGTAATAAGATTGATGTGTAATATGCTGGATGTTTAATAGGATGCATGTGTAATAGTATGGAAGTGTAATAGGATGGATGTAGAAAAGGATGAATGTGCAATATGATGGATGTGTAATAGGATGGAGGTGTAATAGGATTGATGTATCATAGCATGGATGTGCAATATGATGGATGTGTAATATGATGAGTGTGTAATATAAATGATGTGTATTATGATTGATGTGCAATATGATGGAGGTGCAATAGGATGAATGGTTAACATGATGGATGTGTAATAGGATAGATGTGTAATATGATCGTTGTGTAATATGATGGATGAGTAATACAATGGATTTGTAATATGATGGAAGTATAATGGGACAGATGTGTATTATGATGGATGTATAATAGGATGGATTTGTAATATGATGGATGTGTAATTGGATGGATTGTGTAATAGTATGGATGTGTAATATTATTGATGTATAATATGATGGATGTGTAATAGGATGATGTGTAATATGATGGATGTGTATTATGATGGATGTGTACTAGGATGGATGTATAATAGGATGGATGTGCAATATGATGGATGTGTAATAGTTTGGATGTGTAATAGGATGGATGTGTAATAGGATGGATGTGTAATATAATGGATGCATAATAGGATGGATATGTAATATGATAGGTGTGTAATATGATGGATGTGCAACAAGATGGATGTGTAATAGAATGTATGTCTAATAGGATGGATGTGTAATCGGATGGATGTTGATATAGATGGATGTGTAATAGGATGGATATGTAATATGATAGGTGTGTAAAATAATGGTTGTGTAACAGGATGGATGTGTAATAGGATGGATGTGTATTCTGTTTTATGTGTAATATCATGGATATGTAACAGAATGGATGTGTAATATGATGGATTTGTAATAGGATGGATGTGTCATATGATGGATATGTATAGGATGGATGTGTAATATGATGGATGTGTAATATGATTGATGTTTAATATGATGGATGTTATAAAAGGATGGATGTGTAATATGATGGATGTGTAATAGGATGGATGTATAATATGATGGATGTGCAATATGATGGATGTGTAATTGGTTGGATGTGTAATAGGGTGGATGTGTAATAAGATTGATGTTTAATATGATGGTTGTGTAATAGGATGGATGTGTAATCTGATTGATGTGTAATATGATGGATGTTTAATAGGATGGATGTGTAATAGTATGAATTTGTAATAGGATGGATGTACAATAGGATGAATGTGCAATATGATGGATGTGTAATAGGTTGGATGTGTAATAGGATGGATGTGTAATAGGATGGATGTATCATAGGATGGATGTGCAATATGATGGATGTGTAATATGATGGAGGTGCAATAGGATGAATGGTTAACATGATGGATGTGTAATAGTATAGATGTGTAATAGGATCGTTGTGTAAAAGGATGGATGTGTAATATAATGGATGTGTAATTGGATGGATGTGTAATAGGATGGATCTGTAATATGATGGATGTGTAATATGATGGATATGTAATAGTATGGATGTGTAATATTATTGATGTGTAATTTGATGGATGTGTAATAGGATGGATGCGTAATACGATGGATTTGTAATATGATGGAAATATAATGGGACAGATGTGTAATATGATGGATGTGTAATAGGATGGATGTGTAATATAATGAATGTGTAATTGGATGGATGTGTAATAGGATGGATGTGTAATAGGATGGATGTGTAAGCTGATTGATGTGTAATATGATGGATGTTGAATAGGATGGATGTGTAATAGTATGGATTTGTAATAGGATGGATGTACAATAGGATGAATGTGCAATATGATGGATGTGTAATAGGTTGGATGTGTAATAGGATGGATGTGTAATAGGATGGATGTATCATAGGATGGATGTGCAATATGATGGATGTGTAATATGATGGATGTGTAATATGATTGATGTGTAATAGGATGGATGTGTAATATGATGGAGGTGCAATAGGATGAATGGTTAACACGATGGATGTGTAATAGTATAGATGTGTAATATGATCATTGTGTAATAGTATGGATGTATAATATTATTGATGTGTAATATGATGGATGTGTAATAGGATGGATGCGTAATACGATGGATTTGTAATATGATGGAAATATAATGGGACAAATGTGTAATATGAAGGATGTGTAATAGGATGGATGTGTAATATAATGGATGTGTAATTGGATGGATGTGTAATAGAATGAATGTGTAATATGATGGATGTGTAATATGATGGATATGTAACAGTATGGATGTGTAATATTATTGATGTGTAATATGATGGATGTGTAATAGGATGGATGTGAATTATGATGGGTGTCTAATAGGATGGATGTGTAATATGATGGATGTCTAATATGATGGATGTGTAATAGGATGGATGTGTAATAGGATGGCTGTGTATAAGATGAACGTGTAACAGGATAGATGTGTAATATGATGGATGTTAATGTGATTGATGTGTAATATGATGGATGTGTAATAGGATGGATGTGTAATATGATGGATGAGTAATATGATGGATGTATAATACGATGGATGTACAATATGATGGATGTGTAATAGGTTGGATGTGTAATAGGATGGATGTATAATAGGATGGATGTGTAAACTGATAGATGTCTAATATGATGGATGTGTAATATGACGGATGTGGAACATGATGGATGTGTAATAGGATGGATGTATAATCTGATTGGTGTGTAATATGATGGATGTTTAATAGGATGGATGTGTAATCTGATTGGTGTGTAATATGATGGATGTTTAATAGGATGGATGTGTAATAGTATGGAATTGTAATAGGATGGATGTACAATAGGATGAATGTATCATAGGATGGATGTGTAATATGATGGATGTGTAATATGATGGATGTGTAATATGATTGATGTGTAATATGATGGAAGTGTAATATGATGGAGGTGCAATAGGTTGAATGGTTAACATGATGGACGTATAATAGGATAGATGTGTAATATGGTCGTTGTGTAATATGATGGATGCATAATACGATGGATTTGTAATATGATGGAAGTATAATGGGACAGGTGTGTAATATGATGGATGTGCAATAGGATGGATGCGAATTATGATGGATATGTAATAGGATGGATGTGTAATAGGATGGATGTGTAATATAATGGATGTGTAATAGGATGTATATGTAATATGATAGGTGTATAATATGATGGATGTGCAAGAGGATGGATGTGTAATAGGATGGATGTATAACAGGATGGATGTGCAATATGATGGATGTGTAATAGGTTGGATGTGAAATAGGATGGATGTGTAATAGGATGGATGTGTAATAGGATGGATGTGTAATAGGATGGATGTTGATATGGATGGATGTGTAATAGGATGGATATGTAATATGATAAGTGTGTAATATAATGGATGTGTAACAGGATGGATGTGTAATAGGATGGATGTGTATTCTGATTTATGTGTAATATGATGGATATGTAACAGGATGGATGTGTAATATGATGGAAGTGTAGTCGGATGGATGTGTAACATGATGAATGTGTAATAGGACGGATGTTTAATCGGATGGACGTGTAAGAGGACGGATGTGTATAATGATGGATGTGTAATAGGATGGCTGTGTAATATGGTGGATGTGTATTATGATGGATGTGTAATAGGATGGATGTGTAAAAGGATGGATGTGTAATAAGATGAATGTGTAATAGGATAGATGTGTAATATGATAGATGTATAATATGATAGATATGTAATAGGATGGATGTGTAAAATATGAATGTGTAACATGATGGCTGTGTAATAAGATCGATGTGTAATATGATCGATGTGTAATATGATGAACGTGAAATACGATGGGTGTGTAATCGGAGCTAAGTGTAATAGAATGGATGTGTAATATGATAGATGTGCAATAAGATGGATATTTAATATGATAGATGTGTAATATTATGGATGTGTAATCGGATGGACGTGTAAGAGGACTGATGTGTATAATGATGGATGTGTAATGGGATGGCTGTGTAATATGATGTATGTGTAATATGATGGATGTGTAATAGGATGGATGTGTAATAGGATGGATGTGCAATATGATGCATGTCTAATAGGATGGATGTGTAATATGATGGATGTCTAATATGATGGATGTGTAATAGGATGGATGTGTAATAGTATGGATGTGTAATAAGATGAATGTGTAATAGGATAGATGTGTAATATGATGGATGTATAATATGATGGACGTGTAATAGGATGGATGTGTAAAATATGAATGTGTAACATGATGGATGTGTAATAAGGTCGATGTGTAATATGATCGATGTGTAATATGATGAATGTGAAATACGATGGGTGTGTAATCAGAGGTAAGGGTAATAGGATGGATGTGTAATATGATGGATGTGCAATAAGATGGATAATTAATATGATAGATGTGTAATATTATGGATGTGTAATGGGATGGATGTGTAATATGATGGATCTGTAATAGGATGGTTGTGTAATAGGATGGATGTATAACAGGATGGATGTGTTATATGATGGTCGTGTATTAGGTTGGAGGTGTAATAGGATGGATGTGTAATAGGATGGATGTATAAAAGGATGGATGTGTAATATGATGAATGTGTAATATGATTGATGTGTAATATGATGGATGTATAATATGATGGATGTGTAATAGGATGGATGTGTAATATGATCGATGTGTAATAGGATGGATGTGTAATATGATGGATGTGTAATATGATGAATGTGTCATAGGATGAATGTGTAATATGATTGATGTGTAATATGATGGTTGTGTACTATGATGGATGTGTATTAGGATGGATGAGTAATAGGATGGATGTATAATATGATGAATCTGTAATATGTTGGATGTTAAGACGATGGATTTGCAATAGGATGGTTGTGTAATGTGATGTATGTGTAATATGAATGATTTATAACAGGAAGGATGTGTAATATGATTGGTGTGTAATAGGATGGATGTGCACTATGATGGATGTGTAATCGTTTGCATGTATAATAGAATGGATGTGTAATCTGATGGATGTGTACTATGATGGATGTGTGATATGATGGATGAGCAATGCGTTGGAGGAGGATTCCTGGAATGTATTTGGGATGGATTTCGACACCAATATGTCGAGGAACCAACCCGAGAGCTGACCATCATAGACTGGGTGATGTGTAATGAGAAGCGATTAATTTACAATAATGTGCGAGGCACCTTGGGTGAGAGTGATGTTATGAGGCGCGAATTGGCTAGATTAGATTGGCAAATGATACTGAAAGGGTTGCCGGTGGATAGGCAATTGCAAACCTATTGATAAGATCATATGGACGATCTTCAACAATTGTACATCCCTTCTGGAGTAAAAATAAAACGAGTAAGGTGGCTCAATCGTGGCTAACAAGGGAAATTAAGGATAGTGTTCAATCCAAGGAAGAGGCATATAAATTAGCCAGATAAAGTAGGAAGCAGGAGGATTGGAAGACAAATTATAATGCAGCAGAGGAGGACAAAGGGTTTAATTAAGAGGGGGATGATAAAGTACAACAGGAAGCTTAGCGGAAACAATAACAAAAACTGCAGAAGCTTCTATAGATATGTCAAGACAAAAAGATTAGTGAAGACAAACGTTAGTTTCTTGCCGTCGGATTCGCGTGAATTTATAATGGGGAACAAAGAAATGGCAGACGAATTGAACAAGCACTTTGGTTCTGACTTCTCAAAGGAAGACACAAATAACCTTCCCGATGGACGACGGGTCCGAAGGTCCAGTGAGAAGGAGGAACTGAATGATATTCTTATGAGGAGGGAATTTTTGTTGGATAACAAATTGATTTCTCCTACGCGGATTTGTAACAGGTAACTGCCGGTTGAACACACGATTTGAAAACTAGACTTGTAGATCAAGCTTCAATAACAAAGGCATCAAAACTGCACACCAGCAACAGGTGTATTTAACTTGGTTGTTCTAAATTTGCTGCAGCTGGGACAACAAAAATTCAGCTTTTACCAAGATTTAAACTCGGATCGCTGAATTCAAAGTCCAGAGTGCTCATCATTACACCATTGAGCCAAAGCTGCAATATATTGGTTGAAACATGTATCATAGGTTTCCGGTAAAAAGTGAGTTCGCATTGCAATGCACTAATGTAAAATGCTTGGCATAACAACAAAATGTAACGTTTTGTTGAGTGCAAAACATGCTGTGCCTGCATTCCAAAAGGCGTTGCTTTTATTCATCTTGCTGAATGCATATTGCACGGATAAATACAACACACATTTTGCAGGCAACGGCATCATTAGACAAGCAAACTGATTTCTCCTCTGCTGATTTCTAACAAGTAACTGGCGGTTGAACACACGATTTGAAAACTAGAATTGTAGATCAAGCATCAATGACAAAGGCGTTCACTTGGTTGTGCCAAATTTTCCCGGAAAGTCATGAGAAATGTTTCAACTAATTTAGTACCGCTGGTTCAATGGTGTGTGGAATGATGTGTGGAATGATGCGTGGAATGAGGCGTGTAATGTTATGTGGAATGATGTGTGGAATGATGTGTGGAATGATGTATGGAATGACGTGTGGAATGACGTGTGGAATGATGTGTAGAATGATGTGTGGAATGATGTTTGGAATGAGGTGTGGAATGATGAGCGGAATGATGCATGGAATGGTGTGTCGAATGATGTTTGGAATGATGTGTGGAATGATGTGTGGAATGATGTATGGAATGATGTGAGGAATGATGCTTAGAATGATTCGTGGAATGATCTGTGGAATGAATTGTGGAATGATGTGTGGAATGATGTTTAAAATGAGGTGTGGAATGATGTGGGAATGATCTGTAGAATGCGGTGTGGAATGATGTGTGGAATGAGGTGTGGAACAATGAGTGGAATGATGCATGGAATGATGCGTGGAATGATGTGTGCAATGATGTGTGGAATGATGTGTGGAACGATTTGTGGACTGGTGTGTGGAAAGATGTGTGGAATGGTGTGTGGAATGATGCGTAGAATGAGGTGTGGAATGATGTATGGAATGATGTGTGGAATAATGTGTGGAATAATGAGTGGAATGAGGTTTGAAATGATATGTGGAATGATGTTTGGAATGATGTGTGGAATGACGTAGAATGACGGGTGGAATGTGCTGTGGAATGATGCGTGGAATGATGTGTGGAATGTTCTTTGGAAAGTTGTGGTGGAAAGATGTGTGGAATGATGTGTGGAATGAGTTTTGCAATGATGTGTGGAATGCTATGTGGAATAATGTGTGGAATGATGTTTGGGATGATGTGTGGAATGATGTTTGGAATGATGTGTGGAACGATGTGCGAAATGAGGTGTGGAATGATGTGTGGAATGATGTGTGGAATGAGATGAGGAATGATGTGTGGAATGATGTGTGGAATGAGGTTTGGAATGAGGTTTGGAATGATGTGTGGAATGATGTGTGGAATGATGTGTGGAATGATGTGTGGAATGATGTTTGGAATTATGTGTGGAATGATGTATAGAATGAGGTGTGGAATGGTGGATGGAAAGTGGTGTGGAATGATGTGTGGAATGATGCGTGGAATGATGTGCGGAATGATGTGTGGAATTAGGTGTGGAATGATGTGTGGAATGAGGAGTGGAATGATGTATGGAATGATGTGTGGAATGCTGTTTGGAATAATGTGTGGAATCAGGTTTGAAATGATATGTGGAATGATGTTTGGAATGATGTGTGGAATGATGTAGAATGACGGGTGGAATGTGTTGTGGAATGATGCGTGGAATGAAGTGTGGAATGATCTGTTGAAAGGTGGGGTGCAAAATGTGTGGAATGACGTGTGGAATGAGGTTTGGAATGATGTGCGGAATGATGTGTGGAATGATGTGTGGAATGATGTGTTAAATGATATGTTGAATTATGTGTGGAATGATGTGTGGAATGACGTGTGGAATGACGTGTGGAATGATGTGTGGAATGATGTGTGAAATGAGGTTTGGAATGATTGTGGAATGATATATGGAATGACGTGTGGAAAGAAGTGTGGAATGAGTTGTGGAATGATGTTTGGAATGAGGTGTGGAATGATGTGTGGAATGGTGTGTGGAATGATGTGTAGAATGAGGTGTGGAATGATGTATGGAATGATGTGTGGAATGATGTGTAGAATAATGTGTGGAATGAGGTTTGAAATTATATGTGGAATGATGTTTGGAATGATGTGTGGAATGACGTAGAATGACGGGTGGAATGTGTTGTGGAATGATGCGTGGATTGATGGGTGGAATGTTCCGTTCAAAGGTGGGGTGGAAAAATGTGTGGAATGATGTGTTGAATGCGGTTTGGAATGATGCGTGGAATGATGTGTGGAATGATGTGTTAAATGATATGTGGAATTATGTGTGGAATGATGTGTGCAATGATGTGTGGAATGACGTGTGGAATGATGTGTGGGATGATGTGTGAAATGAGATTTGGAATGATGTGTGGAATGATATGTGGAATGGCGTGTGGAAAGACGTGTGGAATGAGTTGTGGAATGATGTTTGGAATGAGCTGTGGAATGATTTGTGGAATGATGTTTGGAATGGTGTGTGGAATGATGTGTGGAATGAGATGTGGAATGATATGTGGAATGAGGTGTGGAATGATGTGTGGAATGATGTGTGCAATGATGTGCAGAATGATGTGTGGAATGATGTGTGGAATGATGTGTTAAATGATATGTGGAATGATGTGTGGAATGATGTGTGGAATGATGTGTGGAATGCCTTGTGGAATGATGTGTGGAATTATGTGAGAAATGAGGTTTGGAATGATGTGTGCAATGATATGTGGAATGACATGTGGAATGTCATGTGGAATGAGTTGTGGAATGATGTGTGGAATTCGCTGTGGAATGATGTGTGGAAAGATGTGTGGAATGGTGTGTGGAATGAATTATGGAATGATGTGTGGAATGATATGTGGAATGATGTTTAGAATGATGTGTGGAATGATGTGTGGAATGATTTGTTCAATGATGTGTGGAATGATGTGTGGAATGATGTGTGGAAGGATGTGTTAGATGAGGTTTGTAATGATATGTTGAATGATGTGTGGGATGATGAGTGGAATGATTTGTGAAATGATGTGTGGAATGATATGTGGATTGATGTGTGGAATGATGCGTGGAATGAGGTGTGGAATGAATTGTGGAATGATGTGTGGAATGATGTGTGGAATGCGTTGTGGAATGATGTGTAGAAAGATGTGTGGAATGGTGTGTGGAATGAGGTGTGGAATGAGGTGTGGAATGATGTGTGGAATGATTTGTGGAATAATGTTTGCAATGATGTGTAGAATGACGTGTGGAATGATTTGTGGAATGATGTGTGGAATGAAGTGTGGAATGATATGTGGAATGATGCGTGGAATGATGCGTGGAATGATGTGTGGATTGATGCGTGGAATGAATTGTGGAATCATGTGTGGAATGATGAGTGGATTGATGAGTGGAATGATGTGTGGAATGATGTTTAGAATGAGGTGCGGAATGATGTGTGGAATGATGTGTGGAATGATGTGTAGAATGATGTGTGGAATGATGTGTGGAATGATGTGTGGAATGTTGTGTGGAATGTTCTTTGGAAAGTTGTGGAGGAAAGATGTGTGGAATGATGTGTGGAATGAGGTTTGGAATGATGTGTGGAATGATATGTGGAATAATGTGTGGAATAATGTGTGGGATGATGTGTGGAATGAAGTTTGGAATGATGTGTGGAATGATGTGCGAAATGAGGTGTGGAATGATTTGTGGAATGATGTGTGGAATGAAGTGAGGAATGATGTGTGGAATGATATGTGGAATGAGGTTTGGAATGAGGTTTGGAATGATGTGTGGAATGATGTGTTGAATGATGTGTGGAATGATGTGTGGAATTATGTTTGTAATTATGTGTGGAATGATGTATAGAATGAGGTGTGGAATGGTGGATGGAAAGATGTGTGGAATGATGTGTGGAATGATGTTTGGAATGATGTGCGGAATGATGTGTGGAATTAGGTGTGGAATGATGTGTGGAATGAGGTGTGGAATGATGTATGGAATGATGTGTGGAATGCTGTGTGGAATAGTGTGTGGAATGAGGTTTGAAATGACGTGTGGAATGATGTTTGGAATGATGTGGGGAATGATGTAGAATGAGGGGTGGAATGTGTTGTGGAATGATGCGTGGAATGATGTGTGGAATGTTCTGTTGAAAGGTGGGGTGCAAAGATGTGTGGAATGACGTGTGGAAGGAGGTTTGGAATGATGTGTGGAATGATGTGTGGAATGATGTGTGGAATGATGTGTTAAATGATATGTTGAATTATGTGTGGAATGATGTGTGGAATGATGTGTGGAATGACGTGTGGAATGATGAGTGGAATAAAGTGTGAAATGATGTTTGGAATGATGTGTGGAATGATATGTGGAATGACGTGTGGAAAGACGTGTGGAAAGAGTTGTGGAATGATGTTTGGAATAAGGTGTCTAATGTTGTGTGGTATGGTGTGTGGAATGATGTGTAGAATGAGGTGTGGAATGATGTATGGAATGATGTGTGGAATGATGTGTGGCATAATGTGTGGAATGAGTTTTGAAATGATATGTGGAATGATGTTTGGAATGATGTTTGGAATGATGTAGAATGACGGGTGGAATGTGTTGTGGAATGATGCGTGGATTGATGTGTGGAATGTTCTGTTGAAAGGTGGTGTGGAAAAATGTGTGGAATGATGTGTGGAATGATGTTTGGAATGATGTGTGGAATGATGTGTGGAATGACGTGTGGAATGATGTGTGGAATGATGTGTGAAATGAGGTTTGCAATGATGTGTGGAATGATATGTGGAATGACGTGTGGAAAGACGTGTGGAATGAGTTGTGGAATGAGGTTTGGAATGAGCTGTGGAATGATTTGTGGAATGATGTGTGGAATGGTGTGTGGAATGATGTGTAGAATGAGATGTGGAATGATGTGTGGAATGATGTGTGGAATGATGTGTGGAATGAAGTGTGCAATGATGTGCAGAATGATGTGTGGAATGATGTGTGGAATGATGTGTTAAATGTTATGTGGAATGATATGTGGAATGATGTGCGGAATGATGTGTGGAATGCCGTGTGGAATGATGTGTGGAATGATGTGAGAAATGAGGTTTGGAATGACGTGTGGAATGATATGGGGAATGACATGTGGAATGTCATGTGGAATGAGTTGTGGAATGATGTGTGGAATGCGCTGTGGAATGATGCGTGGAAAGATGTGTGGAATGTTGTGTGGAATGAATTGTGGAATGATGTGTGGAATGATGTGTGTAATGATGTTTAGATTGATTTGTGGTATGATGTGTGGAATGATTTGTTCAATGATGTGTGAAATGATGTGTGGAATGATGTGTGGAATGTTCTTTGGAAAGTTGTGGTGGAAAGATGTGTGGAATGATGTGTGGAATGAGGTTTGGAATGATGTGTGGAATGATATGTGGAATAATGTGTGGAATGATGTGTGGGATGATGTGTGGAATAATGTTTGGAATGATGTGTGGAATGATGTGCGAAATGAGGTGTGGAATGATGTGTGGAATGATGTGTGGAATGAGGTGAGGAATGATGTGTGGAATGATGTGTGGAATGAGGTTTGGAATGAGGTTTGGAATGATGTCTGGAATGATGTGTGGAATGATGTGTGGAATGATGTGTGGAATGATGTTTGGAATTATGTGTGGAATGATGTATATAATGAGGTGTGGAATGGTGGATGGAAAGATGTGTGGAATGATGTGTGGAATGATGTGTGGAATGATGTGCGGAATGATGTGTGGAATTATGTGTGGAATGATGTGTGGAATGAGGTGTGGAATGATGTATGGAATGATGTGTGGAATGCTGTGTGGAATAGTGTGTGGAATGAGGTTTGAAATGACATGTGGAATGATGTTTGGCATGATGTGGGGAAAGATGTAGAATGACGGGTGGAATGTGTTGTGCAATGATGCGTGGAATGATGTGTGGAATGTTCTGTTGAAAGGTGGTGTGCAAAAATGTGTGGAATGGCGTGTGGAATGTGGTCTGGAATGATGTGTGGAATGATGTGTGGAATAATGTGTGGAATGATGTGTTAAATGATATGTTAAATTATGTGTGGAATGATGTGTGGAATGATGTGTGGAATGACGTGTGGAATGATGTGTGGAATGAGGTTTGGAATGATATGTGGAATGATGGTTCGAATGATGTGTGGAATGATGTAGAATGATGTATGGAATGATGTGTGGAATGATGTGTGGAATGTTGTGTGGAATGTTCTTTGAAAAGTTGTGGTGGAAAGATGTGTGGAATGATGTGTGGAATGAGGTTTGGAATGATGTGTGGAATGATATGTGGAATAATGTGTGGAATAATGTGTGGGATGATGTGTGGAATGATGTTTGGAATGATGTGTGGAATGATGTGCGAAATGAGGTGTGGAATGATTTGTGGAATGATGTGTGGAATGAGATGAGGAATGATGTGTGGAATGATATGTGGAATGAGGTTTGGAATGAGGTTTGGAATGATGTGTGGAATGATGTGTTGAATGTTGTGTGGAATGATATGTGGAATGATGTTTGTAATTATGTGTGGAATGATGTATAGAATGAGGTGTGGAATGGTGGATGGAAAGATGTGTGGAATGATGTGTGGAATGATGTTTGGAATGATGTGCGGAATGATGTGTGGAATTAGGTGTGGAATGATGTGTGGAATGAGGTGTGGAATGATGTATGGAATGATGTGTGGAATGCTGTGTGGAATAGTGTGTGGAATGAGGTTTGAAATGATGTGTGGAATGATGTTTGGAATGATGTGTGGAATGATGTAGAATGACGGGTGGAATGTGTTGTGGAATGATGCGTGGAATGATGTGTGGAATGTTCTGTTGAAAGGTGGGGTGCAAAAATGTGTGGAATGACGTGTGGAATGAGGTTTGGAATGATGTGTGGAATGATGTGTGGAATGATGTGTGGAATGATGTGTTAAATGATATGTTGAATTATGTGTGGAATGATGTGTGGAATGATGTGTGGAATGACGTGTGGAATGATGAGTGGAATGATGTGTGAAATGAAGTTTGGAATGATGTGTGGAATGATATGTGGAATGACGTGTGGAAAGACGTGTGGAAAGAATGTGGAATGATGTTTGGAATAAGGTGTGGAATGTTGTGTGGAATGGTGTGTGGAATGATGTGTAGAATGAGGTGTGGAATGATGTATGGAATGATGTGTGGAATGATGTGTGGCATAATGTGTGGAATGAGTTTTGAAATGGTATGTGGAATGATGTTTGGAATGATGTGTGGAATGATGTAGAATGACGGGTGGAATGTGTTGTGGAATGATGCGTGGATTGATGTGTGGAATGTTCTGTTGAAAGGTGGTGTGGAAAAATGTGTGGAATGATGTGTGGAATGATGTTTGGAATGATGTGTGGAATGATGTGTGGAATGACGTGTGGAATGATGTGTGGAATGATGTGTGAAATTAGGTTTGCAATGATGTGTGGAATGATATGTGGAATGACGTGTGGAAAGACGTGTGGAATGAGTTGTGGAATGATGTTTGGAATGAGCTGTGGAATGATTTGTGGAATGATGTGTGGAATGGTGTGTGGAATGATGTGTAGAATGAGATGTGGAATGATGTGTGGAATGATGTGTGGAATGATGTGTGGAATGATGTGTGCAATGATGTGCAGAATGATGTGTGGAATGATGTGTGGAATGATGTGTTAAATGATATGCGGAATGATATGTGGAATGATGTGCGGAATGATGTGTGGAATGCCGTGTGGAATGATGTGTGGAATGATGTGAGAAATGAGGTTTGGAATGACGTGTGGAATGATATGTGGAATGACATGTGGAATGTCATGTGGAATGAGTTGTGGAATGATGTGTGGAATGCGCTGTGGAATGACGTGTGGAAAGATGTGTGGAATGTTGTGTGGAATGAATTGTGGAATGATGTGTGGAATGATGTGTGTAATGATGTTTAGAATGATTTGTGGTATGATGTGTGGAATGGTGTGTGGAATGATGTGAAGAATGAGATGTGGAATGATGTGTGGAATGATGTGTGGAATGATGTGTGGAATGATGTGTGCAATGATGTGCAGAATGATGTGTGGAATGATGTGTGGAATGATGTGTTAAATGATATGCGGAATGATATGTGGAATGATGTGCGGAATGATGTGTGGAATGCCGTGTGGAATGATGTGTGGAATGATGTGAGAAATGAGGTTTGGAATGACGTGTGGAATGATATGTGGAATGACATGTGGAATGTCATGTGGAATGAGTTGTGGAATGATGTGTGGAATGCGCTGTGGAATGACGTGTGGAAAGATGTGTGGAATGTTGTGTGGAATGAATTGTGGAATGATGTGTGGAATGATGTGTGTAATGATGTTTAGAATGATTTGTGGTATGATGTGTGGAATGATTTGTTCAATGATGTGTGAAATGATGTGTGGAATGATGTGTGGAAAGTTCTTTGGAAAGTTGTGGTGGAAAGATGTGTGGAATGATGTGTGGAATGAGGTTTGGAATGATGTGTGGAATGATATGTGGAATAATGTGTGGAATGATGTGTGGGATGATGTGTGGAATAATGTTTGGAATGATGTGTGGAATGAGGTGGGGAATGATGTGTGGAATGATGTGTGGAATGAGGTTTGGAATGAGGTTTGGAATGATGTGTGGAATGATGTGTGGAATGATGTGTGGAATGATGTGTGGAATGATGTTTGGAATTATGTGTGGAATGATGTATATAATGAGGTGTGGAATGGTGGATGGAAAGATGTGTGGAATGATGTGTGGTATGATGTGTGGAATGATGTGCGGAATGATGTGTGGAATTAGGTGTGGAATGATGTGTGGAATGAGGTGTGGAATGATGTATGGAATGATGTGTGGAATGCTGTGAGGAATAGTGTGTGGAATGAGGTTTGAAATGATGTGTGGAATGATGTTTGGAATGATGTGGGGAATGATGTAGAATGACGGGTGGAATGTGTTGTGGAATGATGCGTGGAATGATGTGTGGAATGTTCTGTTGAAAGGTGGGGTGCAAAAATGTGTGGAATGACGTGTGGAATGAGGTTGGAATGATGTGTGGAATGATGTGTGGAATGATGTGTGGAATGATGTGTTAAATGATATGTTGAATTATGTGTGGAATGATGTGTGGAATGATGTGTGGAATGACGTGTGGAATGATGAGTGGAATGATGTGTGAAATGAAGTTTGGAATGATGTGTGGAATGATGTGCGAAATGAGGTGTGGAATGATGTGTGGAATGATGTGTGGAATGAGGTGAGGAATGATGTGTGGAATGATGTGTGGAATGAGGTTTGGAATGAGGTTTGGAATGATGTGTGGAATGATGTATGGAATGATGTGTGGAATGATGTGTGGAATGATGTTTGGAATTATGTGTGGAATGATGTATATAATGAGGTGTGGAATGGTGGATGGAAAGATGTGTGGAATGATGTGTGGAATGATGTGTGGAATGATGTGCGGAATGATGTGTGGAATTAGGTGTGGAATGATGTGTGGAATGAGGTGTGGAATGATGTATGGAATGATGTGTGGAATGCTGTGTGGAATAGTGTGTGGAATGAGGTTTGAAATGACATGTGGAATGATGTTTGGAATGATGTGTGAAATGAAGTTTGGAATGATGTGTGGTATGATATGTGGAATGACGTGTGGAAAGACGTGTGGAAAGAGTTGTGGAATGATGTTTGGAATAAGGTGTGGAATGTTGTGAGGAATGGTGTGTGGAATGATGTGTATAATGAGGTGTGGAATGATGTATGGAATGATGTGTGGAATGATGTGTGGCATAATGTGTGGAATGAGTTTTGAAATGATATGTGGAATGATGTTTGGAATGATGTGTGGAATGATGTAGAATGACGGGTGGAATGTGTTGTGGAATGATGCGTGGATTGATGTGTGGAATGTTCTGTTGAAAGGTGGTGTGGAAAAATGTGTGGAATGATGTGTGGAATGATGTTTGGAATGATGTGTGGAATGATGTGTGGAATGACGTGTGGAATGATGTGTGGAATGATGTGTGAAATGAGGTTTGCAATGATGTGTGGAATGATAAGTGGAATGACTTGTGGAAAGACGTGTGGAATGAGTTATGGAATGATGTTTGGAATGAGCTGTGGAATGATTTGTGAAATGATGTGTGGAATGGTGTGTGGAATGATGTTTAGAATGAGATGTGGAATGATGTGTGGAATGAAGTGTGGAATGATGTGTTGAATGATGTGTGCAATGATGTGCAGAATGATGTGTGGAATGATGTGTGGAATGCCGTGTGGAATGATGTGTGGAATGATGTGAGAAATGAGGTTTGGAATGACGTGTGGAATGATATGTGGAATGACATGTGGAATGTCATGTGGAATGAGTTGTGGAATGATGTGTGGCATGCGCTGTGGAATGATGTGTGGAAAGATGTGTGGAATGTTGTGTGGAATGAATTGTGGAATGCTGTGTGGAATGATGTGTGTAATGATGTTTAGAATGATTTGTGGTATGATGTGTGGAATGATTTGTTCAATGATGTGTGAAATGATGAGTGGAATGATGTGTGGAATGTTCTATGGAAAGTTGTGGTGGAAAGATGTGTGGAATGATGTGTGGAATGAGGTTTGGAATGATGTGTGGAATGATATGTGGAATATTGTGTGGAATGATGTGTGGGATGATGTGTGGAATAATGTTTGGAATGATGTGTGGAATGATGTGCGAAATGAGGTGTGGAATGATGTGTGGAATGATGTGTGGAATGAGGTGAGGAATGATGTGTGTAATGATGTGTGGAATGAGGTTTGGAATGAGGTTTGGAATGATGTGTGGAATGATGTGTGGAATGATGTGTGGAATGATATGTGGAATGACGTGTGGTAAGACGTGTGGAATGAGTTGTGGAATGATGTTTGGAATGAGCTGTGGAATGATTTGTGGAATGATGTGTGGAATGGTGTGTGGAATGATGTGTGGAATGAGATGTGGAATGATGTGTGGAATGATGTGTGGAATGATGTGTGGAATGATGTGTGCAATGATGTGTGGAATGATGTATTAAATGATATGTGGAATGATGTGTGGAATGATGTATGGAATGATGTTTGGAATGCCGTGTGGAATGATGTGTGGAAAGATGTGAGAAATGAGGTTTGGAATGATGTGTGGAATGATATGTGGAATGAAATGTGGAATGTCATGTGGAATGAGTTGTGGAATGATGTGTGGAATGCGCTGTGGAATGATGTGTGGAAAGATGTGTGGAATGGTGTGTGGAATGAATTGTGGAATGATGTTTGGAATGATGTGTGGAATGATGTGTAGAATGATGTATGGAATGATGTGTGGAATGACTGGTGAAATGATATGTGGAATTATGTGTGGAATGATGTGTGGAATGATATGTGGAATGACATGTGGAATGTCATGTGGAATGAGTTGTGGAATGATGTGTGGAATGCGCTGTGGAATGATGTGTGGAAAGATGTGTGGAATGATGTGTGGAATGAATTGTGGAATGATGTTTGGAATGATGAGTGGAATGAGGTTTGGAATGATGTGTGGAACGATGTGTGGAATGATGTGTGGAATGATGTGTGGAATGATGTGTGGAAGGATGTGTGAGATGAGGTTTGTAATGATATGTTGAATGTTGTGTGGGATGATGTGTGGAATGATTTGTGGAATGATGTGTGGAATGATATGTGGATTGATGTGTGGAATGATGCGTGGAATGAGGTGTGGAATGAATTGTGGAAAGATGTGTAGAATGATGTGTGGAATGATTTGTGGAATGATGTGTGGAATGTAGTGTGGAATGATATGTGGAATGATGCGTGGAATGATGCGTGGAATGATGTGTGGATTGATGCGTGGAATGAATTGTGGAATCATGTGTGGAATGATGAGTGGATTGATGAGTGGAATGATGTGTGGAATGATGTTTAGAATGAGGTGTGGAATGATGTGTGGAATGATGTTTGGAATGATGTGTAGAATGATGTGTGGAATAATTTGTAGAATGATGTGTGGAATGATGTGTGGAATGTTCTTTGGAAAGTTGTGGTGGAAAGATGTGTGGATTGATGTGTGGAATGAGGTTTGGAATGATGTGTGGAATGATATGTGGAATAATGTGTGGAATGATGTTTGGGATGATGTGTGGAATGATGTGTGGAATGATGTGTAGAATGAGGTTTGGAATGATGTGTTGAATGATGTTTGGAATTATGTGTGGAATGCTGTATAGAATAAGGTGTGGAATGGTGGATGGAAAGATGTGTGGTATGATGTGTGGAATGATGTGTGGAATGATGTGCGGAATGATGTGTCGAATTAGGTGTCGAATGATGTGTGGAATGAGGTGTGGAATGATGTATGGAATGATGTGTGGAATGCTGTGTGGAATAATGTGTGGAATGAGGTTTGAAATGATATGTGGAATGATGTTTGGAATGATGTGGTGAATGATGTAGAATGACGGGGGAAATGTGTTGTGGAATGATGCGTGGAATGATGTGTGGAATGTTCTGTTGAATTGTGGGGTGCAAAAATGTGTGGAATAACGTGTGGAATGAGGTTTGGAATAAAGTGTGGAATGATGTGTAAAATGATATGTGGAATTATGTGTGGAATGATGTGTGGAATGATGTGTGGAATGACGTGTGGAATGATGTGTGGAATGATGTGTGAAATGAGGTTTGCATTGATGTGTGGAATGATATGTGGAATGACGTGTGGAAAGACGTGTGGAATGAGTTGTGGAATGATATTTGGAATCAGCTGTGGAATGATTTGTGGAATGATGTGTGGAATGGTGTGTGGAATGATGTGTAGAATGAGATGTGGAATGATGTGTGGAATGATGTGTTAAATGATATGTGGAATGATATGTGGAATGATGTGTGGAATGATGTGTGGAATGTCGTGTGGAATGATGTGTGGAATGATGTGAGAAATGAGGTTTGGAATGACGTGTGGAATGATATTTGGAATGACATGTGGAATGTCATGTGGAATGAGTTGTGGAATGATGTGTGGAATGCGCTGTGGAATGATGTGTGGAAAGATGAGTGGAATGGTGTGTGGAAGGATTTGTGGAATGATGTGTGGAATGATGTGTGGAAAGATGTTTAGAATGATTTGTGGAATGATGTGTGGAATGGTTTGTTCAATGATGTGTGAAATGATATGTGGAATGATGTGTGGAATGTTCTTTGGAAAGTTGTGGTGGAAAGATGTGTGGAATGATATGTGGAATGAGGTTTGGAATGATGTGTGAAATGATATGTGGAAAATGTGTGGAATGATGTGTGGGATGAAGTGTGGAATGATGTTTGGAATGATGTGTGGAATGATGTGCGAAATGAGGTGTGGAATAATGTGTGGAATGATGTGTGGAATGAGGTGAGGAATGATGTGTGGAATGATGTGTGGAATGAGGTTTGGAATGAGGTTTGGAATGTTGTGTGGAATGATGTGTGGAATGATGTGTGGAATGATGTGTTAAATGAGGTTTGCAATGATGTGTGGAATGATATGTGGAATAACGTGTGGAATGAGGTTTGAAATGATATGTGGAATGATGTTTGGAATGATGTGTGGAATGAACTGTTCAATGATATGTGGAATTATGTGTGGAATGATGTGTGGAATGATGTGTGAAATGAGGTTTGGAATGATGTGTGGAATGATATGTGGAATGACGTGTGGAAAGACGTGTGGAATGAGTTGTGGAATGATGTTTGGAATGAGGTGCTTAATGATGTGTGGAATGGTGTGTGGAATGATGTGTAGAATGAGGTGTGGAATGATTTATGGAATGATGTGTGGAATGATGTGTGGAATAACGTGAGAATGAGGTTTGAAATGATATGTGGAATGATGTTTGGAATGATGTGTGGAATGATCTGTTAAATGATATGTGGAATGATGTGTGGAATGATGTGTGGAATGATCTGTTAAATGATATGTGGTATTATGTGTGGAATGAGTTGTGGAATGATGTTTGGAATGAGCTGTGGAATTATTTGTGGAATAATGCATGGAATGATGTGTGGAATGATGTGTGGAATGATGTGTGGAATGATGTGTGCAATGATGTGCAGAATGATGTGTGGAATGATGTGTGGAATGATGTGTTAAATGATCTGTGGAATGATGTGTGGAATGATGTGTGGAATGATTTGTGGAATGTTGTGTGGAATGATGTGTGGAAGGATGTGTGAGATGAGGTTTGTAATGAGATGTTGAATGATGTGTGGGATGATGTGTGGAATGATTTGTGGAATGATGTGTGGAATGATATGTGGATTGATGTGTGGAATGAGATGTGGAATGATGTGAGGAATGATGTGTGGAATGATGTGTAGAATGATGTGTGGAATGATGTGTGGAATGATGTGTGGAATGATGTGTAGAATGATGTTTGGAATGATGCGTGGAATGATGCGTTGAATGATGTGGAATGAGGTGTAGAAAGATGTGTGGAATGGTGTGTGGAATGACGTGTGGAATGACGTGTGGAATGATGTGTTGAATCATTTGTGGAATGATGTTTGCAATGATGTGTAGAATGAAGTTTGGAATGATTTGTGGAATGATGTATGGAATGGAGTGTGGAATGATATGTGGAATGATGCGTGGAATGATGCGTGGAATGATGTGTGGATTGATACGTGGAATGAATTGTGGAATCATGTGTGGAATGATGATTGGATTGATGAGTGGAATGATGTGTGGAATGATGTTTAGAATGAGGTGTGGAATGATGTGTGGAATGATGTGTGTAATGAGGTGTGGAAAGATGTGTGGAATGATGTGCGGAATCATGTGTAGAATGATGTGTGGAAATATGTGTGGAATGATGTGTGGAAGGATGTGTGGAATGAAGATTGTAATGACATGTTGAATGATGTGTGGGATGATGTGTGGAACGATTTGTGGAAAGAGGTTTGGAATAATGTGTGAATGAGGTGTGGAATGAAGTGTGGAATGATGTGTGGAATGACGTGTGGAATGAGTTGTGGAATGATGTGTGGAAAGATGTGTGGAATGGTGTGTAGAATAATGTGTGGAATGAGGTGTGGAATGAGGTGTGGAATGATGAGTGGAATGATATGTGGAATAATGTGTGGAATGATGTTTAGAATGAGGTGTGGAATGATGTGTGGAATGAGGTGTGGAATGAGGTGTGGAAAGATGTGTGGAATGATGTGTGGAATGATGTGTAGAATGATGTGTGGAATGATGTGTTGAATGATGTGTGAAATGATGCGTGGAATGAGGTGTGGAATGATGTGTGGAAGGATGTGTGGAATGAGGATTGTAATGACATGTTGAATGATGTGTGCGATGATGTGTGGAATGATTTGTGGAAAGAGGTTTGGAATGATTTGTGGAATGAGGTGTGGAATGAAGTGTGGAATGATGTGTTGAATGACGTGTGGAATGATGTGTAGTATAAGGTTTGTAATGATGTGTGGAATGATGTGTGGAATGACGTGTGGAATGACGTGTGGAATGAGTTGTGGAATGATGTATGGAATGCGCTGTGGAATGACGTGTGGAATGACGTGTGGAATGACGTGTGGAATGAGTTGTGGAATGATGTATGCAATGCGCTGTGGAATGATGTGTGGAAAGTTATGTGGAATGGTGTGTGGAATGATGTGTGGAATGAGGTGTGGAATGACGTGTGGAATGATGAGTGGAATGATATGTGGAATGATGTGTGGAATGATGTTTAGAATGAGGTGTGCAATGATGTGTGGAATGATGTGTGGAATGAGGTGTTGTAAGATGTGTGGAATGATGTGTGGAATGATGTGTAGAATGACGTGTGGAATGATGTGTGGAATGATGTGTGAAATGATGCGTGGAATGAGGTGTGGAATGATGTGTGGAAGGATGTGTGGAATGAGGATTGTAATGACAATTTGAATGATGTGTGGGATGATGTGTGGAATGATTTGTGGAAAGAGGTTTGGAATGATGTGTGGAATGAGGTGTGGATTGAGGTGTGGAATGATGTGTGCAATGATTTGAGGAATAATGTGTGCAATGATGTGTAGAATGATGTGTGGAATGATGTGTGGAATGATGTGTGGAATGGTGTGTGGAATGATGTGTGGAATGAGGTGTGGAATGAGGTGTGGAATGATGTGTGCAATGATTTGAGGAATAATGTGTGCAATGATGTGTAGAGTGATGTGTGGAATGACGTGTGGAATGATGTGTGGAATGATGTGTGGAAGGATGTGTGGAATGATGCGTGGAATGATGTGTGGAATGATGTGTGGATTGATGTGTGGAATGAATTGTGGAATGATGTGTGAAATGATGAGTGGATTGATGTGTGGAACGATTTGATAAATTACGTCTGGAATGATGTGTGGAATGACGTTTGGAATGATGTGTGGAATGATGTTTGGAATGAGGTGTGGAATGATGTGTGGAATGAGATGTGGAATGAGGTGTGGAATGATGTGTGGAATGTTGTGTGGAATGATGTGTAAAATGATATGTAGAATGATGTGTGGAATAATGTGTGGAATGATATGTCAAATGATATGTGGAATGATGTGTGGAATGAAGCGTGGAATGATGTGTGGAACGATATGTGGTATGACGTGTGGAAAGTTGTGTGGAATGAGTTGTGGAATGCTGTGTGGAATGCGCTGTGGAATGATGTGTAGAAAGATGTGTGGAATGGTGTGTGGAATGAGGTGTGGAATGAGGTGTGGAATGATGTGTGGAATGATTTTTGGAATGATGATTGCAATGATGTGTGGAATGATGTGTGGAATGATATGTGGAATGATGTGTGGAATGATGCGTGGAATGAAGTGTGGATTGATGCGTAGAATTAATTGTGGAATGATGTGTGCAATGTTGAGTGGATTGATGAGTGGAATGATGTGTGGAATGATGTTTTGAATGAGGTGTCGAATGATGTGTGGAATGATGTGTGGAATGATTTGTAGAATGATGTGTGGAATGATGTGTGGAATGATGTGTGGAATGATGTGTGGAATGATGTGTGGAATGATGCGTGGAATGATGCGTTGAATGATGTGTGGATTGATGTGTGGATTAAATTGTGGAATGCTGTGTGGAATGATGAATGGAATGATATGTGGAATGATGTGTGGAATGTTGTTTAGAATGAGGTTTGGAATGAAGTGTGGAATGATTTTTGGAATGAGGTGTGGAATGATGTGTGGAATGAGGTGTGGAATGATGTGTGGAAGGATGTGTGGAATGGTGTGTGGAATGATGTTTGGAATGAGGTGTGGAATGAGGTGTGGAATGATATGTGGAATGATGAGTGGAATGAATTGTGGAATGATGTGTGGAATGATCAGTGGAATGATGTACGAAATGACGTGTGGAATGATGTTTAGAATGAGGTTTGGAATGATTTGTGGAATGAGGTGTGGAATGATGTGTGGAATGATGTGTGGAATGACGTGTGGTATGATGTGTGGAATAAGGTTTGTAATGATGTGTGGAATGACGTGTGGAATATCGTGTGGAATGACGTTTGGAATGAGTTGTTGAATGATGTGTGGAATGCGCCTTGGAATGATGTGTGGAAAGATGTGTGGAATGGTGTGTGGAATGATGTTTGGAATGATGTGTGGAATGAGGTGTAGAATGATGTGTGGAATGATGTGTGGAATGATGTGTGGAATGATTTGTAGAATGATGTGTGGAATGATGTGTGGAATGATGTGTGAAATGAGGTTTGGAATGATGTTTGGAATGATGTGTGGAATGACGTGTGGAATGACGTGTGGAATGACATGTGGAATGATGTGTGGAATGCGCTGTGGAATGATGTGTGGAAAGATGTGTGGAATGGTGTGTGGAATGATGTGTGGAATGAGGTGTGCAATGAGGTGTGGAATGATGTGTGGAATGATGTGTGGAATGATGTGTAGAAGGATGTGTTGAATGAGATTTGTAATGATATGTTGAATGATGTATGGGATGATGTGAGGAATGATTTGTGGAAGGAGGTATGAAATGAAGAGTGGAATGATATATGGAATGATGCGTGGAAAGGTGCTTGGAATGAGGTGTGGAATGAATTGTGAAATGATGTGTTGAATGAGGTGTGGAATGATGTGTGGAATGATGTTTGGAGTGATGTGTGGAATAATGTGTGGAATGACGATTGGAATGATGTCTGGAATGATTTGTGGAATGATGTGTGGAATGATGTGTGGAATGAGGTGTGGAATCATGTGTGGAATGATGTGTGGAATGAGATGTGGAATCATGTTTGGAATGGTGTTTGGAATGATGTGTAGAATGAGGTGTCGAATGATGTGTGGAATGATGTGTGGAATGATGCGTGGAATAATGTGTGGAATGAGAATTGTAATGATGTGTGGAATGATGTTTGGAATGATGTGTGGAATGAAGTGTGGAATGACGGGTGGAATGAGTTGAGGAATGATGTTTGAAATAATGTGTGGAATGACGTGTGGAATGATGTTTGGAATGATGTTTGGAAAGATGTGTGGAATTATTTGTGGAATGATGTGTGGAATGTTTTGTGGAATGATGTGTGGAAGGATGTGTTGAATGAGGTTTGTAATGAGATGTTGAATGATGTATGGGATGATGTGCGGAATGAAGTGTGGAATGACGGGTGGAATGAGGTTTGGAATGATGTGTGGAATGATATGTGGAATGACGTGTGGAAAGACGTGTGGAATGAGTTGTGGAATGATGTTTGGAATGATGTGTGGAATGAAGTGTGGAATGACGGGTGGAATGAGTTGAGGAATGATGTTTGAAATAATGTGTGGAATGACGTGTGGAATGATGTTTGGAATGATGTGTGGAATGATTTGTGCAATGAGGTGTGGAATGATGTGTGGAATGATGTGTGTAATGATGTGTGGAAGGATGTGTTGAATGAGGTTTGTAATGATGTGTGAAATGATGTGTAGAATGAGGTGTGGAATGAGGATTGTAATGACATGTTGAATGATGTGTGGGATGATGTGTGGAATGATTTGTTGAATAAGGTTTGGAATGATGTGTGGAATGAGGTGTGGAATAAAGTGTGGAATGATGTGTTGAATGACGTGTGGAATGATGTGTGGAATAAGGTTTGTAATGATGTGTGGAATGATGTGTGGAATAACGTGTGGAATGACGTGTGGAATGAGTTGTGGAATGATGGATGGAATGCGCTGTGGAATGATGGGTGGAAATGTGTGTGGGATGGTGTGTGGAATGATGTGTGGAATGAGGTGTGGAATGAGGTTTGGAATGATGTGTTGAATGATGTTTGGAATGATGTGTGAAATGATGTGTAGAATGAGGTGTGGAATGAGGATTGTAATGACATGTTGAATGATGTGTGGGATGATGTGTGGAATGATTTGTGGAATGAGGTTTGGAATGATGTGTGGAATGAGGTGCGGAATAAAGTGTGGAATAGTGTGTTGAATGACGTGTGGAATGATGTGTGGAATAAGGTTTGTAATGATGTGTGGAATGATGTGTGGAATAACGTGTGGAATGACGTGTGGAATGAGTTGTGGAATGATGTATGGAATGCGCTGTGGAATGATGTGTGAAAATGTGTGTGGAATGTTGTGTGGAATGATGTGTGGAATGAGGTGTGGAATGATGTGTGGAATGATGTGTGGAATGATGTGTGGAAGGATGTGTGGAATGATGCGTGGAATGATGTGTGAAATGATGTGTAGATTGATGTGTGGAATGAATTGTGGAATGATGTGTGAAATGATGAGTGGATTGATGTGTGGAACGATTTGTGGAATTACGTGTGGAATGATGTGTGGAATGACGTTTGGAATGATGTGTGGAATGATGTGTTGAATGAGGTGTGGAATGATGTGTGGAATGAGATGTGGAATGAGGTGTGGAATTATGTGTGGAATGTTGTCTGGAATGATGTGTACAATGATATGTAGAATGATGTGTAGAATAATGTGTGGAATGATGTGTGAAATTATATTTGGAATGATGAGTGGAATGATGCGTGGAATGATGTGTGGAATGATATGTGGAATGACGTGTGGAATGACGTGTGGAATGACTTGTGGAATAATGTGTCGAATGCGCTGTGGAATGATGTGTAGAAAGATGTGTGGAATGGTGTGTGGAATGAGGTGTGGAATGAGATGTTGAATGATGTGTGGAATGTTTTGTGGAATGATGATTGCAATGATGTGTAGAATGATGTGTAGAATGATTTGTGGAATGATGTGTGGAATGATGTGTGGAATAATATGTGGAATGATGCGTGGAATGATGCGTGAAATGATCTGTGGATTGATGCGTGGAATGAATTGTGGAATGATGTGTGGAATGTTGAGTGGATTGATGAGTGGAATGATGTGTGGAATGATGTTTAGAATGAGGTGTCGAATGATGTGTGGAATGATGTGTGGAATGATGTGTAGAATGATGTGTGGAATGATGTGTGGAATGATGTGTGGAATGATGTGTGGAATGATGCGTGGAATGATGCGTTGAATGATGTGTGGATTGATGTGTGGAATAAATTGTGGAATGCTATGTGGAATGATGAATGGAATGATATGTGGAATGATGTGTGGAATGATGTTTAGAATGAGGTGTGGAATGAAGTGTGGAATGAGCTTGGAATGAGCTGTGGAATGATGTGTGGAATGAGATGTGGAATGATGTGTGGAAGGAGATGTGGAATGATGTGTCGAATGATGTGGTGGAACGATGTGTGGAATGAAGTTTGGAATGAGGTTTGGAATGATATGTGGAATTATGTGTGCAATGACGTGTGGAATGATGTGTGGAATAAGGTTTGTAATGAGGTGTGGAATGATGTGTGGAATGAGGTGTGGAATGATGTGTGGAAGGATGTGTGGATTCAGGTTTGTAATGATATGTTGAATGATGTGTGGGATGATGTGTGGAATGAATTGTGGACTGAAGTTTGGAATGATGTGTTGAATGATGTGTGGAATGATGTGTGGAATGATATGGTTGAATGTTGTTTGGAATGAAATTTTGGAATTAGGTATGGAATTTTGTGTGGAATGAGGTGTGGAATGATGTGTGGAATGAGGTGTGTAATGATGTTTGGAATGAGGTGTGGAATGATGTGTGGAATGATGTGTGGATTGAGGTGTGGATTGAGGTGTGGAATGATATGTGGAATGATGTGTGGAATGATGTGTGGGATGCTGTGTGGAATGATGTTTGGAATGATGTGTGGAATGATGTGTGGAATGAGGTGCGGAATGAATGAGGAATGATGTGTGGAATGATGTTTGGAATGATGTGTTAAATGATGTTGGAATGATGTGTGAAATGATGTGTAGAATGAGGTGTGGAATGAGGATTGTAATGACATGTTGAATGATGTGTGAGATGATGTGTGGAATGATTTGTGGAAAGAGGTTTGGAATGATGTGTTGAATGAGGTGTGGAATGAAGTGTGGAATGATGTGTTGAATCACGTGTGGAATGATGTGTGGAATAAGGTTTGTAATGATGTGTGGAATGATGTGTGGAATAACGTGTGGAATGACGTGTGGAATGAGTTGTGGAATGATGTATGGAATTCGCTGTGGAATGATGTGTGGAAATATGTGTGGAATGGTGTGTGGAATGATGTGTGGAATGAGGTTTCGAATGAGGTGTGGAATGATGTGTGGAATGATATGAGGAATAATGTGTGCAATGATGTGTAGAATGATGTGTGGAATGATGTGTGGAATGATGTGTGGAATGATGTGTGGAAGGATATGTGGAATGATGCATGGAATGATGTGTGAAATGATGTGTGGATTGATGTGTGGAATGAATTGTGGAATGATGTGTGAAATGATGAGTGGATTGATGTGTGGAACGATTTGTGGAACTCCGTGTGGAATGATGTGTGGAATGACGTTTGGAATGATGTGTGGAATGATGTGTTGAATGAGGTGTGGAATGATGTGTGGAATGAGATGTGGAATGAGGTGTGGAATGATGTGTGGAATGTTGTGTGGAATGATGTGTACAATGATATGTAGAATGATGTGTGGAATAATGTGAGGAATGATGTGTCAAATGATATTTGGAATGATGAGTGGAATGATGCGTGGAATGATGTGTGGAATGATATGTGGAATGACGTGTGGAATGACGTGTGGAATGACTTGTGGAATGAGGTGCGGAATGCGCTGTGGAATTATGCGTAGACAGATGTGTGGAATGGTGTGTGGAATGACGTGTGGAATGAGGTGTGGAATGATGTGTGGAATGTTTTGTGGAATGATGATTGCAATGATGTGTAGAATGATGTGTAGAATGATTTGTGGAATGATGTGTGGAATGATGTGTGGAATGATATGTGGAATGATGCGTGGAATGATGCGTGGAATGATGTGTGGATTGATGCGTGGAATGAATTGTGGAATGATGTTTGGAATGTTGAGTGGATTGATGAGTGGAATGATGTGTGGAATGATGTTTAGAATGAGGTGTCGAATGATGTGTGGAATGATGTGTGGAATGATGTGTAGAATGATGTGTGGAATGATGTGTGGAATGATGTTGGAATGATGTGTGGAATGACGTGTGGAATGATGCGTAAAATGATGCATTGAATGATGTGTGGATTGATGTGTGAAATAAATTGTGGAATGCTATGTGGAATGATGAATGGAATGATACGTGGAATGATGTGTGGAATTATGTTTAAAATGAGGTGTGGAATGAAGTGTGGAATGATTTGTGGAATGAGGTGTGGAATAATGTGTGGAATGAGATGTGGAATGATGTGTGGAAGGATATGTGGAATGATGTGTGGAATGATGTGGTGGAAGGATGTGTGGAATGACGTTTGGAATGAGGTTTGGAATGATGTGTGGAATGAGGTGTGGAATAATGTGTGGAATGATGTGTGGAATGACGTGTGTAATGATGTGTGGAATAAGGTTTGTAATGAGGTGTGGAATGATGTGTGGAATGAGGTGTGGAATGATGTGGGGAAGGATGTGTGGAATGAGGTTTGTAATGATATGTTGAATGATGCGTGGAATGATGTGTGGAATGATGTGTGGAATGATGCGTGGAATGATGCATGGAATGATGTGTGGATTGATGTGTGGAATGAATTGTGGAATGCTGTGTGGAATGATGTTTCGACAGAGTTGTGGGATGATGTGTGAAATAATTTGTGGAATGAGGTTTGGAATGATGTTTGGAATGATTTGTGGAACGAGGTGTGGAATGATGTGTGGAATGATGTTTGGAATAATGTGTGGAATGATATTTGGAATGATGTGTGGATTGATGTGTGAAACTAATTGTGGAATGATGTGTGGAATGAAGTTCCGACAGAGTTGTGGAATGATGTGTGAAATAATTTGTGGAATGAGGTTTGGAATGATGTGTGGAATGATGTGTGGAATGTTGTGTGGAATGAGGTGTGGAATGATGTTTGGAATGAGGTGTGGAATGATGTGTGGAATGATGTGTGGATTGAGGTGTGGATTGAGGTGTGGAATGATATGTGGAATGATGTGTGGAATGATGTGTCGGATGCTTTGTGGAATGATGTTTGGAATGATGTGTGGAATGATGTGTGGAATGAGGTGCGGCATGAATGTGGAATGATGTGTGGAATGATGTGTGGAATGATGTGTTGAATGATGTTTGGAATGATGTTTGAAATGATGTGTAGAATGAGGTGTGGAATGAGGATTGTAATGACATGTTGAATGATGTGTGGGATGTTGTGTTGAATGACTTGTGGAATAATGTGTGGAATAACGTGTGGAATGACGTGTGGAATGAGTTGTGGAATGATGTATGGAATGCGCTGTGGAATGATGTGTGGAAATGTGTGTGGAATGGTGTGTGGAATGATGTGTGGAATGAGGTGTGGTTTGAGGTGTGGAATGATGTGTGGAATGATATGAGGAATAATGTGTGCAATGATGTGTAGATTGATATGTGTAATGATGTTTGGAATGATATGTGGAATGATTTGTGGAATGATGTGTGGAATGATGTGTGGAATGATGTGTGGAAGGATGTGTGGAATGAATTGTGGAATAATGTGTGAAATGATGAGTGGATTGATGTGTGGAACGATTTGTGGAATTACGTGTGGAATGATGTTTGGAATGACGTTTGGAATGATGTGTGGAATGATGTGTTGAATGAGGTGTGGAATGATGTGTGGAATCAGATGTGGAATGAGGCGTGGAATGATGTGTGGAATGTTGTGTGGAATGATGTGTACAATGATATGTAGAATGATGTGTAGAATAATGTGTGGAATGATGTGTCAAATGATATTTGGAATGATGAGTGGAATGATGCGTGGAATGATGTGTGGAATGATATGTGGAATGACGAGTGGAATGACGTGTGGAATGACTTGTGGAATGATGTGTGGAATGCGCTGTGGAATGAAGTGTAGAAAGATGTGTGGAATGTTGTGTGGAATGAGGTGTGGAATGAGGTGTGGAATGATGTGTGGAATGTTTTGTGGAATGATGATTGCAATGATGTGTAGAATGATGTGTAGAATGATTTGTGGAATGATGTGTGGAATGATGTGTGGAATGATATGTGAAATGATGCTTGGAATGATGCGTGGAATGATGTGTGGATTGATGCGTGGAATGAATTGTGGAATGATGTGTGGAATGTTGAGTGGATTGATGAGTGGAATGATGTGTGGAATGATGTTTAGAATGAGGTGTCGAATGATGTGTGGAATGATGTGTGGAATGATGTGTAGAATGATGTGTGGAATGATGTGTGGAATGATGTGTGGAATGATGAATGGAATGATATGTGGAATGATGTGTGGAATGATGTTTAGAATGAGGTGAGGAATGATGTGTGGAATGATTTGTGGAATGAGGTGTGGAATGATGTGTGGAATGAGATGTGGAATGATGTGTGGAAGGATATGTGGAATGATGTGTGGAATGATGTGGTGGAAGGAAGTGTGGAATGAAGTTTGGAATGAGGTTTGGAATGATGTGTGGAATGAGGTGTGGAATGATGTGTGGAATAAGATTTGTAATGATGTGTGGAATGATGTGTGGAATGATGTGTGGAATGACGTTTGGAATGAGTTGTTGAATGATGTGTGGAATGCGCTGTGGAATGATGTGTGGAAAGATGTGTGGAATGGTGTGTGGAATGATGTGTGGAATGAGGTGTGGAATGAGGTGTGGAATGATGTGTGGAATGATGTGTGGAATGATGTGTGGAATGATGTGTAGAATGATGTGTGGAATGATGTGTGGAATGATGTGTAAAATGAGGTTTGTAATGATGGGTGGAAGGTTATGTAGAATGACGTGTGGAATGACGTGTGGAACGAGTTGTGCAATGATGTGTGGAATGCGCTATGGAATGATGTGTGGAAAGATGTGTGGAATGGTGTGTGGAATGATGTGTGGAATGAGGTGTGGATTGAAGTGTGGAATGATTTTTGGAATGTTTTGTGGAATGATGTGTGCAATGATGTGTAGAATGATGTGTGGAATATTGTGTGGAATGATGTGTGGAATGATGTGTGGAATGATGTTTGGAATGATGCGTGGAATGATGCGTGGAATGATATGTGGATTGATGTGTGGAATGAATTGTGGAATGATGTGTGGTTTGATGAGTAGATTGTTGCGTGGCATGATGTGTGGAATGATGTTTAGAATGAGGTGTGCAATGATGTGTGGAATTATTTGTGCAATGAAGTTTGGAATGAGGTGTGGAATGAGGTGTGGAATGATGTGTGGAATGTTTTGTGGAATGATGATTGCAATGATGTGTAGAATGATGTGTAGAATGATTTGTGGAATGATGTGTGGAATGATGTGTGGAATGATATGTGAAATGATGCGTGGAATGATGCGTGGAATGGTGTGTGGATTGATGCGTGGAATGAATTGTGGAATATGTGTGGAATGTTGAGTGGATTGATGAGTGGAATGATGTGTGGAATTATGTTTAGAATGAGGTGTCGAATGATGTGTGGAATGATGTGTGGAATGATGTGTAGAATGATGTGTGGAATGATGTGTGGAATGATGTGTGGAATGATGTGTCGAATGATGTGTGGAATGATGCGTGGAATGATGCGTGGATTGATGTGTGGAATGATGTGTGGATTGATGAATGGAATGAATTGTGGAATGATCTGTGGAATGTTGAGTGGATTGATGAGTGGAATGATGTGTGGAATGATGTTTAGAATGAGGTGTCGAATGATGTGTGGAATGATGTGTGGAATGATGTGTAGAATGATGTGTGGAATGATGTGTGGAATGATGTGTGTAATGATGTGTGGAATGATGTGTGGAATGATGCGTGGACTGATGCGTTGAATGATGTGTGGATTGATGTGTGGAATAAATTGTAGAATGCTGTGTGGAATGCTGAATGGAATGATATGTGGAATGATGTGTGGAATGATGTTTAGAATGAGGTGTGGAATGAAGTGTGGAGTGATTTGTGGAATGAGGTTTGGAATGATGTGTGTAATGAGGTGTGGAATGATGTGTGGAAGGATATGTGGAATGATGTGTGGAATGATGTGGTGGAAGGATGTGTGGAATGAAGTTAGGAATGAGGTTTGGAATGATGTGTGGAATGAGGTGTGGAATGATGTGTGGAATAAGATTTGTAATGATGTGTGGAATGATGTGTGGAACGATGTGTGGAATGACGTTTGGAATGAGTTGTTGAATGATGTGTGTAATGCGCTGTGGAATGATGTGTGGAAAGATGTGTGGAATGGTGTGTGGAATGATGTGTGGAATGAGGTGTGGAATGAGGTGTGGAATGATGTGTGGAATGATGTGTGGAATGATATTTGGAATGATGTGTAGAATGATGTGTGGAATGATGTGTGGAATGATATGTGAAATGAGGTTTGTAATGATGGGTGAAAGGTTATGTGGAATGACGTGTGGAATGACGTGTGGAACGAGTTGTGGAATGATGTGTGGAATGCGCTATGGAATGATGTGTGGAAAGATGTGTGGAATGGTGTGTGGAATGATGTGTGGAATGAGGTGTGGAATGAAGTGTGGAATGATTTGTGGAATGTTTTGTGGAATGATGTGTGCAATGATGTGTAGAATGATGTGTGGAATAATGTGTGGAATGATGTGTGGAATGATGTGTGGATTGATGTTTGGAATGATGTGTGGAATGATGCGTGGAATGATATGTGGATTGATGTGTGGAAAGAATTGTGGAATGATGTGTGGTTTGATGAGTAGATTGATGAGTGGAATGATGTGTGGAATGATGTTGAGAATGAGGTGTGCAATGATGTGTGGAATTATTTGTGCAATGAGGTGTGGAATGATGTGTGGAATGATGTGTGGAATGATGTGTGGATTGATGCGTGGAATGAATTGTGGAATGATCTGTGGAATGTTGAGTGGATTGATGGGTGGAATGATGTGTGGAATGATGTTTTGAATGAGGTGTCGAATGATGTGTGGAATGATATGTGGAATGATGTGTAGAATGATGTGTGGAATGATGTGTGGAATGATGTGTGGAATGATGTGTGGAATGATGTGTGGAATGATGCGTGGAATGATGCGTTGAATGATGTGTGGATTGATGTGTGGAATAAATTGTGGAATGCTGTGTGGAATGCTGAATGGAATGATATGTGGAATGAAGTGTGGAATGATGTTTAGAATGAGGTGTGGAATGAAGTGTGGAATGATTTGTGGAATGAGGTTTGGAATGATGTGTGGAATGAGGTGTGGAATGATGTGTGGAAGGATATGTGGAATGATGTGTGGATTGATGTGTTGGAAGGATGTGTGGTATGAAGTTTGGAATGAGGTTTGGAATGATGAGTGGAATGATATGTGGAATGATGTGTGGAATGACGTGTGGAATGACGTGTGGAATGATTAGTGGAATAAGGTTTGTAATGATGTGTGGAATGATGTGTGGAATGACGTGTGGAATGAAGTTTGGAATAAGTTGTTGAATGATGTGTGGAATGCGCTGTGGAATCATGTGTGGAAAAATGTGTGGAATGGTGTGTGGAATGATGTTTGGAATGTGGTATGGAATGAGGTGTGGAATGATGTGTGGAATGATGTGTGGAATGATGTGTGGAATGATGTATAGAATGATGTGTGGAATAATGTGGGCAATGATGTGTGAAATGAGGTTTAGAATGATGTGTGGAATGATATGTTGAATGACGTGTGGAATGACGTGTGGAATGAGTTGTGGAATGATGTGTGGAATGCGCTATGGAATGATGTGTGGAAAGATGTGTGGAATGGTGTGTGGAATGATGTGTGGAATGAGGTGTGGAATGAAGTGTGGAATGATGTGTGGAATGTTTTGTGGAATGATGTGTGCAAAGATGTGTAGAATGATGCGTGGAATGATGTGTGGATTGATTTGTGGAATTAATTGTGGAATGATGTGTGGAATTATGAGTAGATTAATGAGTGGAATGATCTGTGGAATGATGTTTAGAATGAGGTGTGCAATGATGTGTGGAATGATTTGTGCAATGAGGTGTGGAATGATGTGCGGAATGATGTGCGGAATGATGTGTGGAATGATGTGTGGAAGGATGTGTTGAATGAGCTTTGTAATGATATGTTGAATTATGTGTGGGATGATGTGCGGAATGATTTGTGGATGAGGTATGGAATGATGTGTGGAATGATATATGGAATGATGCGTGGAATGGTGCGTGTAATGAGGTGTGGAATGAATTGTGGAATGATGTGTTGAATGATTTGTGGAATGATGTGTGGAATGATGTGTAGAATGAGGTGAGGAATGATGTGTGGAATGATGTTTGGAGTGATGTGTGGAATAATGTGTGGAATGAGGATTGGAATGATGTGTGGAATGATTTGTGGAATGATGTGTGGAATGAATTGTGGAATGATGTGTGGAATGATGATTGGAATGATGTGCGAAATGATGTGAGTGATGATGTTTAGAATGAGGTGTGGAATGATGTGTGGAATGATTTGTGGAATGAGGTGTGGAATGATGTGTGGAATTATATGTGGAATCATGTGTGGAATGAGGTGCGGAATGAATGTGGAATGATGTGTGGAATGATTTGTGGGATGATGTGTGGAATGATGTTTGGAATGATGTGTAGAATGAAATGTGGAATGAGGTGTGGAATGATGTTTGTAATGTTGTGTGGAATGATGTGTGGAATGATGTGTGGATTGAGGTTTGGATTGAGGTGTCGAATGATATGTGGAATGATGTGTGGAATGATTTGTGGGATGATGTGTGGAATGATGTTTGGAATGATGTGTGGAATGGTGTGTGGAATGAGGTGCGGAACGAACGTGGAATGATGTGTGGAATGATGTGATAATGTGTGGAATGATATGTGGAATGATGTTTGGAATGATGTGTGGAATGATGTGTAGAATGAGGTAAGGAATGATGGGTGGAATGATGTGTGGAATGTTGTATGCAATGATGTGTGGAATGACGGGTGGAAAGAGTTGAGGAATGATGTGTGCAATGATGTGTGGAATGATGTGTGGAATGATTTTTGGATTGATGTGTGGAATGTTGTGTGGAATGAGGTTTTAGAATGATGTGTGGAATGAGGTTTGCAATGATGTGTGGAATGATGTGTGGAATGATGTGTTAAATAATATGTGGAATGATGTGCGGAATGATGTGTGGAATGACTTGTGGAATGATGTTTGGAATGATATGTGGAATGAAGTGTGGAATGACGGGTGGAATGAGTTGTGGAATGCTGCGTGGAATGATGTGTTGAATGATGTGTGGAATGATGTGTTGGAATGATGTTTGTAAAGATGTGTGGAATCAGGTTTGGAATGATGTGTGGAATGATGTATGGAATGCTGTGTGGAATGACAAATGGAATCACGTGTTGAATGATGTGTGGAATGTGTGTGGAATGATGTGTGGAATGATGTGTTAAATGACATGTGGAATGATGTGTGGAATTGATGTGTGGAATGATGTGTGGAATGAGGTTTGGAATGATGTGTGGAATGATGTGTGGAATGACGTGTGGAATCACGTGTTGAATGAGGTGTGGAATGGTGTGTGGAATGATGTGTGGAATGAGGTGTGGAATCATGTGTGGAAAGGTGTGTGGAATGATGTGTGGAATGATGTGTTAAATTACATGTGGAATGATGTGTGGAATGATGTGTCGAATGATGTGTGGAATGAGGTTTGGAATGATGTGTGGAATGATGTGTGGAATAATGTGGTGTAATGATGTGTGGAATGATGTGTGGAATGATGTGTGGAATGATGTGTGGAATGATGTGTCAAATGATATGTAGAATGATGTGTGGAATGAGGCGTGCAATGAGGTGTGCAATGACGTGTGGAATGAGGTGTGAAATGAGGTGTGGAATGATGTGTGGAATGATGTGTGGAATGATGTGTGGAATGAGGTATGAAATGAGGTGCGGAATGATGTTTGGAATGATGTGTGGAATGATGTTTGAAATGATGTGTAGAATGATGTGTGGAACATCCAGTGGTATTCAACATTCAGGAAGGAAAAGGAGGTTGGGTAGCATTGCTGGTTAAAGAGGAGATTAATGCAATAGTTAGGAAAGACATTAGCTTGGATGATGTGTGGAATGATGCGTGGAATGATGCGCGGAATGATGTGTGGAATGATGTGTGGAATGATGTGTCAAATGAGTGACTTTAATATGCACATAGATTGGGCGAGCCAAATTGGAATCAATACGGAGGAGGAGGATTTCCGGGAGTGCATAAGGGATGGTTTTCTAGACCAATATGTCGAGGAACCAACTAGGGGGGAGGCCATCTTAGACTGGGTGTTGTGTAATGAGAGAGGATCAATTAGCAATCTCATTGTGTGAGGCCCCTTGAGGAAGAGTGACCATAATATGGTGGAATTCTGCATTAGGATGGAGAATGAAACAGTTAATTCGGAGACCATGGTCCAGAACTTAAAGAAGGGTAACTTTGAAGGTATGGAGCGTGAATTGGCTAAGATAGATTGGCTGATGATACTTAAGGGGTTGACTGGGCAATGGCAGAAATTTAGAGACCGCATGGATGAATTTTCTACCACAGAAATTAGTTGAGGCCAATTCAATAAATATATTCAAAAGGGAGTTAGAAGAAGTCCTTACTACTCGGGGATCAAGGGGTATGGCGTGAAAGCAGGAAGGGGGTACTGAAGTTTCGTGTATAGCCATAAACTCATTGAATGGCGGTGTAGGCTAGAAGGGCTGAATGGCCTGCTCCTGCACCTATTTTCTATGTTTCTATGTTTCTATGTTGTGTGGAATGATGTGTGGAATGATGTGTGGAATGATGCGTGGAATGATGCGTTGAATGATGTGTGGATTGATGTATGGAATGACTTGTGGAATGCTGTCTGGAATGATGAGTGGAATGATGTGTGGAATTATATGTGGAATGATATTTAGAATGAGGTGTGAAATGATGTATGGAATGATTTGTGGAATGAGGTGTGGAATGATGTGAGGAATGATGTGTGGATTGATGTGTCGAATGATGTGTGGAATGATGTTTTGAATGAGGTGTGGAATGATGTGAGGAATGATGTGTGGAATGAGGTTTGTAATGATGTGTGGAATGATGTGAGAAATGAGGTGTGGAATGAGGTATGTAATGATGTGTGGAATGATGTGAGGAATGTTGTGTGGAATGATGTGTGGAATGATGTGTGGAATGATGTGTTGAATGATGTATGGAATGATGTGTGGAATGATGCGTGGAATGATGCGCGGAATGGTGTGTGGAATGATGTGTGGAATGATGTGTCCAATGAAATGTGGAATGATGTGCAGAATGATGTGTGGAATGAATTGTGGAATGCTTTGTGGAATGATGAGTGGAATGATGTGTGGAATGATGTGTCAAATGAAATGTGGTATGATGTGTGGAATGAGGTGTGAAATGAGGTCTGGAATGATGTGTGGAATGATGTGTGGAATGATGTATGGAATGATGTGTAGAATGATGTGTGGAACATCCAGGTGTATTCAACATTCAGAAAGGATAGAATAAAAGGAAAAGGAGGTTGGGTAGCATTGCTGGTTAAAGAGGAGATTAATGCAATAGTTAGGAAATACATTAGCTTGGATGATGTGGAATCGATATGGGTAGAGCTGCAGAACACTAAACGGCAAAAATCGTTAGTGGGAGTTGTGTACATACCTCCAAACATTAGTAGTGATGTTGGGGAGGGCATCAAACAGGAAATTAGGAGTGCATGCAATAAAGGTGCAGCAGTTATAATGGGTGACTTTAATATGCACTTAGATTGGGCGAGCCAAATTGGAATCAATACGGAGGAGGAGGATTTCCTTGAGTGCATAAGGGATGGTTTTCTAGACCAATATGTCGAGGAACCAACTAGGGGGGAGGCCATCTTAGACTGGGTGTTGTGTAATGAGAGAGGATCAATTAGCAATCTCATTGTGTGAGGCCCCTTGGGGAAGAGTGACCATAATATGGTGGAATTCTGCATTAAGATGGAGAATGAAACAGTTAATTCAGAGACCATGGTCCAGAACTTAAAGAAGGGTAACTTTGAAGGTATGGTGCGTGAATTGGCTAAGATAGATTGGCTAATGATACTTCAGGGTTTGACTGTGGATGGGCAATGGCAGACATTTAGAGACCGCATGGATGAATTACAACAATTGTACATTCCTGTCTGGCGTAAAAATAAAAAAGGGTAGGTGGCTCAACCGTGGCTATTTGGGGAAATCAGGGATAGTATTAAAGCCAAGGAAATGGCATACAAATTGGCCAGAAATAGCAGCGAACCTGGGGACTGGGAGAAATTTAGAACTCAGCAGAGGAGGACAAGGGGTTTGATTAGGGCAGGGAAAATGGAGTACGAGAAGAAACTTGCAGGGAACATTAAGGCGGATTGCAAAAGTTTCTATAGGTATGTAAAGAGAAAAAGGTTAGTAAAGACAAACGTAGGTCCCCTGCAGTCAGAATCAGGGGAAGTCATAACGGGGAACAAAGAAATGGCAGACCAATTGAACAAGTACTTTGGTTCAGTATTCACTGAGGAGGACACAAACAACCTTCCGAATATAAAATTGGTCAGAGGGTCTAGTAAGGAGGAGGAACTGAGGGAAATCTTTATTAGTCGGGAAATTGTGTTGGGGAAATTGATGGGATTAAAGGCCGATAAATCCCCAGGGCCTGATGGACTGCATCCCAGAGTACTTAAGGAGGTGGCCTTGGAAATAGCGGATGCATTGACAGACATTTTCCAACATTCCATTGACTCTAGATCAGTTCCAATCGAGTGGAGTTTAGCCAATGTAACCCCACTTTTTAAAAAAGGAGGGAGAGAGAAAGCAGGGAATTATAGACCGGTCAGCCTGACCTCAGTAGTGGGTAAAATGATGGAATCAATTATTAATGATGTCACAGAAGCGCATTTGGAAAATGGTGACATGATAGGTCCAAGTCAGCATGGATTTGTGAAAGGGAGATCATGCTTGACAAATCTTCTGGAATTTTTTGAGGATGTTTCCAATAAAGTGGACAAAGGAGTACCAGTTGATGTGGTATATTTGGACTTTCAGAAGGCTTTCTACAAATTCCCACACAGGAGATTAAAGTGCAAAGTTAAAGCTCATGGGATTGGGTGTCGTGTGCTGACGTGGATTGAGAACTGGTTGTCAGACAGGAAGCAAAGAGTAGGAGTAAATGGGTACTTTTCGGAATGGCAGGCAGTGACTAGTGGGGTACCGCAGGGTTCTGCGCTGGGGCCCCAGCTGTTTACATTGTACATTAAAAATTTAGACGAGAGGATTAAATGTAGTATCTCCAAATTTGCGGATGACACTAAGTTGGGTGGCAGTGTGAGCTGCGAGGAGGATGCTATGAGGCTACAGATTGACTTGGATACGTTAGGTGAGTGGGCAAATGCGTGGCAGATGAAGTATAATGTGGATAAAAGTGAAGTTATCCACTTTGGTGGTAAAAACAGAGAGACAGATCTGAATGGTGACAGATTAGGAAAAGGGAAGGTGCAACGAGACCTGGGTGTCATGGTACATCAGTCATTGAAGGTTGGCATGCAGGTACAGCAGGCGGTTAAGAAAGCAAATGGCATGTTGGCCTTCATAGCGAGGGGATTTGAGTACAGGGGCAGGGAGGTGTTGCTACAGTTGTACAGGGCCTTGGTGAGGCCAGACCTGGAGTATTGTGTACAGTTTGGTCTCCTAACTTGAGGAAGAACATTCTTGCTATTTAGGGAGTGCAGCGAAGATTCACCAGACTGATTCCCGGGATGGTGGGACTGACCTATCAAGAAAGACTGGATCAACTGGGCTTGTATTCACTGGAGTTCAGAAGAGCGAGAGGGGACCTCATAGAAAAGTTTAAAATTCTGACGGGTTTGGACAGGTTGAATGCAGGAAGAATGTTCCCAATGTTGGGAAAGTCCAGAACCAGGGGTCACAGTTTACGGATAAGGGGTAAGCCATTTAGGACAGAGATAAGGAGAAACTTCTTCACCCAGAGAGTGGTGAACCTGTCGAATTTTCTACCACAGAAATTTGTTGAGGACAATTCAATAAATAAATTCAAAAGGGAGTTAGATGATGTCCTTACTACTCGGGGGATCAAGGGGTATGGCGTGAAAGCAGGAAGGGGGTACTGAAGTTTCATGTTCAGCCATAAACTCAGTGAATGGCGGTGCAGGCTAGAAGGGCTGAATGGCCTGCTCCTGCACCTATTTTCTATGTTTCTATGTTTCTATGATGTGTGGAATGAAGTGTGGAATGATGTGTGGAATGATGCGTGGAATGATGCGTTGAATGATGTGTGGATTGATGTGTGGAATGACTTGTGGAATGCTGTCTGGAATGATGAGTGGAATGATGTGTGGAATTATATGTGGAATGATATTTAGAATGAAGTGTGAAATGATGTATGGAATGATTTGTGGAATGAGGTGTGGAATGATGTGAGGAATGATGTGTGGAATGATGTGTCGAATGATGTGAGGAGTGAAGTTTTGAATGAGGTGTGGAATGATTTGAGGAATGATGTGTGGAATGAGGTTTGTAATGATGTGTGGAATGATGTGTCGAATGATGTGAGGAGTGAAGTTTTGAATGAGGTGTGGAATGATTTGAGGAATGATGTGTGGAATGAGGTTTGTAATGATGTGTGGAATGATGTGAGAAATGAGGTGTGAAATGAGGTATGTAATGATGTGTGGAATGATTTGTGGAATGAGGTGTGGAATGATGTGTGGAATGATGTTTGGAACGATGTGAGGAATGTTGTGTGGAATGATATGTGGAATGATGTGTGGAATGATGTGTGGAATGATGTATGGAATGATGTGTGGAATGATGTGTGGAATGATGTGTCAAATGAAATGTGGAATGATGTGTGGAATGATGTGTGGAATGAATTGTGGAATGCTTTGTGGAATGATGAGTGGAATGATGTATGGAATGATGTGTCAAATGAAATGTGGTATGATGTGTGGAATGATGTGTGGAATGAGGTGTGAAATGAGGTGTTGAATGATGTGTGGAATGATGTGTGGAATGATGTGTGGAATGAGGTGTGAAATGAGGTGTGGAATGATGTGTGGAATGATGTGTGGAATGATCTGTGGAATGATGTGTAGAATGATGTGTGGAACATCCAGGGGCATTCAACATTCAGGATGGATAGAATAAAAGGAAAAGGAGGTTGGGTAGCATTGCTGGTTAAAGAGGAGATTAATGCAATAGTTAGGAAAGACATTAGCTTGGATGATGTGGAATCTATATGGGTAGAGCTGCAGAACACGAAACGGCAAAAATCGTTAGTGGGAGTTGTGTACAGACCTCTAAACATTAGTAGTGATGTTGGGGAGGGCATCAAACAGGAAATTAGGAGTGCATGCAATAAAGGTGCAGCAGTTATAATGGATGACTTTAACATGCACATAGATTGGGCGAGCCAAACTGGAATCAATACGGAGGAGCAGGATTTCCTGGAGTGCATAAGGGATGGTTTTCTAGACCAATATGTCGAGGAACCAACTAGGGGGAAGGCCATCTTAGACTGGGTGTTGTGTAATGAGAGAGGATCAATTAGCAATCTCATTGTGTGAGGCCTCTTGGGGAAGAGTGACCATAATATGGGAAATTCTGCATTAGGATGGAGAATGAAACAGTTAATACAGAGACCATGGTCCAGAACTTAAAGAAGGGTAACTTTGAAGGTATGGTGCGTGAATTGGCTAAGATAGATTGGCTAATGATAATTAAGGGGTTGACTGTGGATGGGCAATGGCAGACATTTAGAGACCGCATGGATGAATTACAACAATTGTACATTCCTGTCTGGCGTAAAAATAAAAAAGGGAAGGTGGCTCAACCGTGGCTATCTAGGGAAATCAGGGATAGTATTAAAGCCAAGGAAATGGCATACAAATTGGCCAGAAATAGCAGCGAACCTGGGGACTGGGAGAAATTTAGAACTCAGCAGAGGAGGACAAAGGGTTTGATTAGGGCAGGGAAAATGGAGTACGAGAAGAAGCTTTCAGGGAACATTAAGGCGGATTGCAAAAGTTTCTATAGGTATGTAAAGAGAAAAAGGTTAATAAAGACAAACGTAGGTCCCCTGCAGTCAGAATCAGGGGAAGTCATAACGGTGAACAAAGAAATGGCAGACCAATTGAACAAGTACTTTGGTTCAGTATTCACTAAGGAGGACACAAACAACCTTCCGAATATAAAAGTGGTCAGAGGGTCTAGTAAGGAGGAGGAACTGAGGGAAATCTTTATTAGTCGGGAAATTGTGTTGGGGAAATTGATGGGATTAAAGGCCGATAAATCCCCAGGGCCTGATGGACTGCATCCCAGAGTACTTAAGGAGGTGGCCTTGGAAATAGCGGATGCATTGACAGTCATTTTCCAACATTTCATTGACTCTGGATCAGTTCCAATCGAGTGGAGGGTAGCCAATGTAACCCCACTTTTTAAAAAAGGACGGAGAGAGAAAGCAGGGAATTATAGACCGGTCAGCCTGACCTCAGTAGTGGGTAAAATGATGGAATCAATTATTAAGGATGTCATAGCAGCGCATTTGGAAAATGGTGACATGATAGGTCCAAGTCTGCATGGATTTGTGAAAGGGAGATCATGCTTGACAAATCTTCTGGAATCTTTTGAGGATGTTTCCAATAAAGTGGACAAAGCAGTACCAGTTGATGTGGTATATTTGGACTTTCAGAAGGCTTTCGACAAGGTCCCACACAGGAGATTAATGTGCAAAGTTAAAGCACATGGGATTGGGTGTCGTGTGCTGACGTAGATTGAGAACTGGTTGTCAGACAGGAAGCAAAGAGTAGGAGTAAATGGGTACTTTTCGGAATGGCAGGCAGTGACTTGTGGGGTACCGCAGGGTTCTGTGCTGGGGCCCCAGCTGTTTACATTGAACATTAAAAATTTAGACGAGGGGATTAAATGTAGTTTCTCCAAATTTGCGGATGACACTAAGTTGGGTGGCAGTGTGAGCTGCGAGGAGGATGCTATGAGGCTACAGATTGACTTGGATAGGTTAGGTGAGTTGGCAAATGCGTGGCAGATGAAGTATAATGTGGATAAAAGTGAGGTTATCCACTTTGGTGGTAAAAACAGAGAGACAGATCTGAATGGTGACAGATTAGGAAAAGGGAAGGTGCAACGAGACCTGGGTGTCATGGTACATCAGTCATTGAATGTTGGCATGCAGGTACAGCAGGCGGTTAAGAAAGCAAATGGCATGTTGGCCTTCATAGCGAGGGGATTTGAGTACAGTGGCACGGAGGTGTTGCTACAGTTGTACAGGGCCTTGGTGAGGCCACACCTGGAGTATTGTGTACAGTTTGGTCTCCTAACTTAAGGAAGAACATTCTTGCTATTTAGGGAGTGCAGCGAAGATTCACCAGACTGATTCCCGGGATGGTGGGACTGACCTATCAAGAAAGACTGGATCAACTGGGCTTGTATTCACTGGAGTTCAGAAGAGCGAGAGGGGACCTCATAGAAACGTTTAAAATTCTGACGGGTTTGGATAGGTTGGATGCAGGAAGAATGTTCCCAATGTTGGGAAAGTCCAGAACCAGGGGTCACAGTTTAAGGATAAGGGGTAAGCCATTTAGGACAGAGATAAGGAGAAACTTCTTCACCCAGAGAGTGGTGAACCTGTCGAATTATCTACCACAGAAATTATTTGAGGCCAATTCAATAAATATATTCAAAAGGGAGTTAGATGAAGTCCTTACTACTCGGGGGATCAAGGGGTATGGCGTGAAAGCAGGAAGGGGGTACTGAAGTTTCATGTTCAGCCATAAACTCATTGAATGGCGGTGCAGGCTAGAAGGGCTGAATGGCCTGATCCTGCACCTATTTTCTATGTTTCTATGTTTCTATGATGTGTGGAATGATGTGTGGAATAATGTGTGGAATGATGTGTGGAATGATGCGTGGAATGATGCGTTGAATGATGTGTGGATTGATGTGTGGAATGACTTGTGGAATGCTGTCTGAAATGATGAGTGGAATGATGTGTGGAATTATATGTGGAATGATATTTAGAATGAGGTGAGAAATGATGTATGGAATGATTTGTGGAATGAGGTGTGGAATGATGTGAGGAATGATGTGTGGAATGATGTGTCGAATGATGTGTGGAATGATGTTTTGAATGAGGTGTGGAATGATGTGAGGAATGATGTGTGGAATGAGGTTTGTAATGATGTGTGGAATGATGTGATAAATGAGGTGTGGCATGAGGTATGTAATGAGGTGTGGAATGATTTGTGGAATGAGGTGTGGAATGATGTGTGGAATGATGTGTGCAATGATGTGAGGAATGTTGTGTGGAATGATGTGTGGAATGATGTGTGGAATGATGTGTGGAATGATGTATGGAATGATGTGTGGAATGCTGCGTGGAATGATGCGCGGAATGATGTGTGGAATGATGTGTGGAATGATGTGTCAAATGAAATGTGGTATGATGTGTGGAATGATGTGTGGAATGAGGTGTGAAATGAGGTGTGGAATGATGTGTGGAATGATGTGTGGAATGATGTGATGAATGAGGTGTGAAATGAGGTGTGGAATGATGTGTGGAATGATGTGTGGAATGATGTTTTGAATGAGGTGTGGAATGATGTGAGGAATGATGTGTGGAATGAGGTTTGTAATGATGTGTGGAATGATGTGATAAATGAGGTGTGGCATGAGGTATGTAATGAGGTGTGGAATGATTTGTGGAATGAGGTGTGGAATGATGTGTGGAATGATGTGTGCAATGATGTGAGGAATGTTGTGTGGAATGATGTGTGGAATGATGTGTGGAATGATGTGTGGAATGATGTATGGAATGATGTGTGGAATGCTGCGTGGAATGATGCGCGGAATGATGTGTGGAATGATGTGTGGAATGATGTGTCAAATGAAATGTGGTATGATGTGTGGAATGATGTGTGGAATGAGGTGTGAAATGAGGTGTGGAATGATGTGTGGAATGATGTGTGGAATGATGTGATGAATGAGGTGTGAAATGAGGTGTGGAATGATGTGTGGAATGATGTGTGGAATGATGTGTGGAATGATGTTAGAATGATGTGTGGAACATCCAGGGGTATTCAACATTCAGGAAGGATAGAATAAAAGGAAAAGTAGGTTGGGTAGCATTGCTGGTTAAAGAGGAGATTAATGCAATAGTTAGGAAAGACATTAGCTTGGATGATGTGGAATCTATATGGGTAGAGCTGCAGAACACTAAACGGCAAAAATCGTTAGTGGGAGTTGTGTTCAGACCTCCAAACATTAGTAGTGATGTTGGGGAGGGCATCAAACATGAAATTAGGAGTGCATGCAATAAAGGTGCAGCAGTTATAATGGGTGACTTTAATATGCACATAGATTGGGCGAGCCAAACTGGAATCAATGCGGAGGAGGAGGATTTCCTGGAGTGCATAAGGGATGGTTTTCTAGACCAATATGTCGAGGAACCAACTAGGGGGGAGGCCATCTTAGACTGGGTGTTGTGTAATGAGAGAGGATCAATTAGCAATCTCATTGTGTGAGGCCCCTTGGGGAAGAGTGACCATAATATGGTGAAATTCTGCATTAGGATGGAGAATGAAACAGTTAATTCAGAGACCATGGTCCAGAACTTAAAGAAGGGTAACTTTGAAGGTATGGTGCGTGAATTGGCTAAGATAGATTGGCTAATGATACTTCAGGGGTTGACTGTGGATGGGCAATGGCTGACATTTAGAGACCGCATGGATGAATTACAACAATTGTACATTCCTGTCTGGCGTAAAAATAAAAAAGGGAAGGTTGCTCAACCGTGGCTATCTAGGGAAATCAGGGATAGTATTAAAGCCAAGGAAATGGCATACAAATTGGCCAGAAATAGCAGCGAACCTGGGGACTGGGAGAAATTTAGAACTCAGCAGAGGAGGACAAAGGGTTTGATTAGGGCAGGGAATATGGAGTACGAGAAGAAGCTTGCAGGGAACATTAAGGCGGATTGCAAAAGTTTCTATAGGTATGTAAGGAGAAAAAGGTTAGTAAAGACAAACGTAGGTGCCCTGCAGTCAGAATCAGGGGAAGTCATAACGGGGAACAAAGAAATGGCAGACCCATTGAACAAGTACTTTGGTTCAGTATTCACTAAGGAGGACACAAACAACCTTCCGAATATAAAAGTGGTCAGAGGGTCAAGTAAGGAGGAGGAACTGAGGGAAATCTTTATTAGACGGGAAATTGTGTTGGGGAAATTGATGGGATTAAAGGCCGATAGATCCCCAGGGCTTGATGGACTGCATCCCAGAGTACTTAAGGAGGTGGCCTTGGAAATAGCGGATGCATTGACAGTCATTTTCCAACATTCCATTGACTCTGGATCAGTTCCAATCGAGTGGAGGGTAGCCAATGTAACCCCACCTTTTAAAAAAGGAGGAAGAGAGAAAGCAGCGAATTATAGACCGGCTGACCTCAGTAGTGGGGAAAATGATGGAATCAATTATTAAGGATGTCATAGCAGTGCATTTGGAAAATGGTGACATGATCGGTCCAAGTCAGCATGGATTTGTGAAAGGGAGATCATGCTTGACAAATCTTCTGGAATTTTTTGAGAATGTTTCAAATAAAGTGGACAAAGGAGTATCAGTTGATGTGGTATATTTGGACTTTCAGAAGGCTTTCGACAAGGTCCCACACAGGAGATTAATGTGCAAAGTTAAAGCACATGGGATTGGGTGTCGTGTGCTGACGTGGATTGAGAACTGGTTGTCAGACAGGAAGCAAAGAATAGGAGTAAATGGGTACTTTTCTGAATGGCAGGCAGTGACTGGTGGGGTACCAGAGGGTTCTGTGCTGGGGCCCCAGCTGTTTACATTGTACATTAAAAATTTAGACGAGAGGATTAAATTAGTATCTCCAAATTTGCGGATGACACTAAGTTGGGTGGCAGTGAGAGCTGCGAGGAGGATGCTATGAGGCTACAGATTGACTTGGATCGGTTCGGTGAGTGGGCAAATGCGTGGCAGATGAAGTATAATGTGGATAAAAGTGAGGTTATCCACTTTGGTGGTAAAAACAGAGAGACAGATCTGAATGGTGACAGATTAGGAAAAGGGAAGGTGCAACGAGACCTGGGTGTCATGGTACATCAGTCATTGAAGTTTGGCATGCAGGTACAGCAGGCGGTTAAGAAAGCAAATGGCATGTTGGCCTTCATAGCGAGGGGATTTGAGTACAGGGGCAGGGAGGTGTTGCTACACTTGTACAGGGCCTTGGTGAGGCCACACCTGGAGTATTGTGTACAGTTTGGTCTCCTAACTTGAGGAAGAACATTCTTGCTATTTAGGGAGTGCAGCGAAGATTCACCAGACTGATTCCCGGGATGGTGGGACTGACATATCAAGAAAGACTGGATCAACTGGGCTTGTATTCACTGGAGTTCAGAAGAGCGAGAGGGGACCTCATAGAAACGTTTAAAATTCTGACGGGTTTGGACAGGTTGGATGCAGGAAGAATGTTCCCAATGTTGGGAAAGTCCAGAACCAGGGGTCACAGTTTAAGGATAAGGGGTAAGCCATTTAGGACAGAGATAAGGAGAAACTTCTTCACCCAGAGAGTGGTGAACCTGTCGAATTTTCTACCACAGAAATTATTTGAGGCCAATTCAATAAATAAATTCAAAAGGGAGTTCGATGAAGTCCTTACTACTCGGGGGATCAAGGGGTATGGCGTGAAAGCAGGAAGGGGGTACTGAAGTTTCATGTTCAGCCATAAACTCATTGAATGGCGGTGCAGGCTAGAAGGGCTGAATGGCCTGCTCCTGCACCTATTTCCTATGTTTCTATGTTTCTATGATGTGTGGAATGATGTGTGGAATGATATGTGGAATGATGCGTGGAATGATGCGTTGACTGATGTGTGGATTGATGTGTGGAATGACTTGTGGAATGCTGTCTGGAATGATGAGTGGAATGATGTGTGGAATTATATGTGGAATGATATTTAGAATGAGGTGTGAATTGATGTATGGAATGATTTGTGGAATGAGGTGTGGAATGATGTGAGTAATGATGTGTGGAATGATGTGTGGAATGAGGTTTGTAATGATGTGTGGAATGATGTGAGAAATGAGGTGTGGAATGAGGTATGTAATGATGTGTGGAATGATTTGTGGAATGAGGTGTGGAATGATGTGGGGAATGATGTTTGGAATGATGTGAGGAATGTTGTGTGGAATGATGTGTGGAATGATGTGTGGAATGATGTATGGAATGATGTGTGGAATGATGCGTGGAATGATGCGCGGAATGATGTGTGGAATGATGTGTGGAATGATGTGTCAAATGAAATGTGGAATGATGTGTGGAATGATGTGTGCAATGAATTGTGGAATGCTTTGTGGAATGATGAGTGGAATGATGTTTGGAACGATGTGTCAAATGAAATGTGGTATGATGTGTGGAATGATGTGTGGAATGATGTGTGGAATGATGTGTGGAATGAGGTGTGGAATGAGGTGTGGAATGATGCGTGGAAGGATGTGTTGAATGAGGTTTGTAATGATATGTTGAATGATGTGTGGGATGATGTGTGGAATGTTTTGTGGAATGAGGTTTGGAATGATGTGTGGAACGATGTGTGGAATGATGAGTGGAATGATGAGTGGAATGATGTGTGGAATTAGGTGTGGAATGATGTGTAGAATGATGTGTGGAACATCCAGGGGTATTCAACATTCAGGAAGGATAGAATAAAAGGAAAAGGAGGTTGGGTAGCATTGCTGGTTAAAGAAGAGATTAATGCAATATTTAGGAAAGACATTAGCTTGGATGATGTGGAATCTATATGGGTAGAGCTGCAGAACACTAAACGGCAAAAATCGTTAGTGGGAGTTGTGTACAGACCTCCTAACATTAGTAGTGATGTTGGGGAGGGCATCAAACAGGAAATTAGGAGTGCATGCAATAAAGGTGCAGCAGTTATAATGGGTGACTTTAATATGCACATAGATTGGGCGAGCCAAACTGGAATCAATACGGAGGAGGAGGATTTCCTGGAGTGCATAAGGGATGGTTTTCTAGACCAATATGTCGAGGAACCAACTAGGGGGGAGGCCATCTTAGACTGGGTGTTGTGTAATGAGAGAGGATCAATTAGCAATCTCATTGTGTGAGGCCCCTTGGGGAAGAGTGACCATAATATGGTGGATTTCTGCATTAGGATGGAGAATGAAACAGTTAATTCAGAGACCATGGTCCAGAACTTAAAGAAGGGTAACTTTGAAGGTATGGTGCGTGAATTAGCTAAGATAGTTTGGCTAATGATACTTAAGGGGTTGACTGTGGATGGGCAATGGCAGACATTTAGAGACCGCATGGATGAATTACAACAATTGTACATTCCTGTCTGGCGTAAAAATAAAAAAGGGAAGGTGGCTCAACCGTGGCTATCTAGGGAAATCAGGGATAGTATTAAAGCCAAGGAAATGGCATACAAATTGGCCAGAAATAGCAGCGAACCAGGGGACGGGGAGAAATTTAGAACTCAGCAGAGGAGGACAAAGGTTTTGATTACGGCAGGGAAAATGGAGTACGAGAAGAAGCATGCAGGGAACATTAAGGCGGATTGCAAAATTTTCTACAGGTATGGAAAGAGAAAAAGGTTAGTAAAGACAAACGTAGGTCCCCTGCAGTCAGAATCAGGAGAAGTCATAACGGGGAACAAAGAAATGGCAGACCAATTGAACAAGTACTTTGGTTCAGTATTCACGAAGGAGGACACAAACAACCTTCCGAATATAAAAGTGGTCAGAGGGTCTAGTAAGGAGGAGGAACTGAGGGAAATCTTTATTAGTCGGGAAATTGTGTTGGGGAAATTGATGGGATTAAAGGCCGATAAATCCCCAGGGCCTGATGGACTGCATCCCAGAGTACTTAAGGAGGTGGCCTTGGAAATAGCGGATGCATTGACAGTCATTTTCCAACATTCCATTGACTCTGGATCAGTTCCAATCGAGTGGAGGGTAGCCAATGTAACCCCACTTTTTAAAAAAGGAGGGAGAGAGAAAGCAGGGAATTATAGACCGGTCAGCCTGACCTCAGTAGTGGGTAAAATGATGGAATCAATTATTAAGGATGTCATAGCAGCGCATTTGGAAAATGGTGACATGATAGGTCCAAGTCAGCATGGATTTGTGAAAGGGAGATCATGCTTGACAAATCTTCTGGAATTTTTTGAGGATGTTTCCAATAAAGTGGACAAAGGAGTACCAGTTGATGTGGTATATTTGCACTTTCAGAAGGCTTTCGACAAGGTCCCACACAGGAGATTAATGTGCAAAGTTAAAGCACATGGGATTGGCTGTCGTGTGCTGACGTGGATTGAGAACTGGTTGTCAGACAGGAAGCAAAGAGTAGGAGTAAATGGGTACTTTTCGGAATGGCAGGCAGTGACTAGTGGGGTACCGCAGGGTTCTGCGCTGGGGCCCCAGCTGTTGACATTGTACATTAAAAATTTAGACGAGAGGATTAAAGTAGTATCTCCAAATTTGCGGATGACACTAAGTTGGGTGGCAGTGTGAGCTGCGAGGAGGATGCTATGAGGCTACAGATTGACTTGGATAGGTTAGGTGAATGGGCAAATGCGTGGCAGATGAAGTATAATGTGGATAAAAGTGAGGTTATCCACTTTGGTGGTAAAAACAGAGAGACAGATCTGAATGGTGACAGATTAGGAAAAGGGAAGGTGCAACGAGACCTGGGTGTCATGGTACATCAGTCATTGAAGGTTGGCATGCAGGTACAGCAGGCGGTTAAGAAAGCAAATGGCATGTTGGCCTTCATAGCGAGGGGATTTGAGTACAGGGGCAGGGAGGTGTTGCTACAGTTGTACAGGGCCTTGGTGAGGCTACACCTGGAGTATTGTGTACAGTTTGGTCTCCTAACTTGAGGAAGAACATTCTTGCTATTTAGGGAGTGCAGCGAAGATTCACCAGACTGATTCCCGGGATGGTGGGACTGACCTATCAAGAAAGACTGGATCAACTGGGCTTGTATTCACTGGAGTTCAGAAGAGCGGGAGGGGACCTCATAGAAACGTTTAAAATTCTGACGGGTTTGGACAGGTTGAATGCAGGAAGAATGTTCCCAATGTTGGGAAAATCCAGAACCAGGGGTCACAGTTTAAGGATAAGGGGTAAGCCATTTAGGACAGAGATAAGGAGAAACTTCTTCACCCAGAGAGTGGTGAACCTGTCGAATTTTCTACGACAGAAATTTGTTGAGGCCAATTCAATAAATAAATTCAAAAGGGAGTTAGATGAAGTCCTTACTACTCGGGGGATCAAGGGGTATGGCGTGAAAGCAGGAAGGGGGTACTGAAGTTTCATGTACAGCCATAAACTCATTGAATGGCGGTGCAGGCTAGAAGGGCTGAATGGCCTGCTCCTGCACCTATTTTCTATGTTTCTATGTTTCTATGATGTGTGGAATGAAGTGTGGAATGATGTGTGGAATGATGCGTGGAATGATGCGTTGAGTGATGTGTGGATTGATGTGTGGAATGACTTGTGGAATGCTGTCTGGAATGATGAGTGGAATGATGTGTGGAATTATATGTGGAATGTTATTTAGAATGAGGTGTGGAGTGATGTTTTGAATGAGGTGTGGAATGATGTGTGGAATGAGGTGTGGAATGAGGTATGTAATGATGTGTGGAATGATTTGTGGAATGAGGTGTGGAATGATGTGTGGAATGATGTTTGGAATGATGTGAGGAATGTTGTGTGGAATGATGTGTGGAATGATGTATGGAATGATGTGTGGAATGATTTATGGAATGATGTGTGGAATGATGCGTGGAATGATGCGTGGAATGATGTGTGGAATGATGTGTGGAATGATGTGTCAAATGAAATGTGGAATGATGTGTGGAATGATGTGTGGAATGAATTGTGGAATGCTTTGTGGAATGATGAGTGGAATGATGTGTGGAATGATGTGTCAAATGAAATGTGGTATGATGTGTGGAATGAGGTGTGAAATGAGGTGTGAAATGAGGTGTGGAATGATGTGTGGAATGATGTGTGGAATGATGTGTAGAATGATGTGTGGAACATCCAGGGGTATACAACATTCAGGATGGATAGAATGAAAGGAAAAGGAGGTTGGGTAGCATTGCTGGTTAAAGAGGAGATTAATGCAATAGTTAGGAAAGACATTAGCTTGGATGATGTGGAATCTATATGGGTAGAGCTGCAGAACACGAAACGGCAAAAATCGTTAGTGGGAGTTGTGTACAGACCTCCAAACATTAGTAGTGATGTTGGGGAGGGCATCAAACAGGAAATTAGGAGTGCATGCAATAAAGGTGCAGCAGTTATAATGGGTGACTTTAATATGCACATAGATTGGGCGAGCCAAACTGGAATCAATACGGAGGAGGAGGATTTCCTGGAGTGCATAAGGGATGGTTTTCTAGACCAATATGTCGAGGAACCAACGAGGGGGGAGGCCATCTTAGACTGGGTTTTGTGTAATGAGAGAGGATCAATTAGCAATCTCATTGTGTGAGGCCTCTTGGGGAAGAGTGACCATAATATGGTGGAATTCTGCATTAGGATGGAGAATGAAACAGTTAATTCAGAGACCATGGTCCAGAACTTAAAGAAGGGTAACTTTGAAGGTATGGTGCGTGAATTGGCTAAGATAGATTGCCTAATGATATTAAGGGGTTGACTGTGGATGGGCAATGGCAGACATTTAGAGACCGCATGGATGAATTACAACAATTGTACATTCCTGTCTGGCGTAAAAATAAAAATGGGAAGGTGGCTCAACCGTGGCTATCTAGGGAAATCAGGGATAGTATTAAAGCCAAGGAAATGGCATACAAATTGGCCAGAAATAGCAGCGAACCTGGGGACTGGGAGAAATTTAGCACTCAGCAGAGGAGGACAAACGGTTTGATTAGGGCAGGGAAAATGGAGTACGAGAAGAAGCTTTCAGGGAACATTAAGGCGGATTGCAAAAGTTTCTATAGGTATGTAAAGAGAAAAAGGTTAATAAAGACAAACGTAGGTCCCCTGCAGTCAGAATCAGGGGAAGTCATAACGGTGAACAAAGAAATGGCAGACCAATTGAACAAGTACTTTGGTTCAGTATTCACTAAGGAGGACACAAACAACCTTCCGAATATAAAAGTGGTCAGAGGGTCTTGTAAGGAGGAGGAACTGAGGGAAATCTTTCTTAGTCGGGAAATTGTGTTGGGGAAATTGATGGGATTAAAGGCCGATAAATCCCCAGGGCCTGATGGACTGCATCCCAGAGTAATTAAGGAGGTGGCCTTGGAAATAGCGGATGCATTGACAGTCATTTTCCAACATTCCATTGACTCTGGATCAGTTCCAATCGAGTGGAGGGTAGCCAATGTAACCCCACTTTTTAAAAAAGGAGGGAGAGTGAAAGCAGGGAATTATAGACCGGTCAGCCTGACCTCAGTCGTGGGTAAAATGATGGAATCAATTATTAAGGATGTCATAGCAGCGCATTTGGAAAATGGTGACATGATAGGTCCCAGTCAGCATGGATTTGTGAAAGGGAGATCATGCTTGACAATCATTTGGAATTTTTTGAGGATGTTTCCAATAAAGTGGACAAAGGAGTACCAGTAGATGTGGTATATTTGGACTTTCAGAAGGCTTTCGACAATGTCCCACATAGGAGATTAATGTGCAAAGTTAAAGCACATGGGATTGGGTGTCGTGTGCTGACGTGGATTGAGAACTGGTTGTCAGACAGGAAGCAAAGAGTAGGAGTAAATGGGTACTTTTCGGAATGGCAGGCAGTGACTAGTGGGGTGCCGCAGGGTTCTGTGCTGGGGCCCCAGCTGTTTACATTGTACATTAAAAATTTAGACGAGGGGATTAAATGTAGTTTCTCCAAATTTGCGGATGACACTAAGTTGGGTGGCCATGTGAGCTGCGAGGAGGATGCTATGAGGCTACAGATTGACTTGGATAGGTTAGGTGAGTTGGCAAATGCGTGGCAGATGAAGTATAATGTGGATAAAAGTGAGGTTATCCACTTTGGTGGTCAAAACAGAGAGACAGATCTGAATGGTGACAGATTAGGAAAAGGGAAGGTGCAACGAGACCTGGGTGTCATGGTACATCAGTCATTGAAGGTTGGCATGCAGGTACAGCAGGCGGTTAAGAAAGCAAATGGCATGTTGGCCTTCATAGCGAGGGGATTTGAGTACAGGGGCAGGGAGGTGTTGCTACAGTTGTACAGGGCCTTGGTGAGGCCACACCTGGAGTATTGTGTACAGTTTGATCTCCTAACTTGAGGAAGAACATTCTTGCTATTTAGGGAGTGCAGCGAAGATTCACCAGACTGATTCCCGGGATGGTGGGACTGACCTATCAAGAAAGACTGGATCAACTGGGCTTGTATTCACTGGAGTTCAGAAGAGCGGGAGGGGACCTCATAGAAACGTTTAAAATTCTGACGGGTTTGGACAGGTTGGATGCAGGAAGAATGTTCCCAATGTTGGGAAAGTCCAGAACCAGGGGTCACAGTTTAAGGATAAGGGGTAAGCCATTTAGGACAGAGATAAGGAGAAACTTCTTCACCCAGAGAGTGGTAAACCTGTCGAATTTTCTACCACAGAAATTATTTGAGGCCAATTCAATAAATATATTCAAAAGGGAGTTAGATGAAGTCCTTACTACTCGGGGGATCAAGGGGTATGGCGTGAAAGCAGGAAGGGGGTACTGAAGTTTCATGTTCAGCCATAAACTCATTGAATGGCGATGCAGGCTAGAAGGGCTGAATGGCCTGCTCCTGCACCTATTTTCTATGTTTCTATGTTTCTATGATGTGTGGAATGATGTGTGGAATGATGTGTGGAATGATGTGTGGAATGATGCGTGGAATGATGCGTTGAATGATGTGTGGATTGATGTGTGGAATGACTTGTGGAATGCTGTCTGAAATGATGAGTGGAATGATGTGTGGAATTATATGTGCAATGATATTTAGAATGAGGTGTGAAATGATGTATGGAATTTTTGTGGAATGAGGTGTGGAATGATGTGAGGAATGATGTGTGGAATGATGTGTCGAATGGTGTGTGGAATGATGTTTTGAATGAGGTGTGGAATGATGTGAGGAATGATGTGTGGAATGAGGTTTGTAATGATGTCTGGAATGATGTGAGAAATGAGGTGTGGCATGAGGTATGTAATGATGTGTGGAATGATTTGTGGAATGAGGTGTGGAATGATGTGTGGAATGATGTTTGGAATGATGTGAGGAATGTTGTGTGGAATGATGTGTGGAATGATGTGTGGAATTATATGTGCAATGATATTTAGAATGAGGTGTGAAATGATGTATGGAATGATTTGTGGAATGAGGTGTGGAATGATGTGAGGAATGATGTGTGGAATGATGTGTCGAATGATGTGTGGAATTATGTTTTGAATGAGGTGTGGAATGATGTGAGGAATGATGTGTGGAATGAGGTTTGTAATGATGTGTGGAATGATGTGAGAAATGAGGTGTGGCATGAGGTATGTAATGATGTGTGGAATGATTTGTGGAATGAGGTGTGGAATGATGTGTGGAATGATGTTTGGAATGATGTGAGGAATGTTGTGTGGAATGATGTGTGGAATGATGTGTGGAATGATGTGTGGAATGATGTATGGAATGATGTGTGGAATGATGCGTGGAATGATGCGCGGAATGATGTGTGGAATGATGTGTGGAATGATGTGTGGAATGATGCGTGGAAGGATGTGTGGAATCATGTGTGGAATGAGGTGTGAAATGAGGTGTGGAATGATGTGTGGAATGATGTGTGGAATGATGTGTGGAATGAGGTGTGAAATGAGGTGTGGAATGATGTGTGGAATGATGTGTGGAATGATGTGTGGAATGATGTTAGAATGATGTGTGGAACATCCAGGGGTATTCAACATTCAGGAAGGATAGAATAAAAGGAAAAGTAGGTTGGGTAGCATTGCTGGTTAAAGAGGAGATTAATGCAATAGTTAGGAAAGACATTAGCTTGGATGATGTGGAATCTATATGGGTAGAGCTGCAGAACACTAAACGGCAAAAATCGTTAGTGGGAGTTGTGTTCAGACCTCCAAACATTAGTAGTGATGTTGGGGAGGGCATCAAACAGGAAATTAGGAGTGCATGCAATAAAGGTGCAGCAGTTATAATCGGTGACTTTAATATGCACATAGATTGGGCGAGCCAAACTGGAATCAATGCGGAGGAGGAGGATTTCCTAGAGTGCATAAGGGATGGTTTTCTAGACCAATATGTCGAGGAACCAACTAGGGGGGAGGCCATCTTAGACTGGGTGTTGTGTAATGAGAGAGGATCAATTAGCAATCTCATTGTGTGAGGCCCCTTGGGGAAGAGTGACCATAATATGGTGGAATTCTGCATTAGGATGGAGAATGAAACAGTTAATTCAGAGACCATGGTCCAGAACTTAAAGAAGGGTCACTTTGAAGGTATGGTGCGTGAATTGGCTAAGATAGATTGGCTAATGATACTTCAGGGGTTGACTGTGGATGGGCAATGGCAGACATTTAGAGACCGCATGGATGAACTACAACAATTGTACATTCCTGTCTGGCGTAAAAATAAAAAAGGGAAGGTGGCTCAACCGTGGCTATCTAGGGAAATCAGGGATAGTATTAAAGCCAAGGAAATGGCATACAAATTGGCCAGAAATAGCAGCGAACCTGGGGACTGGGAGAAATTTAGAACTCAGCAGAGGAGGACAAAGTGTTTGATTAGGGCAGGGAATATGGAGTACGAGAAGAAGCTTGCAGGGAACATTAAGGCGGATTGCAAAAGTTTCTATAGGTATGTTAGGAGAAAAAGGTTAGTAAAGACAAACGTAGGTCCCCTGCAGTCAGAATCAGGGGAAGTCATAACGGGGAACAAAGAAATGGCAGACCCATTGAACAAGTACTTTGGTTCAGTATTCACTAAGGAGGACACAAACAACCTTCCGAATATAAAAGTGGTCAGAGGGTCTAGTAAGGAGGAGGAACTGAGGGAAATCTTTATTAGTCGGGAAATTGTGTTGGGGAAATTGATGGGATTAAAGGCCGATAAATCCCCAGGGCCTGATGGACTGCATCCCAGAGTACTTAAGGAGGTTGCCTTGGAAATAGCGGATGCATTGACAGTCATTTTCCAACATTCCATTGACACTGGATCAGTTCCAATCGAGTGGAGGGTAGCCAATGTAACCCCACTTTTTAAAAAAGGAGGGAGAGAGAAAGCAGCGAATTATAGACCGTTCAGCCTGACCTCAGTAGTGGGTAAAATGATGGAATCAATTATTAAGGATGTCATAGCAGCGCATTTGGAAAATGGTGACATGATCGGTCCAAGTCAGCATGGATTTGTGAAAGGGAGATCATGCTTGACAAATCTTCTGGAATTTTTTGAGGATGTTTCCAATAAAGTGGACAAAGGAGTACCAGTTGATGTGGTATATTTGGACTTTCAGAAGGCTTTCGACAAGGTCCCACACAGGAGATTAATGTGCAAAGTTAAAGCACATGGGATTGGGTGTCGTGTGCTGACGTGGATTGAGAACTGGTTGTCAGACAGGAAGCAAAGAATAGGAGTAAATGGGTACGTTTCTGAATGGCAGGCAGTGACTGGTGGGGTACCAGAGGGTTCTGTGCTGGGGCCCCAGCTGTTTACATTGTACATTAAAAATTTAGACGAGAGGATTAAATGTAGTATCTCCAAATTTGCGGATGACACTAAGTTGGGTGGCAGTGTGAGCTGCGAGGAGGATGCTATGAGGCTACAGATTGACTTGGATAGGTTAGGTGAGTGGGCAAATGCGTGGCAGATGAAGTATAATGTGGATAAAAGTGAGGTTATCCACTTTGGTGGTAAAAACAGAGAGACAGATCTGAATGGTGACAGATTAGGAAAAGGGAAGGTGCAACGAGACCTGGGTGTCATGGTACATCAGTCATTGAAGGTTGGCATGCAGGTACAGCAGGCGGTTAAGAAAGCAAATGGCATGTTGGCCTTCATAGCGAGGGGATTTGAGTACAGGGGCAGGGAGGTGTTGCTACAGTTGTACAGGGCCTTGGTGAGGCCACACCTGGAGTATTGTGTACAGTTTGGTCTCCTAACTTGAGGAAGAACATTCTTGCTATTTAGGGAGTGCAGCGAAGATTCACCAGACTGATTCCCGGGATGGTGGGACTGACATATCAAGAAAGACTGGATCAACTGGGCTTGTATTCACTGGAGTTCAGAAGAGCGAGAGGGGACCTCATAGAAACGTTTAAAATTCTGACGGGTTTGGACAGGTTGGATGCAGGAAGAATGTTCCCAATGTTGGGAAAGTCCAGAACCAGGGGTCACAGTTTAAGGATAAGGGGTAAGCCATTTAGGACAGAGATAAGGAGAAACTTCTTCACCCAGAGAGTGGTAAACCTGTCGAATTTTCTACCACAGAAATTATTTGAGGCCAATTCAATAAATATATTCAAAAGGGAGTTAGATGAAGTCCTTACTACTCGGGGGATCAAGGGGTATGGCGTGAAAGCAGGAAGGGGGTACTGAAGTTTCATGTTCAGCCATAAACTCATTGAATGGCGATGCAGGCTAGAAGGGCTGAATGGCCTGCTCCTGCACCTATTTTCTATGTTTCTATGTTTCTATGATGTGTGGAATGATGTGTGGAATGATGTGTGGAATGATGTGTGGAATGATGCGTGGAATGATGCGTTGAATGATGTGTGGATTGATGTGTGGAATGACTTGTGGAATGCTGTCTGAAATGATGAGTGGAATGATGTGTGGAATTATATGTGCAATGATATTTAGAATGAGGTGTGAAATGATGTATGGAATTTTTGTGGAATGAGGTGTGGAATGATGTGAGGAATGATGTGTGGAATGATGTGTCGAATGGTGTGTGGAATGATGTTTTGAATGAGGTGTGGAATGATGTGAGGAATGATGTGTGGAATGAGGTTTGTAATGATGTGTGGAATGATGTGAGAAATGAGGTGTGGCATGAGGTATGTAATGATGTGTGGAATGATTTGTGGAATGAGGTGTGGAATGATGTGTGGAATGATGTTTGGAATGATGTGAGGAATGTTGTGTGGAATGATGTGTGGAATGATGTGTGGAATTATATGTGCAATGATATTTAGAATGAGGTGTGAAATGATGTATGGAATGATTTGTGGAATGAGGTGTGGAATGATGTGAGGAATGATGTGTGGAATGATGTGTCGAATGATGTGTGGAATTATGTTTTGAATGAGGTGTGGAATGATGTGAGGAATGATGTGTGGAATGAGGTTTGTAATGATGTGTGGAATGATGTGAGAAATGAGGTGTGGCATGAGGTATGTAATGATGTGTGGAATGATTTGTGGAATGAGGTGTGGAATGATGTGTGGAATGATGTTTGGAATGATGTGAGGAATGTTGTGTGGAATGATGTGTGGAATGATGTGTGGAATGATGTGTGGAATGATGTATGGAATGATGTGTGGAATGATGCGTGGAATGATGCGCGGAATGATGTGTGGAATGATGTGTGGAATGATGTGTGGAATGATGCGTGGAAGGATGTGTGGAATCATGTGTGGAATGAGGTGTGAAATGAGGTGTGGAATGATGTGTGGAATGATGTGTGGAATGATGTGTGGAATGAGGTGTGAAATGAGGTGTGGAATGATGTGTGGAATGATGTGTGGAATGATGTGTGGAATGATTTATGGAATGATGTGTGGAATGATGCGTGGAATGATGCGTTGACTGATGTGTGGATTGATGTGTGGAATGACTTGTGGAATGCTGTCTGGAATGATAAGTGGAATGATGTGTGGAATTATATGTGGAATGATATTTAGAATGAGGTGTGAAATGATGTATGGAATGATTTGTGGAATGAGGTGTGGAATGATGTGAGTAATGATGTGTGGAATCATGTGTGGAATGAGGTTTGTAATGATGTGTGGAATGATGTGATAAATGAGGTCTGGAATGAGGTATGTAATGATGTGTGGAATGATTTGTGGAATGAGGTGTGGAATGATGTGGGGAATGATGTTTGGAATGATGTGAGGAATGTTGTGTGGAATGATGTGTGGAATGATGTGTGGAATGATGTATGGAATGATGTGTGGAATGATGCGTGGAATGATGCGCGGAATGATGTGTGGAATGATGTGTGGAATGATGTGTCAAATGAAATGTGGAATGATGTGTGGAATGATGTGTGGAATGAATTGTGGAATGCTTTGTGGAATGATGAGTGGAATGATGTTTGGATCGATGTGTCAAATGAAATCTGGTATGATGTGTGGAGTGATGTGTGGAATGGTGTGTGGAATGATGTGTGGAATGAGGTGTGGAATGAGGTGTGGAATGATGCGTGGAAGGATGTGTGGAATGAGGTTTGTAATGATATGTTGAATGATGTGTGGGATGATGTGTGGAATGTTTTGTGGAATGAGGTTTGGAATGATGTGTGGAACGATGTGTGGAATGATGTGTGGAATGTTGTGTGGAAATGAATTGTGGAATGCTGTGTGGAATGATGAGTGGAATGATGTGTGGAATGATGTGTGGAATGATGTGTGGAATGATGTGTCGAATGATGTGTGGAGTGATGTTTTGAATAATGTGTGGAATGATGTGAGGAATGATGTGTGGAATGAGGTTTGTAATGATGTGTGGAATGATGTGAGAAAGGAGGTGTGGAATGAGGTATGTAATGATGTGTGGAATGATTTGTGGAATGAGGTGTGGAATGATGTGTGGAATGATGTTTGGAATGATGTGAGGAATGTTGTGTGGAATGATGTGTGGAATGATGTGTGGAATGATGTGTGGAATGATTTATGGAATGATGTGTGGAATGATGCGTGGAATGATGAGCGGAATGATGTGTGGAATGATGTGTGGAATGATGTGTCAAATGAAATGTGGAATGATGTGTGGAATGATGTGTGGAATGAATTGTGGAATGCTTTGTGGAATGATGAGTGGAATGATGTGTGGAATGATGTGTCAAATGAAATGTGGTATGATGTGTGGAATGATGTGTGGAATGATGTGTGGAATGATGTGTGGAATGAGGTGTGGAATGAGGTGTGGAATGATGCGTGGAAGGATGTGTGGAATGAGGTTTGTAATGATATGTTGAATGATGTGTGGGATGATGTGTGGAATGTTTTGTGGAATGAGGTTTGGAATGATGTGTGGAACGATGTGTGGAATGATGTGTGGAATGATGTGTGGGAATGAATTTTGGAATGCTGTGTGGAATGATGAGTGGAATAATGTGTGGCATGATGTGTGGAATTCGGTGTGGAATGATGCGTGGAAGGATGTGTAGAATGAGGTTTGTAATGATATGTTAAATGATGTTTGGGATGATGTATGGAATAATTTGTGGAATGATGTGTGGAATGATGTGTGGAATGATATGTGGAATAATTTTTTGAATGAGGTGTGGGATGATGCGTGGAATAATGTTTGGAATGATGTGTGGAATGATTTGTGGAATGATGTGTGGAATGATGTGTGGAATGATGTGTGGAATGATGCGTGGAATGATGTGTGGGATGATGTGTGGAATAATTTTTTGAATGAGGTGTGGGATGATGTGTGGAATAATTTGTGGAATGAGGTTTGGAATGATGTGTGGATGATGTGTGGAATGAATTGTGGAATAATGTGAGGAAAGATCAATGGAATATTTGGAGAATGATCTGTGGAATGATGTTTAGAATGAGGTGTGGAATGATGTGTGGAGTGATATGTGGAATGAGGTGTGGAATGATGTGTGGAATGATGTGTGGAATGATGTGTGGAATGATATGCGGAATGAATGTGGAATGATGTGTGGCATGAAGTGTGGGATGATCAGTGGAATGAAGTGTGGAATGATGTGTGGAATGATGTGTGGAATGACGTGTGGAATGATGCGTGGAATGAATTGTGGAATGAGGTGTGGAATGATTTGTGGAATGAGTTATGGAACGATGTGTGGAAGGATGTTTGGAATGAGGGTTGTGATGATATGTTGAATGATGTGTGGGATGATGTGTGGAATGATTTGTGGAATGAGGTTTTGAATGATGTGTGGAATTATGTAAGGAATGATGTGTGGAATGATGTGGAGAAATGATGTGTGGAATGAAGTTTGGAATGAGGTTTGGAATGATGTGTGTAATGAGGTCTGGAATGATGTGTGGAATGACGTGTGGAATGATGTGTGGAGCGTTTTGTGGAATGATGTGTTAAATGATATGTGGAATGATGTGTGGAATGATGTGTGGAATGATGTGTGGAATGATTTGTGGAATGACGTGTGGAATGATGTGTGGAATGAGGTTTGTAATTATGTGTGGAATGATGTGTGGAATGATGCGGTTTATATCGTGTGGAATGAGTTGTGCAATGATGGAGGAATGAGGTGTGGAATGATCTGTGGAATGAGGTGTGGAATGATGTGTGGAATGATGTGTGGAATGATGTGTGGAACGTTGTGTGGAATGATGTGTGAAATGATATGTGGAATGATGTGTGGAATGATGTGTGAAATGATATGTGGAAGGATGTGTGGAATGATGTGTGGAATGATGTGTGAAATGATGTGTGGAATGATTTGTGGAATGATGTGTGGAATGATGCGTGGATTGATGCGTGGAATGATGTGTGGATTGATGTATGCAATATATTGTGGAATGCTGTGTGGATTGATGAGTGAAATGATGTGTGGAATGATGTGTCAAATGAAATGTGGAATGATTTGTGGAATGATGTGTGGAATGATGTGTGGAATGATGTGTGGAATGATATCAGGAATGAGTTATGCAATAATGTGTGGAATGAGGTGTGGAATGATGTGTGGAATGATGTGTGCAATGATGGGTGGAATGAGCTGTCGAATGATGCGCGGAGTGATATGTGGAATGATGTCTGGAATGATGTGGTGGAATGATATCAGGAAAGAGTTGTGCAATGATGTGTGGAATGAGGTGTGGAATGATGAGTGGAATAATGTGTGGAATGATGTGTGAAATGATGTGTGGAATGAGGTGTGGAATGAGGTGTGGAATGAGGTGTGGAATGATATATGGAATGATGTGTGGAATGAGGTGTGGAATGAATTGTGGAATGCAGTCTGGAATGATGAGTGGAATGATGTGTGGAATGATGTTTAGAATGAGGTGTGAAATGATGTATGGAATGATTTGTGGAATGAGGTGTGGAATGATGTGTGGAATGATGTTTGGAATGATGTGTGGAATAATGTGTGGAATGATGTGTGGAATGAGGTGTGGAATGATGTGTGGAATGATGTGTGGAATGAGGTTTGTAATGATGTGTGCAATGATGGTGTAATGAGGTGTGGAATGACGTATGTAATGATGTGTGGAATGATTTGTTGAATGAGGTGTGGAATGATGTGTGGAATGATGTTTGGAATGATGTATGGAATGATGTTTGGAATGATGCATGGAATGATGCGCGGAATGGTGTGTGGAATGATGTGTGGAATGATGTTTGGAATGAGGTGTGGAATGATGTGTGGAATGATGTGTCAAATGAAATGTGGAATGATGTTTGGAATGAATTGTTGAATGCTGTGTGGAATGATGTGTGGAATGATGTGTCAAATTAAATGTGGTATGATGTTTGGAATGATGTGTGGAATGATGAGTGGAATGATGTGTGGAATGATGCGTGGAATGATGCGCGGAATGATGTGTGGAATAATGTGTGGAATGATGTGTCAAATGAAATGTGGAATGATGTGTGGAATGATGTGTGGAATGAATTGTGGAATGCTTTGTGGAATGATGAGTGGAATGATGTGTGGAATGATGTGTCAAATGAAATGTGGTATGATGTGTGGAATGATGTGTGGAATGATGTGTGGAATGATGTGTGGAATGAGGTGTGGAATGAGGTGTGGAATGATGCGTGGAAGGATGTGTGGAATGAGGTTTGTAATGATATGTTGAATGATGTGTGGGATGATGTGTGGAATGTTTTGTGGAATGAGGTTTGGAATGATGTGTGGAACGATGTGTGGAATGATGTGTGGAATGATGTGTGGGAATGAATTTTGGAAAGCTGTGTGGAATGATGAGTGTAATAATGTGTGGCATGATGTGTGGAATTCGGTGTGAAATGATGCGTGGAAGGATGTGTGGAATGAGGTTTGTAATGATATGTTGAATGATGTTTGGAATGATGTATGGAATGATTTGTGGAATGATGTGTGGAATGATGTGTGGAATGATGTGTGGAATAATTTTTTGAATGAGGTGTGGGATGATGTGTGGAATGATGTTTGGAATGATGTGTGGAATGATTTGTGGAATGATGTGTGGAATGATGTATGGAATGATGTGTGGAATGATGCGTGGAATGATGTGTGGAATGATGGGTGGAATAATTTTTTGAATGAGGTGTGGGATGATGTCTGGAATAATTTGTGGAATGAGGTTTGGAATGATGTGTGGATGATGTGTGGAATGAATTGTGGAATAATGTGAGGAAAGACCAATGGAATATTTGGAGAATGATCTGTGGAATGATGTTTAGAATGAGGTGTGGAATGATGTGTGGAGTGATATGTGGAATGAGGTGTGGAACGATGTGTGGAATGTTGTGTGGAATGATGTGTGGAATGATATGCGGAATGAATGTGGAATGATGTTTGGAATGAAGTGTGGGATGATGAGTGGAATGAAGTGTGGAATGATGTGTGGAATGATGTATGGAATGACGTGTGGAATGATGTGTGGAATGAATTGTGGAATGAGGTGTGGAATGATGTGTGGAATGAGTTGTGGAACTATGTGTGGAAGGATGTGTGGAATGAGGGTTGTGATGATATGTTGAATGATGTGTGGATGATGTGTGGAATGATTTGTGGAATGAGGTTTTGAATGATGTGTGGAATTATGTAAGGAATGATGTGTGGAATGATGTGGAGAAAAGATGTGTGGAATGAAGTTTGGAATGAGGTTTGGAATGATGTGTGTAATGAGGTCTGGAATGATGTGTGGAATGACGTGTGGAATGATGTGTGGAGCGTTGTGTGGAATGATGTGTTAAATGATATGTGGAATGATGTGTGGTATGATGTGTGGAATGATGTGTGGAATGATTTGTGGAATGACGTGTGGAATGATGTGTGGAATGAGGTTTGTAATGATGTGTGGAATGATGTGTGTAATGATGCGGTTTATATCGTGTGGAATGAGTTGTGCAATGATGGAGGAATGGGGTGTGGAATGATCTGTGGAATGAGGTGTGGAATGATGTGTGGAATGATGTGTGGAATGATGTGTGGAACGTTGTGTGGAATGATGTGTGAAATGATATGTGGAATGATGTGTGGAATGATGTGTGGAATGATGTGTGGAATGATGTGTGGAATGACGTGTGGAATGATGTGTGGAATGAGGTTTGTAATGATGTGTGGAATGATCTGTGGAATAATGTGAGGAATGATGTGTGAAATGATGTGTGGAATGATGTGTGGAATGATGTGTGGAATGATGCGTGGATTGATGCGTGAAATGATGTGTGGATTGATGTATGCAATAAATTGTGGAATGCTGTGTGGATTGATGAGTGGAATGATGTGTGGAATGATGTGTCAAATGAAATGTGGAATGATTTGTGGAATGATGTGTGGAATGATGTGTGGAATGATGTGTGGAATGATATCAGGAATGAGTTATGCAATAATGTGTGGAATGAGGTATGGAATGATGTGTGGAATGATATGTGCAATGATGGGTGGAATGAGCTGTCGAATGATGCGCGGAGTGATATGTGGAATGATGTGTGGAATGATGTGGTGGAATGATATCAGGAAAGAGTTGTGCAATGATGTGTGGAATGAGGTGTGGAATGATGTGTGGAATGATGTGTGGAATGATGTGTGAAATGATGTGTGGAATGAGGTGTGGAATGAGGTGTGGAATGAGGTGTGGAATGATATATGGAATGATGTGTGGAATGAGGTGTGGAATGATGTGTGGAATGATGTTTGGAATGATGTGTGGAATAATGTGTGGAATGATGTGTGGAATGAGGTGTGGAATGATGTGTGGAATGATGTGTGGAATGAGGTTTGTAATGATGTGTGCAATGATGGTGTAATGAGGTGTGGAATGACGTATGTAATGATGTGTGGAATGATTTGTTGAATGAGGTGTGGAATGATGTGTGGAATGATGTTTGGAATGATGTATGGAATGATGTTTGGAATGATGCGTGGAATGATGCGCGGAATGGTGTGTGGAATGAGGTGTGGAATGATGTTTGGAATGAGGTGTGGAATGATGTGTGGAATGATGTGTCAAATGAAATGTGGAATGATGTTTGGAATGAATTGTTGAATGCTGTGTGGAATGATGTGTGGAATGATGTGTCAAATGAAATGTGGTGTGATGTTTGGAATGATGTGTGGAATGATGAGTGGAATGATGTGTGGAATGATTTGTGGAATGATGTGTGGAATGAGGTGTGGAATGAGATATGGAAGGATGTTTGGAATGATGTGTGGAATGATGTGTAGAAATGAATTGTGGAATGCTGTGTGGAATGATGAGTGGAAAGATGTGTGGAAAGATGTGTGGAATGAGGTGTGGAATGATGTGTGGAAGCATGGGTGGAATGAGGTTTGTAATGATATGTTGAATGATGTGTGGGATGATGTGTGGGATGTTTTGTGGAATGATGTGGTGGAATGATGTGTGGAATGAAGTTTGGAATGAGGTTTGGAATGATGTGCGGAATGAGTTGTGGAATGATGTGTGGAATGATGTGTGGAATGATGTGTGGAACGTTGTGTGGAATGTTGTGTTAAATGATATGTGGAATGATGTGTGGAATGATGTGTGTAATGATGTGTGGAATGATGTGTGGAATGACGAGTGGAATGATGTGTGGAATGAGGTTTGTAATGATGTGTGGAATGATATGTGGAATGAGGTGTGGAATGTCGTGTGGAATGAGTTGTGCAATGATGATGGAATGAGGTTTGGAATGATCTGTGAAATGAGGTGAGGAATGAGGTGTGGAATGATGTGTGGAATGATTTGTGGAATGAGGTGTGGAATGATGTGTGGAATGATGTTTGAAATGATGTGTGGAATGTTGTGTGGAATGATGTGTGGAATGATGCGTGGAATGATGTGTGGAATGATGTTTGGAATAATTTTTTGAATGAGATGTGGGATGATGTGTGGAATCATTTGTGAAATGAGGTTTGGGATGATGTGTTGAATGATGTCTGGAATGAATTGTGGAATAATGTGCGGAATGAATGTGGAATGATCTGTGGAATGATGTGTGGGATGAGGTGTGGAATGATGTGTGGAATGATATGTGGAATGATGTGTGGAATGATGTGCGGAATGAATGTGGAATGATGTGTGGAATGATGTGTGGGATGATGTGTGGAATGATGTGTGGAATGATGTGTGGAATGATGTGGGGAATGACGTGCAGAATGATGTGTGGAATGATTTGTGGAATGATGTGTTGAATGATGTGTGGAATTATGTCAGGAATGATGTGTGGAATGATGTGGAGAAATTATGTGTGGAATGAAGTTTGGAATGAGGTTTGGAATGATGTGTGGAATGAGGTGTGGAATGATGTGTGGAATGATGTGTGGAATGTTGCGTGGAATGAGTTGTGGAATGATGTGTTAAATGATATGTGGAATGATGTGTGGAATGATGTGTGGAATGACGAGTGGAATGATGTGTGTAATGACGTGTGGAATGATGTTTGGAATGAGGTTTGTAATGATGTGTAGAATGATGTGCAGAATGAGGTGGTTAATGTCGTGTGGAATGAGTTGTGCATTGATGGAGGAATGATGTGTGGAATGATCTGTGGAATGAGTGGAATGAGGTATGTAATGATGTGTGGAATGATTTTTGGAATGAGGTGTGGAATGATGTATGGAATGATGTTTGGAATGATGTGATGAATGATGTGTGGAATGATGTCTGGAATGATGTTTGGAATGATGCGTGGAATGATGCGTGGAATGATGTGTGGAATGATGTGTCAAATGAAATGTGGAATGATTTGTGGAATGATGTGTGGAATGATGTGTGGAATGATGTGTGGAATGATATCAGGAATGAGTTATGCAATAATGTGTGGAATGAGGTATGGAATGATGTGTGGAATGATGTGTGCAATGATGGGTGGAATGAGCTGTCGAATGATGCGCGGAGTGATATGTGGAATGATGTCTGGACTGATGTGGTGGAATGATTTGTGGAATGATGTGTGGAATGATGTGTGGAATGATGTGTGGAATGATATCAGGAATGAGTTATGCAATAATGTGTGGAATGAGGTATGGAATGATGTGTGGAATGATATGTGCAATGATGGGTGGAATGAGCTGTCGAATGATGCGCGGAGTGATATGTGGAATGATGTCTGGAATGATGTGGTGGAATGATATCAGGAAAGAGTTGTGCAATGATGTGTGGAATGAGGTGTGGAATGATGTGTGGAATGATGTGTGGAATGATGTGTGAAATGATGTGTGGAATGAGGTGTGGAATGAGGTGTGGAATGAGGTGTGGAATGATATATGGAATGATGTGTGGAATGAGGTGTGGAATGATGTGTGGAATGATGTTTGGAATGATGTGTGGAATAATGTGTGGAATGATGTGTGGAATGAGGTGTGGAATGATGTGTGGAATGATGTGTGGAATGAGGTTTGTAATGATGTGTGCAATGATGGTGTAATGAGGTGTGGAATGACGTATGTAATGATGTGTGGAATGATTTGTTGAATGAGGTGTGGAATGATGTGTGGAATGATGTTTGGAATGATGTATGGAATGATGTTTGGAATGATGCGTGGAATGATGCGCGGAATGGTGTGTGGAATGAGGTGTGGAATGATGTTTGGAATGAGGTGTGGAATGATGTGTGGAATGATGTGTCAAATGAAATGTGGAATGATGTTTGGAATGAATTGTTGAATGCTGTGTGGAATGATGTGTGGAATGATGTGTCAAATGAAATGTGGTGTGATGTTTGGAATGATGTGTGGAATGATGAGTGGAATGATGTGTGGAATGATTTGTGGAATGATGTGTGGAATGAGGTGTGGAATGAGATATGGAAGGATGTTTGGAATGATGTGTGGAATGATGTGTAGAAATGAATTGTGGAATGCTGTGTGGAATGATGAGTGGAAAGATGTGTGGAAAGATGTGTGGAATGAGGTGTGGAATGATGTGTGGAAGCATGGGTGGAATGAGGTTTGTAATGATATGTTGAATGATGTGTGGGATGATGTGTGGGATGTTTTGTGGAATGATGTGGTGGAATGATGTGTGGAATGAAGTTTGGAATGAGGTTTGGAATGATGTGCGGAATGAGTTGTGGAATGATGTGTGGAATGATGTGTGGAATGATGTGTGGAACGTTGTGTGGAATGTTGTGTTAAATGATATGTGGAATGATGTGTGGAATGATGTGTGTAATGATGTGTGGAATGATGTGTGGAATGACGAGTGGAATGATGTGTGGAATGAGGTGTGGAATGTCGTGTGGAATGAGTTGTGCAATGATGATGGAATGAGGTTTGGAATGATCTGTGAAATGAGGTGAGGAATGAGGTGTGGAATGATGTGTGGAATGATTTGTGGAATGAGGTGTGGAATGATGTGTGGAATGATGTTTGAAATGATGTGTGGAATGTTGTGTGGAATGATGTGTGGAATGATGCGTGGAATGATGTGTGGAATGATGTTTGGAATAATTTTTTGAATGAGATGTGGGATGATGTGTGGAATCATTTGTGAAATGAGGTTTGGGATGATGTGTTGAATGATGTCTGGAATGAATTGTGGAATAATGTGCGGAATGAATGTGGAATGATCTGTGGAATGATGTGTGGGATGAGGTGTGGAATGATGTGTGGAATGATATGTGGAATGATGTGTGGAATGATGTGCGGAATGAATGTGGAATGATGTGTGGAATGATGTGTGGGATGATGTGTGGAATGATGTGTGGAATGATGTGTGGAATGATGTGGGGAATGACGTGCAGAATGATGTGTGGAATGATTTGTGGAATGATGTGTTGAATGATGTGTGGAATTATGTCAGGAATGATGTGTGGAATGATGTGGAGAAATTATGTGTGGAATGAAGTTTGGAATGAGGTTTGGAATGATGTGTGGAATGAGGTGTGGAATGATGTGTGGAATGATGTGTGGAATGTTGCGTGGAATGAGTTGTGGAATGATGTGTTAAATGATATGTGGAATGATGTGTGGAATGATGTGTGGAATGACGAGTGGAATGATGTGTGTAATGACGTGTGGAATGATGTTTGGAATGAGGTTTGTAATGATGTGTAGAATGATGTGCAGAATGAGGTGGTTAATGTCGTGTGGAATGAGTTGTGCATTGATGGAGGAATGATGTGTGGAATGATCTGTGGAATGAGTGGAATGAGGTATGTAATGATGTGTGGAATGATTTTTGGAATGAGGTGTGGAATGATGTATGGAATGATGTTTGGAATGATGTGATGAATGATGTGTGGAATGATGTCTGGAATGATGTTTGGAATGATGCGTGGAATGATGCGTGGAATGATGTGTGGAATGATGTGTCAAATGAAATGTGGAATGATTTGTGGAATGATGTGTGGAATGATGTGTGGAATGATGTGTGGAATGATATCAGGAATGAGTTATGCAATAATGTGTGGAATGAGGTATGGAATGATGTGTGGAATGATGTGTGCAATGATGGGTGGAATGAGCTGTCGAATGATGCGCGGAGTGATATGTGGAATGATGTCTGGACTGATGTGGTGGAATGATATCAGGAAAGAGTTGTGCAATGATGTGTGGAATGAGGTGTGGAATGATGTGTGGAATGATGTGTGGAATGATGTGTGAAATGATGTGTGGAATGAGGTGTGGAATGAGGTGTGGAATGAGGTGTGGAATGATATATGGAATGATGTGTGGAATGAGGTGTGGAATGATGTGTGGAATGATGTTTGGAATGATGTGTGGAATAATGTGTGGAATGATGTGTGGAATGAGGTGTGGAATGATGTGTGGAATGATGTGTGGAATGAGGTTTGTAATGATGTGTGCAATGATGGTGTAATGAGGTGTGGAATGACGTATGTAATGATGTGTGGAATGATTTGTTGAATGAGGTGTGGAATGATGTGTGGAATGATGTTTGGAATGATGTATGGAATGATGTTTGGAATGATGCGTGGAATGATGCGCGGAATGGTGTGTGGAATGAGGTGTGGAATGATGTTTGGAATGAGGTGTGGAATGATGTGTGGAATGATGTGTCAAATGAAATGTGGAATGATGTTTGGAATGAATTGTTGAATGCTGTGTGGAATGATGTGTGGAATGATGTGTCAAATGAAATGTGGTATGATGTTTGGAATGATGTGTGGAATGATGAGTGGAATGATGTGTGGAATGATTTGTGGAATGATGTGTGGAATGAGGTGTGGAATGAGATATGGAAGGATGTTTGGAATGATGTGTGGAATGATGTGTAGAAATGAATTGTGGAATGCTGTGTGGAATGATGAGTGGAAAGATGTGTGGAAAGATGTGTGGAATGAGGTGTGGAATGATGTGTGGAAGCATGTGTGGAATGAGGTTTGTAATGATATGTTGAATGATGTGTGGGATGATGTGTGGGATGTTTTGTGGAATGATGTGGTGGAATGATGTGTGGAATGAAGTTTGGAATGAGGTTTGGAATGATGTGCGGAATGAGTTGTGGAATGATGTGTGGAATGATGTGTGGAATGATGTGTGGAACGTTGTGTGGAATGTTGTGTTAAATGATATGTGGAATGATGTGTGGAATGATGTGTGTAATGATGTGTGGAATGATGTGTGGAATGACGAGTGGAATGATGTGTGGAATGAGGTTTGTAATGATGTGTGGAATGATATGTGGAATGAGGTGTGGAATGTCGTGTGGAATGAGTTGTGCAATGATGATGGAATGAGGTTTGGAATGATCTGTGAAATGAGGTGAGGAATGAGGTGTGGAATGATGTGTGGAATGATTTGTGGAATGAGGTGTGGAATGATGTGTGGAATGATGTTTGAAATGATGTGTGGAATGTTGTGTGGAATGATGTGTGGAATGATGCGTGGAATGATGTGTGGAATGATGTTTGGAATAATTTTTTGAATGAGATGTGGGATGATGTGTGGAATCATTTGTGAAATGAGGTTTGTGATGATGTGTTGAATGATGTCTGGAATGAATTGTGGAATAATGTGCGGAATGAATGTGGAATGATCTGTGGAATGATGTGTGGGATGAGGTGTGGAATGATGTGTGGAATGATATGTGGAATGATGTGTGGAATGATGTGCGGAATGAATGTGGAATGATGTGTGGAATGATGGGTGGGATGATGTGTGGAATGATGTGTGGAATGATGTGTGGAATGATGTGTGGAATGACGTGCAGAATGATGTGTGGAATGATTTGTGGAATGATGTGTTGAATGATGTGTGGAATTATGTCAGGAATGATGTGTGGAATGATATGGAGAAATTATGTGTGGAATGAAGTTTGGAATGAGGTTTGGAATGATGTGTGGAATGAGGTGTGGAATGATGTGTGGAATGATGTGTGGAATGTTGCGTGGAATGAGTTGTGGAATGATGTGTTAAATGATATGTGGAATGATGTGTGGAATGATGTGTGGAATGACGAGTGGAATGATGTGTGTAATGACGTGTGGAATGATGTTTGGAATGAGGTTTGTAATGATGTGTAGAATGATGTGCAGCATGAGGTGGTTAATGTCGTGTGGAATGAGTTGTGCATTGATGGAGGAATGATGTGTGGAATGATCTGTGGAATGAGTGGAATGAGGTATGTAATGATGTGTGGAATGATTTTTGGAATGAGGTGTGGAATGATGTATGGAATGATGTTTGGAATGATGTGATGAATGATGTGTGGAATGATGTCTGGAATGATGTTTGGAATGATGCGTGGAATGATGCGTGGAATGATGTGTGGATTGATGTGTGGAATGAATTGTGGAATGCTGCGTGGAATGATGAGTGGAATGATGTGTGGAATGATGTGACAAATGAAATGTGTAATGATTTGTGGAATGATGTGTGGAATGAAGTCTGGAATGATGTGTGGGATGATGTGTGGAATGATATCTGGAATGAGTTGTGCAATGATGTGTGGAATGATGTGTGGAATGAAGTGTGGAATGATGTGGTGGAATGATATCTGGAATGCGTTGTGCAATGATGTGTGGAATGAGGTGTGGAATAATGTGTGGAATGAATTGTGGAATGCTGTCTGGAATGATGAGTGGAATTATGTGTGGAATGATGTTTAGATTGAGGTGTGGAATGATGTGTGGAATGATTTGTGGAATGATGTGTGGAAGGATGTGTGGAATGAGGTTTGTAATGATATGTTGAATGATGTGTGGGATGATGTGTGGAATGTTTTGTGGAATGATGTGGTGGTATGATGTGTGGAATGAAGTTTGGAATGAGGTTTGGAATGATGTGCAGAATGAGTTGTGGAATGGTGTCTGGAATGATGTGTGGAATGATGTGTTCGAACGTTGTGTGGAATGGTGTGTTAAATGATATGTGGAATGATGTGTGGAATGATGTGTGGAATGATGTGTGGAATGATGTTTGGAATGACGAGTGGAATGATGTGTGGAATGAGGTTTGTAATGATGTGTGGAATGAGGTGTGGAATGTCGTGTGGAATAAGTTGTGCAATGATGGTGGAATCAGGTTTGGAATGATCTATGAAATGAGGTGAGGGATGAGGTGTGGAATGAGGTGTGGAATGAGGTGTGAAATGATTAGTGGAATGATGTGTGGAATGATGTGTGGAATGAATTGTGGAATGCTGTCTGGAATGATGAACGGAATGATGTGTGGAATGATGTTTAGAATGATGTGGTGGAATGATGTGTGGAGTGAAGTTTGGAATGAGGTTTGGAATGATGTGTGGAATGAATTGTGGAATGATGTGTTGAATGATGTGTGGAATGATGTGTGGAATGATGTGTGGAATGACGAGTGGAATGATGTGTGGAATGACGTTTGTAATGATGTGTGGAATGATGTGTGGAATGATGTATGGAATGATGTGTGGAATGTTGGGTTAAATGACATGTGGAATTATGTGTGAAATGATGTGTGGAATGATGTGTGGAATGAGGTTTGGAATGATGCGTAGAATGATGTGTGGAATGACGTATGGAATAATGTGTGGAATGATGTGTGGAATGATGTGTGGAATGATGTCTGGAATGATGTGTGGAATGACGAGTGGAATGACGTGTGGAATGACGTTTGTAATGATGTGTGGAATGAGGTGTGGAATCGTGTGTGGAATGATGTGTGGGATGAGGTGTGGAATCATGTGTGGAATGGTGTGTGGAATGATGTGTGGAATGATGAGTTAAATGACATATAGAATGATGTATGGAATGATGTGTGGAATGATGTGTGCAATGAGGTTCGGAATGATGTGTGGAATGATGTGTGGAATGATGTGGTGGAATGATGTGTGGAATGATGTGTGGAATGAGGTGTGAAATGAGGTGTGGAATGATGTGTGCAATGAGGTGTGCAATGACATGTGGAATGAGGTGTGAAATGACGTGTGGAATGAGGTGTGAAATGAGGTTTGGAATGATGTGTGGAATGATGTGTGGAATGATGTGTGGAATGTGGTGTGAAATGAGGTGTGGAATGATGTGTGGATTGATGTGTGGAATGATGTGTGGAATGATGTGTAGAATGATGTGTGGAATGATGTGTGGAATGATGTGTGGAATGATGTGTGGAATGAGATGTGGAATGATGTGTGGAATGATGTGTGGAATGAGATTTGTAATGATGTGTGGAATGATGTGTGGAATGAGGTGGTTAATTTCTTGTGGAATGAGTTGTGCAATGATTGTTGAATAAGGTGTGGAATGATCTGTGGAATGAGGTGTGGAATGAGATATGTAATGATGTGTGGAAATGAATTGTGGAATGATGTGTGGAATGATGAGAGGAATGATGTGTGTAATGAAGTGTGGAATGATGTTTAGAATGAGGTGTGGAATGATGTGTTGAATGATTTGTGGAATGATGTGCGGAATGATGTGTGGATTGATGTGTGGAATGAATTGTGGAATGCTGCGTGGAATGATGAGTGGAATGATGTGTGGAATGATGTGACAAATGAAATGTGGAATGATTTGTGGAATGATGTGTGGAATGATGTCTGGAATGATGTGTGGAATGATGTGTGGAATGATATCTGGAATGAGTTGTGCAATGATGTGTGGAATGATGTGTGGAATGAAGTGTGGAATGATGTGGTGGAATGATATCTGGAACGCGTTGTGCAATGATGTGTGGAATGAGGTGTGGAATGATGTTTGCAATGATGTGTGCAATGATGGGTGGAATGAGTTGTGGAATGATGCGTGCAGTGATGTGTGGAATGATGTCTGGAATGATATGGTGGAATGATATCTGGAATGAGTTGTGCAATGATGTGTGGAATGAGGTGTGGAATAATGTGTGGAATGAATTGTGGAATGCTGTCTGGAATGATGAGTGGAATTATGTGTGGAATGATGTTTAGAATGAGGTGTGGAATGATGTGTGGAATGATTTGTGGCATGATGCGTGGAAGGATGTGTGGAATGAGGTTTGTAATGATATGTTGAATGATGTGTGGGATGATGTGTGGAATGTTTTGTGGAATGATGTGGTGGTATGATCTGTGGAATGAAGTTTGGAATGAGGTTTGGAATGATGTGCTGAATGAGTTGTGGAATGGTGTCTGGAATGATGTGTGGAATGATGTGTGGAATGTTGTGTGGAATGGTGTGTTAAATGATATGTGGAATGATGTGTGGAATGATGTGTGGAATGATGTGTGGAATGATGTTTGGAATGACGAGTGGAATGATGTGTGGAATGAGGTTTGTAATGATGTGTGGAATGATGTTTGGAATGAGGTGTGGAATGTCGTGTTGAATAAGTTGTGCAATGATGGTGGAATCAGGTTTGGAATGATCTATGAAATGAGGTGAGTAATGAGGTGTGGAATGAGGTGTGGAATGAGGTGTGGAATGATTAGTGGAATGATGTGTGGAATGATGTGTGGAATGAATTGTGGAATGCTGTCTGGAATGATGAGCGGAATGATGTGTGGAATGATGTTTAGAATGATGTGGTGGAATGATGTGTGGAATGATGTGTGGAATGAGGTTTGTAATGATGTGTGGAATGATGTGTGGAATGAGGTGTGGAATGTCGTGTGGAATAAGTTGTGCAATGATGGTGGAATCAGGTTTGGAATGATCTATGAAATGAGGTGAGTAATGAGGTGTGGAATGAGGTGTGGAATGAGGTGTGGAATGATTAGTGGAATGATGTGTGGAATGATGTGTGGAATGAATTGTGGAATGCTGTCTGGAATGATGAGCGGAATGATGTGTGGAATGATGTTTAGAATGATGTGGTGGAATGATGTGTGGAATGAAGTTTGGAATGAGGTTTGGAATGATGTGTGGAATGAATTGTGGAATGATGTGTGGAATGATGTGTGGAATGACGAGTGGAATGATGTGTGGAATGACGTTTGTAATGATGTGTGGAATGATGTGTGGAATGATGTATGGAATGATGTGTGGAATGTTGTGTTAAATGACATGTGGAATTATGTGTGAAATGATGTGTGGAATGATGTGTGGAATGAGGTTTGGAATGATGCGTAGAATGATGTGTGGAATGACGTATGGAATAATGTGTGGAATGATGTGTGGAATGATGTGTGGAATGATGTCTGGAATGATGTGTGGAATGACGAGTGGAATGATGTGTGGAATGACGTTTGTAATGATGTGTGGAATGAGGTGTGGAATCGTGTGTGGAAGGATGTGTGGGATGAGGTGTGGAATCATGTGTGGAATGGTGTGTGGAATGATGTGTGGAATGATGAGTTAAATGACATATAGAATGATGTATGGAATGATGTGTGGAATGATGTGTGCAATGAGTTTCGGAATGATGTGTGGAATGATGTGTGGAATGATGTGGTGGAATGATGTGTGGAATGATGTGTGGAATGAGGTGTGAAATGAGGTGTGGAATGATGTGTGCAATGAGATGTGCAATGACATGTGGAATGAGGTGTGAAATGACGTGTGGAATGAGGTGTGAAATGAGGTTTGGAATGATGTGTGGAATGATGTGTGGAATGATGTGTGGAATGTGGTGTGAAATGAGGTGTGGAATGATGTGTGGATTGATGTGTGGAATGATGTGTGGAATGATGTGTAGAATGATGTGTGGAATGATGTGTGGAATGATGTGTGGAATGATGTGTGGAATGAGATGTGGAATGATGTTTCGAATGATGTGTGGAATGAGATTTGTAATGATGTGTGGAATGATGTGTGGAATGAGGTGGTTAATTTCTTGTGGAATGAGTTGTGCAATGATGGTTGAATAAGGTGTGGAATGATCTGTGGAATGAGGTGTGGAATTAGAAAAGTAATGATGTGTGGAAATTAATTGAGGAATGATGTGTGGAATGATGAGAGGAATGATTTGTGGAATGAGGTGTGGAATGATGTGTGGAATGATGTTTGTAATGATGTGTGGAATGATGTTTGGACTGATGTGTGGAATGATGTGTGGAATGATTTGTGGAACGTTGTGTGGAATGATATGTGGAATGACAAGTGGAATGATGTGTGGAATGAGGTTTGGAATGATCTGTGGAATGAAGTGTGGAATGAGGTGTGGAATGATGTGTGGAATGATTTGTGGAATGAGGTGTGGAATGATGTGTGGAATGATGTTTGTAATGATGTGTGGAATGATGTTTGGACTGATGTGTGGAATGATGTGTGGAATGATGTGTGTAATGATGTGTGGAATGATGTGTGGAATAATTTTTTGAATGTGGTGTGGGTTAATGTGTGGAATAATTTGTGGAATGAGGTTTGGAATGAAGTGTGGAATGATGTGTGGAATGAATTGTGGAATAACGTGAGGAATGATCAGTGGAATGAGTTGCAGAAGGATCTGTGGAATGATGTTTAGAATGATCTGTGGAATGATGTGTGGAATGATTTGTGGAATGAGGTGTGGAATGATGTGTGGAATGAGGTGTGGAACGATGTGTGGAAGGATGTGTGGAATGAGGTTTGTGATAATATGTTGAATGATGTGTGGGTTGATGTGTGGAATGATTTGTGGAATGAGGTTTTGATTGATGTTTGGAATTATGTGAGGTATAATGTGTGGAATGATGTGTGGAATGATGTGTGGAATGATGTGAGGAATGATGTGTGGAATGATGCAAGGAATGATGTGTGGATTGATGTGTGGAATGAATTGTGGAATGCTGTGTGGAATGATGAGTGGAATGATGTGTGGAATGATGTGTCAAATGAAATGTGGAATGATTTGTGGAATGATGTGTGGAATGATGTGTGGAATGATGTGTGGAATGATATCTGGAATGAGTTGTGCAATGATGTGTGGAATGAGGTATGGAATGATGTGTGGAATGATGTCTGGAATGATGTGGTGGAATTATATCTGGAATGAGTTGTGCTATGATGAGTGGAATGATGTCAGGAATAATGTGATGGAAAGATATCTGGAATGAGTTGTGCAATGATGTGTGGAATGAGGTGTGGAATGAGATTTGTAATGATGTGTGGAATGATGTGTGGAATGAGGTGGTTAATTTCTTGTGGAATGAGTTGTGCAATGATGGTTGAATAAGGTGTGGAATGATCTGTGGAATGAGGTGTGGAATGAGATATGTAATGATGTGTGGAAATGAATTGTGGAATGATGTGTGGAATGATGAGAGGAATGATGTGTGGAATGAAGTGTGGAATGATGTTTAGAATGAGGTGTGGAATGATGTGTTGAATGATTTGTGGAATGATGTGTGGAATGAGGTCTGGAATGATGTGTGCAAGGATGTATGGAATGAGGTTTGTAATGACTTGTTGAATGATGTTTGCGATGATGTGTGGAATGTTTTGTGGAATGAGGTTTGGAATGAAGTGTGGAATGATGTGTGGAATGATGTGTGGAATGATGTGGTGGAATGATGTGTGGATTGAAGTTTGGAATGAGGTTGGGAATGATGTGCGGAATGAGTTGTGGAATGATGTGTGGAATGATGTGTGGAATGATGTGTGGAACGTTGTGTGGAATGATGTGTGGAATGACAAGTGGAATGATGTGTGGAATGAGGTTTGGAATGATCTGTGGAATGACGTGTGGAATGAGGTGTGGAATGATGTGTGGAATGATTTGTGGAATGAGGTGTGGAATGATGTGTGGAATGATGTTTGTAATGATGTGTGGAATGATGTTTGGACTGATGTGTGGAATGATGTGTGGAATGATGTGTGTAATGATGTGTGGAATGATGTGTGGAATAGTTTTTTGAATGTGGTGTGGGTTAATGTGTGGAATAATTTGTGGAATGAGGTTTGGAATGAAGTGTGGAATGATGTGTGGAATGAATTGTGGAATAACGTGAGGAATGATCAGTGGAATGAGTTGCAGAATGATCTGTGGAATGATGTTTAGATTGATCTTTGGAATGATGTGTGGAATGATTTGTGGAATGAGGTGTGGAATGATGTGTGGAATGAGGTGTGGAACGATGTGTGGAAGGAAGTGTGGAATGAGGTTTGTGATAATATGTTGAATGATGTGTGGGTTGATGTGTGGAATGATTTGTGGAATGAGGTTTTGATTGATGTTTGGAATGATGTGAGGTATAATGTGTGGAATGATGTCTGGAATGATGTGGTGGAATTATATCTGGAATGAGTTGTGCTATGATGAGTGGAATGATGCCAGGAATGATGTGGTGGAAAGATATCTGGAATGAGTTGTGCAATGATGTGTGGAATGAGGTGTGGAATGATGTGTGGAATGATGTGTGGAACGATGTGTGAAATGATGTTTGGGTTGAGGTGTGAAATGAGGTGTGGAATGAGGTGTGGAATGATATGTGGAATGATGTGTTGAATGATGTGTGGAATGAAATGTGGAATGCTGTCTGGAATGATGAGTGGAATGATGTGTGGAATGAGGTTTAGAATGAGGAGTGGAATGATGTGTGGAATGATTTGTGGAATGAGGTGTGGAATGATGTGTGGAATGAGGTGTGGAATGATGTGTGGAACGATGTGTGGAATGAGGTTTGTAATGATATGTTGAATGATGTGTGGAATGATGTGTGGAATGATTTGTGGAATGAGGTTTGGAAAAATGTGTGGAATGATTTGTGGCATGACGGGTGGAATGATGTGTGGAATGATTTGTGGAATGAGGTGTGGAATGATGTGTGGAATGAGATGTGGAACGATGTGTGGAATGATGTGTGGAATGATGTGTGGAATGATGTGTGGAATGACGTGAGGAATGATGTGTGGAATGATGTGTGGAATGATGTGTGGAATGATGCGTGGAATGATGCATGGAATGATGTGTGGATTGATGTGTGGAATGAATTGTGGAACGCTGTGTGGAATGATACGTGGAATGATGTGTGGAATGATGTGTCAAATGAAATGTGGAATGATTTGTGGAATGATGCGTTGAATGATGTGTGGAATGATGTGTGGAATTAGGTGGTTAATGTCGTGTGGAATGAGTTGTTCAATGATGGAGGAATGAGGTGTGTAATGATCTGTGAAATGAGTGGAATGAGGTATGGAATGATGTGTGGAATGATGTGTGGAATGATGTGTGGAATGATGCTTGAAATGATGCGTTGAATGATGTGTGGATTGAATTGTGGAATGACTAGTGGAATGCTGTCTGGAATGATGAGTTGATTGATGTGTGGAATGATGCGTGGAATCATGTTTAGAATGAGGTGTGAAATAACGTATGGAATGATGTATGGAATGATGTGTGGAATGAGGTGTGGAATGATGTGTGGAATGATGTGTGGAATGAGATTTGGAATGATGTGTGGAATGATGTGTGGAATGAGGTTTGTAATGATGTGTGGAATGATGTGTGGAATGATGTGTGGAATGATATCTGGAAAGAGTTGTTCAATGATGTGTGGAATGATGTGTGGAATGAAGTGTGGAATGATGTGATGGAATGATATCTGGAATGCGTTGTGCAAAGATGTGTGGAATGAGGTTTGGAATGATGTTTGCAATGATGTGTGCAATGATCGGTGGAATGAGTTGTGGAATGATGCGTGGAGTGATGTGTGGAATGATGTCTGGAATGATGTGGTGGAATGATATCTGGAATGATTTGTGCAATGATGTGTGGAATGAAGTGTGGAATGATGTGTGGAATGAAGTGTGGAATGATGTGTGAAATGATGTGTGGGATGAGGTGTTGAATGAGGTGTGGAATGATGTGTGGAATGATATGTGGAATGAGGTGTGCAATGATGTGTGGAATAATGTGTGGAATGAATTGTGGAATGCTGTCTGGAATGATGAGTGGAATTATGTGTGGAATGATGTTTAGAATGAGGTGTGGAATGATGTGTGGAATGATTTGTGGAATGATGTGTGGAAGGATGTGTGGAATGAGGTTTGTAATGATATGTTGAATGATGTGTGGGATGATGTGTGGAATGTTTTGTGGAATGATGTGGTGGAATGATGCGTGGAATGAAGTTTGGAATGAGGTTTGGAATAATGTGCGGAATGAGTTGTGGAATGGTGTGTGGAATGATGTGTGGAATGATGTGTGGAATGATGTGTGGAATGAGGTTTGTAATGATATGTGGAGTGATGTGTGGAATGAGGTGTGGAATGTCGTGTGGAATGAGTTGTGCAATGATGGTGGAATGAGGTTTGGAATGATCTGTGAAATGAGGTGAGGAATGATGTGTGGAATGATGTGTGGAATGATGTGTGGAATTATGTGTGGAATGATGCGTGGAATGATGCATGGAACGATGTGTGGAAGGATGTGTGGAATGAGGTTTGTGATAATATGTTGAATGATGTGTGGTATGATGTGTGGAATGATTTGTGGTATGAGGTTTTGAATGATGTTTGGAATGATGTGAGGAATGATGTGTGGAATGATGTGTGGAATGATGTGTGGAATGATGTGTGCAATGATGTGAGGAATGATGTGTGGAATGATGTGTGGAATGATGTGTGGAATGATGTGTGGAATGATGCGTGGAATGATGCATGGAATGATGTATGGATTGATGTGTGGAATGAATTGTGGAATGCTGTGTGGAATGAAGAGTGGAATGATGTGTGGAATGATGTGTCAAATGAAATGTGGAATGATTTGTGGAATAATGTGTGGAATGATGTGTGGAATGATGTGTGGAATGATGTGTGGAATGATATCTGGAATGAGTTGTGCAATGATGTATGGAATGAGGTGTGGAATGATGTGTGGAATGATGTCTGGAATGATGTGTTGGAATGATATCTGGAATGATTTGTGCAATGATTTGTGGAAAGAGATTTGGAAAGATGTGTGGAATGATTTGTGGAATGACGTGTGGAATGATGTGTGGAATGATTTGTGGAACGATGTGTGGAATGATGTGTGTAATGAGATTTGTGATGATATGTTGAATGATGTGTGGGATGATGTGTGGAATGATTTGTGGAATGAGGTTTTGAATGATGTATGGAATGATGTGTGGAATGAATTGTGGAATGCTGTGTGGAATGATGAGTGGAATGATGTGTGGAATGATGTGTCAAATGAAATGTGGAAAGATTTGTGGAATGATGTGTGGAATGATGTGTGCAATGATGTGTGAAATGATGTGTGTAATGATATCTGGAATGAGTTGTGCAATGATATGTGGAATGAGTTGTGGAATGATGTGTGGAATGATGTCTGGAATGATGTGGTGGAATGATATCTGGAATGAGTTGTGCAATGATGTGTGGAATGATGTGTGGAATGATGTATGCAATGATGTGTGCAATGACGGGTGGAATGAGTTGTGGAATGATGCGTGGAGTGATGTGTGGAATGATGTCTGGAATGATGTGGTGGAATGATATCTGGAATGAGTTGTGCAATGATGTGTGGAATGAAGTGTGGAATGATGTGTGGAATGATGTGTGGAATGATGTGTGGAATGATGTGTGGAATGATGTGGTGGAATGAGGTGTAGAATGAAGTTTGGAATGAGGTTTGGAATGATGTGCGGAATGAGTTGTGGAATGATGTGTGGAATGATATGTGGAATGATGTGTGGAACGTTGTGTGGAATGGTGTGTTAAATGATATGTGGAATGATGTGTGGAATGAAGTGTGGAATGATGTGTGGAATGATGAGTGGAATGATGTGTGGAATGAGGTTGGTAATGATGTGTGGAATGATGTGTGGAATGAGATTTGGAATGTCGTGTGGAATGAGTTGTGCAATGATGGTGGAATGAGGTTTGGAATGATCTGTGGAATGAGGTGTAGAATGAGGTGTGGAATGTTGTGTGGTATCATTTGCGGAATGATGTATGGAATGATGTGTGGAATGATGTTTGGAATGATGTGTGGAATGATGTGTGGAATGATGTGTGGAATGATGTGTGGAATGATGTGTGGAATGATGCGTGTAATGATGTGTGGAATGATGTGTGGAATAATTTTTTGAATGAGGTGTGGGATGATGTATGGAATAATTTGTGGAATGAGGTTTGGAATGATGTGAGGAATGATGTGTGGAATGATACGTGGAATGATGCGTGGAATGACGTGTGGAATGCATTGTGGAATAATGTGAGGAATGTTCAGTTGAATAATGTGCAGAATGGTCTGTGGAATGATGATAGGAATGATGTGTGGAATGATGTGTGGAATAATGTGTGTAATCATGTGTGGAATGATGTGTTGAATAATTTTTTGAAAGTGGTGTGGTATAATGTATGGAATAAGTTGTGGAATGAGGTTTGGAATGAAGTGTGGAATGATGTGTGGAATGAATTTTGGAATAATGTGAGGAATGATTAGTGGAATGATGTGCAGAATGATCTGTGGAATGATGTTTAGAATGAGGTGTGGAATGATGTGAGGAATGATGTGTGGAATGAGGTTTGTAATGATGTGTGGAATGATGTGAGAAATGAGGTGTGGAATGATGTATGTAATGATGTGTGGAATGATTTGTGGAATGAGATGTGGAATGATGTGTGCAATGATGTTTGGAATGATGTGAGGAATGTTGTGTGGAATGATGTGTGGAATGATGTGTGGAATGATGTGTGGAATGATGTGTGGAATGATGTCTGGAATGAAGTTGTGGAATGATATCTGGAATGAGTTGTGCAATGATATGTGGAATGATGTGTGGAATGATGTGCGGAATGATGTGCGGAATGATGTCTGGAATTATGTGGTGGACTGATGTCTGGAATGAGTTGTGCAATGACGGGTGGAATGAGTTGTGGAATGATGCGTGGAGTGATGTGTGGAATGATGTCTGGAATGATGTGGTGGAATGATATCTGGAATGAGATGTGCAATGATGTGTGGAATGATGTGTGGAATGATGTGTGGAATGATGTGTGGAATGATGTGTTGAATGATGTGTGGGATGAGGTGATGGATGTGGTGTGGAATGAGGTGTGGAATGATATGTGGAATGATGTGTTGAATAATGTGTGGAATAATGTTTCGAATGATGTGCGGAATGACGTGTGGAATGAAGTGTGGAATGAATTGTGAAATGCTGTCTGGAATGATGAGTGAAATTATGTGTGAAATGATGTTTAGAATGACGTGTGGAATGATGTGTGGAATGATTTGTGGAATGAGGTGTGGAATGATGTGTGGAATGAGGTGTGGAATGATGTGTGGAAGGATGTGTGGAATAAGGATTGTAATGATGTGTGGAATGTTGTGTGGACCATTGTGTGGAATGTGGTGTTAAATGACCTGCGGAATGATGTGTGGAATGATGTGTGGAATGATGTGTGGAATGGCGAGTGGAATGATGTGTGGAATGAGGTTTGTAATGATGTGTGGAATGATGTATGGAATGATGTGTGGAATGATGTGTGGAATGAGTTTTGGAAGGATCTGTGGAATAAGGTTTGGAATGAGGTGTGGAACGATGTGTCGAATGATTTGTGGAATGAGGTGTGGAATGATGTGTGGAATGATGTTTGGAATGATGTGTGGAATGATGTGTGGAATGATGTGTGGAATGATGTGTGGAATGATGTGTGGAATGATTTGTGGAATGATTTGTGGAATGAGGTATGGAATGATGTGTGGATTGATGTTTGGAATGAATTGTGGAATGCTGTGTGGAATAATAAGTGGAATAATGTGTTTAATGAAATGTGGAATAATTTTTTGAATGAGGTGTGGGATGATGTGTGGAATAATTTGTGGAATGAGGTTTGGAATTGTGGGGTGGAAGGATTTGTGGAATGATGCGTGGAATGATGCGTGGAATGATGTGTGGAATGAATTGTGGTATGATGTGTTGAATGATCAGTGGAATGAGGTGCGGAATGATGTGTGGAATGATGTTTAGAATGAGGTGTGGAATGATGTATGGAATGATTTGTGGAATGAGGTGTGGAATGATGTTCGGAATGAATGTGGAATGATGTGTGGAATAATGTGTGGATAGTTGTCTGGAATGATGTTTTAAATGATATCGGGAATGATGTTTGGAATGATGTGTGGAATGATGTGTGGAATGATGTGTGGAATGACGTGTGGAATGAAGTGTGGAATGATGTATGCAATGATGTGTGCAATGATGTGTGGAATGAGGTGGTTCATGTCGTGTGGAATGAGTTGTGCAATGATGGTGGAATGAGGTGTGGAATGATCTGGGGAATGAGGTGTGGAATGAGGTATGTAATAATGTGTGGATTGATTTGTGGAATAAGGTGTGGAATGATGTGTGGAATGATGTGTGAAATGATGTCTGGAATGATGTGTGGAATGATGCGTGGAATGATGCATAGAATGATTTGTGGATTGAAGTGTGGAAGGAAATGTGGAATGCTGTGTTGAATGATGAGTGGAATGATGTGTCCAATGAAATGTGTAATGATTTGTGGAATCAGGTGTGCAGTGATGTGTGGAATGATGTCTGGAATGATGTGGTGGAATGATATCTGGAATGAGTTGTGCTGAATGAGGTGTGGAATGATGTGTGGAATGATGTGTGGAATGATGTGTGGAATGATGTGTGGAATGAGGTGTGGAATGAGGAGTGGAATGAGGTGTGGAATGATGCGCGGAATGATGTGTGGAATGATGTGTGGAATGAAGTCTGGAATGAGGTGTGGAATGATATGTGGAATGATCTGTGGAATGATTTGTGGAATAATGTGCAGAATGATGTGCGCAATGATCTGCGGAAAGATGTGTGGAATTAATAGTGGAATGCTGCCTGGAATGATGAGTTGAATGACGTGTGGAATGATGTTTAGAATGAGGTGTGGAATGATGAATGGAATGACGTGTGGAATGAGGTGTGAAATCAGGTGTGGAATGATGTGTGGAATGATGTGTGGAATGATGTGTGGAATGATGTGTAGAACGATGTGTGGAATGATGTGTGGAATTATGTGTGGAATGATGTGTGGAATGATGCGTGGAATGATGCGTTGAATGATGTGTGGATTGATGTGTGGAATGACTTGTGGAATGCTGTCTGGACTGCTGAGTGGAATGATGTGTGGAACGATGTGTGGAATGATGTGTGGAATGATGTGTGGAATGATGTATCGAATAATTTGTGGAATGAGGTGTGGAATGATGTGTGGAATGGGGTGTGGAATGATGTGTGGAATGATGTGTGGAATAATGTGTGGAATGAGGTTTGGAATGATGTTTGGAATGATATGTGGAATGAGGTGGTTAATGTGTGGAATGAGTTGTGCAATGATGTGTGGAATGAGGTATGTAATGATGTGTGGAATGAGTGGAATGAAGTATGAAAAGATTTGAGGAATGATTTGTGGAATGAGGTGTGGAATGATGTGTGGAATGTTGTTTGGAATGATGTGAGGAATGATGTGAGGAATGATGTGTGGAATGATGTGTGGAATGATGCGTGGAATGTTGCGTGGAATGATGTGTGGATTGATGTGTGGAATGAATTGTGGAATGCTGTGTGGAATCATGAGTGGAATGATGTGTGGAATGATGTGTCAAATGAAATGTGGAATGATTTGTGGAATGATGTGTGGAATGATGTGTGGAATGATGTGTGGAATGATATTTGGAATGAGTTGTGCAATGACGGGATGAATGAGTTGTGGAACGATGCGTGGAGTGATGTGCGAAATGATGTCTGGAATGATGTGTTGGAATGATATCTGGAATGAGTTGTGCAATGATGTGTGGAATGAGGTGTGGAATGATGTGTGGAATGATGTGTGGAATGATGTGTGGAATGATGTTTGGGATGAGGTGTGGAATGAGGTGTGGAATGAGGTGTGGAATGATATGTGGAATAATGTGTGGAATGATGTGTGGAATAAAGTGTAGAATGATGTGCGGAATGATGTGTAGAATGATGTGTGGAATGAATTGTGGAATGCTGTCTGGAATAATGAGTAGAATGATGTGTGGAATGAAGTTTAGAATGAGGTGTGGAATGATGTGTGGAATGATTTGTGGAATGAGGTGTGGAATGATGTGTGGAATGAGGTGTGGAATGATGTGTGGAAGGATCTGTGGAATGAGGTGTGGAATGATGTGTGGAATGATGTGTGGAATGATGTGTGGAATGATATTTGGAATGAGTTGTGCAATGACGGGATGAATGAGTTGTGGAACGATGCGTGGAGTGATGTGCGAAATGATGTCTGGAATGATGTGTTGGAATGATATCTGGAATGAGTTGTGCAATGATGTGTGGAATGAGGTGTGGAATGATGTGTGGAATGATGTGTGGAATGATGTGTGGAATGATGTTTGGGATGAGGTGTGGAATGAGGTGTGGAATGAGGTGTGGAATGATATGTGGAATAATGTGTGGAATGATGTGTGGAATAAAGTGTAGAATGATGTGCGGAATGATGTGTAGAATGATGTGTGGAATGAATTGTGGAATGCTGTCTGGAATAATGAGTAGAATGATGTGTGGAATGAAGTTTAGAATGAGGTGTGGAATGATGTGTGGAATGATTTGTGGAATGAGGTGTGGAATGATGTGTGGAATGAGGTGTGGAATGATGTGTGGAAGGATCTGTGGAATGAGGTTTGTAATGATATGTTGAATCATGTTTGGGATGATGTGTGGAATGATGTATGGAATGATTTGTGGAATGATGTGTGTAAGATGTGGTGGAATGATGTGTGGAATGAAGTTTGGAATGAGGTTTGGACTGATGTGTGGAATGAATTGTGGAATGATGTGTGGAATGATGTGTGGAACGTTGTATGGAATGGTGTGTTAAATGATCTGTGGAATGATGTGTGGAATAATGTGTGCAATGATGTGTGGAATGAGGTGGTTCATGTCGTGTGGAATGAGTTGTGCAATGATGGTGGAATGAGGTGTGGAATGATCTGGGGAATGAGGTATGTAATATTGTGTGGATTGATTTGTGGAATAAGGTGTGGAATGATGTGTCGAATGATGTGTGAAATGATGTCTGGAATGATGTGTGGAATGATTCCTGGAATGATGCATAGAATGATTTGTGGATTGCTGTGTGGAAGGAAATGTGGAATGCTGTGTTGAATGATGAGTGGAATGATGTGTGGAATGATGTGTCAAATGAAATGTGTAATGATTTGTGGAATGACGTATGGAATGATGCGTGGAATAATATCTGGAATGAGTTGTGCAATGATGTGTGGAATCAGGTGTGCAATGATGTGTGGAATGATGTGTGTAATGATGTGTGCAATGACGAGTGAAATGAATTGTGGAATGATGCGTGGAGTGATGTGTGGAATGATGTCTGGAATGATGTGGTGGAATGATATCTGGAATGAGTTGTGCAATGAAGTGTTGAATGAGGTGTGGAATGATGTGTGGAATGATGTGTTGAATGAGGTGTGGAATGAGGTGTGGAATGAGGTGTGGAATGATGTGTGGAATGATGTGTGGAATGAGGTGTGGAATGAGGTGTGGAATGAGGTGTGGAATGATATGTGGAATGATGTGTGGAATGATTTGTGGAATAATGTGCAGAATGATGTGCGCAATGATCTGCGGAAAGATGTGTGGAATTAATAGTGGAATGCTGCCTGGAATGATGAGTTGAATGACGTGTGGAATGATGTTTAGAATGAGGTGTGGAATGATGTATGGACTGACGTGTGGAATGAGGTGTGAAATCAGGTGTGGAATGATGTGTGGAATGATGTGTAGAACGATGTGTGGAATGATGTGTGGAATTATGTGTGGAATGATGTGTGGAATGATGTTTGCAATGATGCGTGGAATGATGCTTGGAATGATGTGTGGAATGATATGTGGAATGATGTTTTGAATGATGTGAGAAATGATGTGTGGAATGATGTGTGGAATGATGTGTGGAATGATGTGTAGAACGATGTGTGGAATGATGTGTGGAATGATGTTTGGAATGATGCGTGGAATGATGCTTGGAATGATGTGTGGAATGATATGTGGAATGATGTTTTGAATGATGTGAGAAATGATGCGTTGAATGATGTGTGGATTGATGTGTGGAATGACTTGTGGAATGCTGTCTGGACTGCTGAGTGGAATGATGTGTGGAACGATGTGTCGAATGATGTGTGGAATGATGTGTGGAATAATGTATCGAATAATTTGTGGAATGAGGTGTGGAATGATGTGTGGAATGGGGCGTGGAATGATGTTTGGAATGATGTGTGGAATAATGTGTGGAATGAGGTATGGAATGATGTTTGGAATGAAATGTGGAATGAGGTGGTTAATGTGTGAAATGAGTTGTGCAATGATGTGTGGAATGAGGTATGTAATGATGTGTGGAATGAGTGGAATGAAGTATGAAAAGATTTGTGGAATGATTTGTGGAATGAGGTGTGGAATGATGTTTGGAATGTTGTTAGGAATGATGTGAGGAATGATGTGAGGAATGATGTGTGGAATGATGTGTGGAATGATGCGTGGAATGTTGCGTGGAAAGATGTTTGGATTGATGTGTGGAATGAATTGTGGAATGCTGTGTGGAATCATGAGTGGAATGATGTGTGGAATGATGTGTCAAATGAAATGTGGAATGATTTGTGGAATGATGTGTGGAATGATGTGTGGAATGATGTGTGGAATGATGTGTGGAATGATATCTGGAATGAGTTGTGCAATGATTATGTGGAATGAGGTGTGGAATGATGTGTGGAATGATATCTGGAATGAGTTTTGCAATAATGTGTGGAATGAGGTGCGGAATGATGTATGCAATGATGTGTGCAATGAGGGGTGGAATGAATTGTGGAACGATGCGTGGAGTGATGTGCGAAATGATGTCTGGAATGATGTGGCGGAATGATATCTGGAATGAGTTGTGCAATGATGTGTGGAATGAGGTGTGGAATGATGTGTGGAATGAGGTGTGGAATGATGTGTGGAATGATGTGTGGAATGATGTGTGGAATGATGTGTGGGATGAGGTGTGGAATGAGTTGTGCAATGATGGTGGAATGAGTTTTGGAATGATCTGTGGAATGAGGTTTGGAAAGAGGTGTGGAATGATGTGTGCAATGATTTGTGGAATGAGGTGTGGAGTGATGTGTGGAATGATGTTTGGAATGATGTGTGGAATGATGTGTGGAATGATGTGTGGAATAATGTGTGGAATGATGTGTGGAATGATGTGTGGAATAATGCGTGGAATGACGCTTGGAATGATGTGTGGATTGATGTGTAGAATGAATTGTGGAATGCTGTGTGGAATGATGTGTGGAATGATATTTTGAATGAGGTGTGGGATGATGTGTGGAATAATTGTGGAATGAGGTTTAGAATTATGGTGTGGAAGGATTTGTGGAATGAGGGGTGGAATGATGCGTGGAATGATGTGTGGAATGAATTGTGGTATGATGTGCGGAATGATCAGTGGAATGAGGTGCGGAATGAATGTGGAATTATGTGTGGAATGATGTGTGGGAAGTTGTGTTAAATGATATGTGGAATGATGTGTGGAATGATGTGTGGAACGATGTGTGATATAATGTGTGGAATGACGTGTGGAATGATGTGTGGAATGAGGTATGCAATGATGTGTGGAATGATGTGTGGAATGAGGTGGTTAATGTCGTGTGGAATGAGCTGTGCAATGATGGTGGAATGAGGTGTGGAATGATCTGGGGAATGAGGTGTAGAATGAGGTATGTAATGATGTGTGGAATGATTTGTGGAATGAGGTGTGGAATGATGTGTGGAATGATGTTTGGTATGATGTGAGGAATGATGTGTGGAATGACGTGTGGAATGATGTGTGGAATGATGCGTGGAATGATGCGTGGAATGAAGTGTCAAATGAAATGTGGAATGCTTTGAGGAATGTTGTGTGGAATGATGAGTGGAATGATGTGTGCAATGATATCTGGAATGAGTTGTCCAATGATGTGTGGAATGAGGTGTGGATTGATGTGTGGAATGATGTGTGGAATGAAGTGTGCAATGATGGGTGGAATGATTTGTGGAATGATGCGTGGAGTGATGTGTAGAATGATGTCTGGAATGATGTGGTGGAATGAAAACTGGAATGAGTTGTGCAATGATTTGTGGAATGTGGTGTGGAATGAGGTGTGGAATGATATGTGGAATGATGTGTGGAATGATGTGTGGAATAATGTATAGAATGATGTGCGGAATGATGTGTGGAATGTTGTGTGGAATGAATAGTGGAATGCTGTCTGGAATGATGAGTGGAATGATGTGTGCAATGCTGTTTAGAATGAGGTGTGGAATGATGTGTTAAATCATTTGTGGAAAGAGATGTGGAATGATGTATGGAATGAGGTGTGGAATGATGTGTGTTGTGTGGTATGAGGTTTGTAATGATATGTTGAAGGATGAGTGGGATGATGTGTGGAATGATTTGTGGATTGAGGTTTGGAATGATGTGTGAAATGACGTGTGGAGTGATGTGTGGAATGCTGTGAAGGAATGATAGGTGGAATGAAGTTTTGAATGAGGTTTGGAATGATGTGTGGATTGAGGTGTGGAATGATGTGTGGAATGATGTGTGGAATGATGTGTGGAACGTTGTGTGGAATGGTGTGTTCAATGATATGTGGAATGATGTGTGAAATCAGGTGTGGAATGATGTGTGGAATGAAATGTGGAATGATGTGTCAAATGATTTGCAGAACAATGTGTGGAATGATGTGTGGAATTATGTGTGGAATGATGTGTGGAATGATGCGTGGAATGATGCGTTGAATGATGTGTGGATGATGTGTGGAATGACTTGTGGAATGCTTTCTGGACTGCTGAGTGGAATGATGTGTGGAACGATGTGTGGAATGATGTGTGGAATGATGTATTGAATAATTTGTGGAATGAGGTGTGGAATGATGTGTGGAATGGGGTGTGGAATGATGTGTGGAATGATGTGTGGAATAATGTGTGGAATGAGGTTTGGAATGATGTTTGGAATGATATGTGGAATGAGGTGGTTAATGTCGTGTGGAATGATGTGTGGAATGATGTGAGGAATGATGTGTGGAATGATGTGTGGAATGATGCGTGGAATGAATTGTGGAATGCTGTCTGGAATAATGAGTAGAATGATGTGTGGAATGAAGTTTAGAATGAAGTGTGGAATGATGTGTGGAATGATTTGTGGAATGAGGTGTGGAATGATGTGTGGAATGATGTGTGGAATGATGTGTGGAAGGATGTGTGTAATGAGGTTTGTAATGATATGTTGAATCATGTTTGGGATGATGTGTGGAATGATGTGTGGAATGATTTGTGGAATGATGTGTGGAATGATGTGGTGGAATGATGTGTGGAATGAAGTTTGGAATGAGGTTTGGACTGATGTGTGGAATGAATTGTGGAATGATGTGTGGAATGATGTGTGGAACGTTGAATGGAATGGTGTGTTAAATGATCTGTGGAATGATGTGTGGAATAATGTGTGAAATGATGTGTGGAATGATGTGTGGAATGACGAGTGGAATGATGTGTGGAATGAGGTTTGTAATGATGTGTGGAATGATGTGTGGAATGAGGTGTGGAATGTCGTGCGGAATGAGTTGTGCAATGATGGTGTATTGAGTTTTGGAATGATCTGTGGAATGAGGTTTGGAATGAGGTGTGGAATGATGTGTGCAATGATATGTGGAATGAGGTGTGGAATGATGTGTGGAATGATGTTTGGAATGATGTGTGGAATGATGTGTGGAATGATGTGTGGAATGATGTGTGGAATGATGTGTGGAATGATGTGTGGAATGATGCGTGGAATGATGCTTGGAATGATGTGTGGATTGATGTGTAGAATGAATTGTGGAATGCTGTGTGGAATGATGTGTGGAATGATATTTTGAATGAGGTGTGGGATGATGTGTGGAATAATTTGTGGAATGAGGTTTAGAATTATGGTGTGGAAGGATTTGTGGAATGAGGGGTGGAATGATGCGTGGAATGATGTGTGGAATGAATTGTGGTACGATGTGCGGAATGATCAGTGGAATGATGTGCGGAATGATGTGTGGAATGATGTTTAGAATGAGGTGTGGAATGATGTATGGAATGATTTGTGGAATGAGGTGTGGAATGATGTGTAAAATGATGTGTGGAATGATATGTGGAATGATGTGTGGAATGAGGTGCGGAATGAATGTGGAATGATGTGTGGAATGATGTGTGGAATGATGTGTGATATAATGTGTGGAATGATATGTTGATTGATGTGTGGAATGAGGTATGCAATGATGTGTGGAATGACGTGGTTAATTTCGTGTGGAATGAGTTGTGCAATGATGGTGGAATGAGGTGTGGAATGATCTGGGGAATGAGGTGTGGAATGAGGTATGTAATGATGTGTGGAATGATTTGTGGAATGAGGTGTGGAATGATGTGTGGAATGATGTTTGGAATGATGTGAGGAATGATGTGTGGAATGATTTGTGGATTGATGTATGGAATGAGTTGTGGAATGCTGTGTGGAATGATGAGTTGAATGATGTGTGGAATGATGTGTCAAATGAAATGTGGAATGGTTTGAGGAATGTTGTGTGGAATGATGTGTGGAATGATGTGTGCAATGATATCTGGAATGAGTTGTGCAATGATGTTTGGAATGAGGTGTGGATTGATGTGTGGAATGATGTGTCGAATGCAGTGTGCAATGATGGGTGGAACGATTTGTGGAATGATGCGTGAAGTGATGTGTACAATGATGTCTGGAATGATGTGGTGGAATGAAAACTGGATTGAGTTGTGCAATGATTTTTGGAATGTGGTGTGGAATGAGGTGTGGAATGATATGTGGAATGATGTGTGGAATGATGTGTGGAATAATGTGTAGAATGATGTGCGGAATGCTGTGTGGAATGTTGTGTGGAATGTATAGTGGAATGCTGTCTGGAATGATGAATGGAATGATGTGTGCAATGCTGTTTAGAATGAGGTGTGGAATGATGTGTTAAATCATTTGTGGAAAGAGGTGTGGAATGATGTGTGGAATGAGGTGTGGAATGATGTGTGGAAGGATGTGTGGTATGAGGTTTGTAATGATATGTTGAATGATGAGTGGGATGATGTGTGGAATGATTTGTGGATTGAGGTTTGGAATGATGTGTGAAATGATGTGTGGAATGAAGTGTGGAATGCTGTGAAGGAATGATGTGTGGAATGAAGTTTGGAATGAGGTTTGGAATGATGTGTGGATTGAGGTGTGGAATGATGTGTGGAATGATGTGTGGAATGATGTGTGGAACGTTGTGTGGAATGGTGTGTTAAATGATGTGTGGAATGATGTGTGGTATGATGTGTGGAATGAGATTTGGAATGATGTAGGGAATGTTGTGTGGAATGATGTGTGGAATGATGTGTGGAATGATGTGTTAAATGATATGTGGAATGATGTGTGGAATGATGTGTGGATTGCTGTGTGGAATGAATTGTGGAATGCTGTGTGGATTGATAAGTGGAATAATGTGTGTAATGAAATGTGGAATAATTTTTTGAATGAGGTGTGGGATGATGTGTGGAATAATTTGTGGAATGAGGTTAGGAATTGTGGGTTGGAAGGATTTGTGGAATGATGCGTGGAATGATGCGTGGAATGATGTGTGGAATGAATTGTGGTATGATGTGTGGAATGATCAGTGGAATGATGTGGGGAATGATGAGTGGAATGATGTTTAGAATGAGGTGTGGAATGATGTATGGAATGATTTGTGGAATGAGGTGTGGAATGATGTTCGGAATGAATGTGAAATGATGTGTGGAATAATGTGTGGATAGTTGTGTGGAATAATGTTTTACATGATATCTGGAATGATGTGTGGAATGTTGTGTGGAATGAGGTATGTCATGATGTGTGCAATGATGTGTGGAATGAGGTGGTTCATGTCGTGTGGAATGAGTTGTGCAATGGTGATGGAATGAAGTGTGGAATGATCTGGGGAATGAGGTGTGGAATGAGGTATGTAATAATGTGTGGATTGATTTGTGGAATAAGGTGTGGAATAATGTGTGAAATGATGTGTGGAATGATGTGTGGAATGATGCGTGGAATGATGCATAGAATGATTTGTGGATTGATGTGTGGAAGGAAATGTGGAATGCTGCGTGGAATGATGAGTGGAATGATGTGTGGAATGATGTGTCAAATGAAATGTGTAATGATGTGTGGAATGATGTGTGGAATGATGTGTGGAATGACGAGTGGAATGATGTGTGGAATGTGGTTTGGAATGATGTGTGGATGATGTGTGCAATGATATGTGGAATGATATGTGGAATGCTGCGTGGAATGATGCTTGGAATGATGTGTGAATTGATGTGTGGAATGAATTCAGGAATGCTGTGTGGAATGATGAGTGAAATGACGTGTGGAATGATGTGTGGAATAACTTTTGGAATGAGGTGTGGGATGATGTGTGGAATAATTTGTGGAATGAGGTTTGGAATTATGATGTGGAATGATGTGTGGAATGAGGTGTGGAATGATGTGCGGTATGATGTGTGGAATGATGTTTAGAATGAGGTGTGGAATTATGTGTGGAATGATGTTTGGAATGATGTGTGGAATGATGTGTGGAATGATGTGTGGAATGATGTGTGGTATGATGTGTGGAATGAGATTTGGAATGATGTAGGGAATGTTGTGTGGAATGATGTGTGGAATGATGTGTGGAATGATGTGTTAAATGATATGTGGAATGATGTGTGGAATGATGTGTGGATTGCTGTGTGGAATGAATTGTGGAATGCTGTGTGGATTGATAAGTGGAATAATGTGTGTAATGAAATGTGGAATAATTTTTTGAATGAGGTGTGGGATGATGTGTGGAATAATTTGTGGAATGAGGTTAGGAATTGTGGGTTGGAAGGATTTGTGGAATGATGCTTGGAATGATGCGTGGAATGATGTGTGGAATGAATTGTGGTATGATGTGTGGAATGATCAGTGGAATGATGTGGGGAATGATGAGTGGAATGATGTTTAGAATGAGGTGTGGAATGATGTATGGAATGATTTGTGGAATGAGGTGTGGAATGATGTTCGGAATGAATGTGGAATGATGTGTGAAATAATGTGTGGATAGTTGTGTGGAATAATGTTTTAAATGATATCTGGAATGATGTGTGGAATGTTGTGTGGAATGAGGTATGTAATGATGTGTGCAATGATGTGTGGAATGAGGTGTTTCATGTCGTGTGGAATGAGTTGTGCAATGGTGATGGAATGAAGTGTGGAATGATCTGGGGAATGAGGTGTGGAATGAGGTATGTAATAATGTGTGGATTGATTTGTGGAATAAGGTGTGGAATAATGTGTGAAATGATGTGTGGAATGATGTGTGGAATGATGCGTGGAATGATGCATAGAATGATTTGTGGATTGATGTGTGGAAGGAAATGTGGAATGCTGCGTGGAATGATGAGTGGAATGATGTGTGGAATGATGTGTCAAATGAAATGTGTAATGATTTGTGGAATGACGTATGGAATGATGTGTGGAATAATATCTGGAATGAGTTGTGCAATGATGTGTGGAATCAGGTGTGGAATGATGTGTGGAATGATGTGTGTAATGATGTGTGCAATGACGAGTGGAATGAATTGTGGAATGATGCGTGGAGTGATGTGTGGAATGACGTCTGGAATGATGTGTGGAATGAGGTGTGGAATGATGTGTGGAATAAATTTTGGAATGAGGTGTGGGATGTTGTGTGGAATAATTTGTGGAATGAGGTTTGGAATTCTGATGTGGAATGATGTGTGGAATGAGGTGTTGAATAATGTGCGGTATGATGTGTGGAATGATGTTTAGAATGAGGTGTGGAATTATGTGTGGAATGATGTTTGGAATGATGTGTGGAATGATGTGTGGAATGATGTGTGGAATGAGGTGTGGAATGATGTTTGGAATGATATGTGGAATGATGTGTGGAATGATGTATGGGATGATGTGTGGAATGATGTTTGGAATGATGTGTAGAATGATGTGTGGAACGAGGTGCGTAATGAATGTGGAATGAATTGTGGAATGATGTGTGGTATGATGTGTGGAATGAGATTTGGAATGATGTAGGGAATGTTGTGTGGAATGATGTGTGGAATGATGTGTGGAATGATGTGTTAAATGATATGTGGAATGATGTGTGGAATGATGTGTGGATTGCTGTGTGGAATGAATTGTGGAATGCTGTGTGGATTGATAAGTGGAATAATGTGTGTAATGAAATGTGGAATAATTTTTTGAATGAGGTGTGGGATGATGTGTGGAATAATTTGTGGAATCAAGTTTGGAATTGTGGGTTGGAAGGATTTGTGGAATGATGCGTGGAATGATGCGTGGAATGATGTGTGGAATGAATTGTGGTATGATGTGTGGAATGATCAGTGGAATGATGTGGGGAATGATGTGTGGAATGATGTTTAGAATGAGGTGTGGAATGATGTATGGAATGATTTGTGGAATGAGGTGGGAAATGATGTTCGGAATGAATGTGGAATGATGTGTGGAATAATGTGTGGATAGTTGTGTGGAATGATGTTTTAAATGATATCTGGAATGATGTGTGGAATGATGTGTTGAATGATGTGTGGAATAATGTTTCGAATGATGTGCGGAATGACGTGTGGAATGAAGTGTGGAATGAATTGTGAAATGCTGTCTGGAATGATGAGTGAAATTATGTGTGAAATGATGTTTAGAATGACGTGTGGAATGATGTGTGGAATGATTTGTGGAATGAGGTGTGGAATGATGTGTGGAATGAGGTGTGGAATGATGTGTGGAAGGATGTGTGGAATAAGGATTGTAATGATGTGTGGAATGTTGTGTGGACCATTGTGTGGAATGTGGTGTTAAATGACCTGCGGAATGATGTGTGGAATGATGTGTGGAATGATGTGTGGAATGGCGAGTGGAATGATGTGTGGAATGAGGTTTGTAATGATGTGTGGAATGATGTATGGAATGATGTGTGGAATGATGTGTGGAATGAGTTTTGGAAGGATCTGTGGAATAAGGTTTGGAATGAGGTGTGGAACGATGTGTCGAATGATTTGTGGAATGAGGTGTGGAATGATGTGTGGAATGATGTTTGGAATGATGTGTGGAATGATGTGTGGAATGATGTGTGGAATGATGTGTGGAATGATGTGTGGAATGATTTGTGGAATGATTTGTGGAATGAGGTATGGAATGATGTGTGGATTGATGTTTGGAATGAATTGTGGAATGCTGTGTGGAATAATAAGTGGAATAATGTGTTTAATGAAATGTGGAATAATTTTTTGAATGAGGTGTGGGATGATGTGTGGAATAATTTGTGGAATGAGGTTTGGAATTGTGGGGTGGAAGGATTTGTGGAATGATGCGTGGAATGATGCGTGGAATGATGTGTGGAATGAATTGTGGTATGATGTGTTGAATGATCAGTGGAATGAGGTGCGGAATGATGTGTGGAATGATGTTTAGAATGAGGTGTGGAATGATGTATGGAATGATTTGTGGAATGAGGTGTGGAATGATGTTCGGAATGAATGTGGAATGATGTGTGGAATAATGTGTGGATAGTTGTCTGGAATGATGTTTTAAATGATATCGGGAATGATGTTTGGAATGATGTGTGGAATGATGTGTGGAATGATGTGTGGAATGACGTGTGGAATGAAGTGTGGAATGATGTATGCAATGATGTGTGCAATGATGTGTGGAATGAGGTGGTTCATGTCGTGTGGAATGAGTTGTGCAATGATGGTGGAATGAGGTGTGGAATGATCTGGGGAATGAGGTGTGGAATGAGGTATGTAATAATGTGTGGATTGATTTGTGGAATAAGGTGTGGAATGATGTGTGGAATGATGTGTGAAATGATGTCTGGAATGATGTGTGGAATGATGCGTGGAATGATGCATAGAATGATTTGTGGATTGAAGTGTGGAAGGAAATGTGGAATGCTGTGTTGAATGATGAGTGGAATGATGTGTCCAATGAAATGTGTAATGATTTGTGGAATCAGGTGTGCAGTGATGTGTGGAATGATGTCTGGAATGATGTGGTGGAATGATATCTGGAATGAGTTGTGCTGAATGAGGTGTGGAATGATGTGTGGAATGATGTGTGGAATGATGTGTGGAATGATGTGTGGAATGAGGTGTGGAATGAGGAGTGGAATGAGGTGTGGAATGATGCGCGGAATGATGTGTGGAATGATGTGTGGAATGAAGTGTGGAATGAGGTGTGGAATGATATGTGGAATGATCTGTGGAATGATTTGTGGAATAATGTGCAGAATGATGTGCGCAATGATCTGCGGAAAGATGTGTGGAATTAATAGTGGAATGCTGCCTGGAATGATGAGTTGAATGACGTGTGGAATGATGTTTAGAATGAGGTGTGGAATGATGAATGGAATGACGTGTGGAATGAGGTGTGAAATCAGGTGTGGAATGATGTGTGGAATGATGTGTGGAATGATGTGTGGAATGATGTGTAGAACGATGTGTGGAATGATGTGTGGAATTATGTGTGGAATGATGTGTGGAATGATGCGTGGAATGATGCGTTGAATGATGTGTGGATTGATGTGTGGAATGACTTGTGGAATGCTGTCTGGACTGCTGAGTGGAATGATGTGTGGAACGATGTGTGGAATGATGTGTGGAATGATGTGTGGAATGATGTATCGAATAATTTGTGGAATAAGGTGTGGAATGATGTGTGGAATGGGGTGTGGAATGATGTGTGGAATGATGTGTGGAATAATGTGTGGAATGAGGTTTGGAATGATGTTTGGAATGATATGTGGAATGAGGTGGTTAATGTGTGGAATGAGTTGTGCAATGATGTGTGGAATGAGGTATGTAATGATGTGTGGAATGAGTGGAATGAAGTATGAAAAGATTTGAGGAATGATTTGTGGAATGAGGTGTGGAATGATGTGTGGAATGTTGTTTGGAATGATGTGAGGAATGATGTGAGGAATGATGTGTGGAATGATGCGTGGAATGTTGCGTGGAATGATGTGTGGATTGATGTGTGGAATGAATTGTGGAATGCTGTGTGGAATCATGAGTGGAATGATGTGTGGAATGATGTGTCAAATGAAATGTGGAATGATTTGTGGAATGATGTGTGGAATGATGTGTGGAATGATGTGTGGAATGATATTTGGAATGAGTTGTGCAATGACGGGATGAATGAGTTGTGGAACGATGCGTGGAGTGATGTGCGAAATGATGTCTGGAATGATGTGTTGGAATGATATCTGGAATGAGTTGTGCAATGATGTGTGGAATGAGGTGTGGAATGATGTGTGGAATGATGTGTGGAATGATGTGTGGAATGATGTTTGGGATGAGGTGTGGAATGAGGTGTGGAATGAGGTGTGGAATGATATGTGGAATAATGTGTGGAATGATGTGTGGAATAAAGTGTAGAATGATGTGCGGAATGATGTGTAGAATGATGTGTGGAATGAATTGTGGAATGCTGTCTGGAATAATGAGTAGAATGATGTGTGGAATGAAGTTTAGAATGAGGTGTGGAATGATGTGTGGAATGATTTGTGGAATGAGGTGTGGAATGATGTGTGGAATGAGGTGTGGAATGATGTGTGGAAGGATCTGTGGAATGAGGTGTGGAATGATGTGTGGAATGATGTGTGGAATGATGTGTGGAATGATATTTGGAATGAGTTGTGCAATGACGGGATGAATGAGTTGTGGAACGATGCGTGGAGTGATGTGCGAAATGATGTCTGGAATGATGTGTTGGAATGATATCTGGAATGAGTTGTGCAATGATGTGTGGAATGAGGTGTGGAATGATGTGTGGAATGATGTGTGGAATGATGTGTGGAATGATGTTTGGGATGAGGTGTGGAATGAGGTGTGGAATGAGGTGTGGAATGATATGTGGAATAATGTGTGGAATGATGTGTGGAATAAAGTGTAGAATGATGTGCGGAATGATGTGTAGAATGATGTGTGGAATGAATTGTGGAATGCTGTCTGGAATAATGAGTAGAATGATGTGTGGAATGAAGTTTAGAATGAGGTGTGGAATGATGTGTGGAATGATTTGTGGAATGAGGTGTGGAATGATGTGTGGAATGAGGTGTGGAATGATGTGTGGAAGGATCTGTGGAATGAGGTTTGTAATGATATGTTGAATCATGTTTGGGATGATGTGTGGAATGATGTATGGAATGATTTGTGGAATGATGTGTGTAAGATGTGGTGGAATGATGTGTGGAATGAAGTTTGGAATGAGGTTTGGACTGATGTGTGGAATGAATTGTGGAATGATGTGTGGAATGATGTGTGGAACGTTGTATGGAATGGTGTGTTAAATGATCTGTGGAATGATGTGTGGAATAATGTGTGCAATGATGTGTGGAATGAGGTGGTTCATGTCGTGTGGAATGAGTTGTGCAATGATGGTGGAATGAGGTGTGGAATGATCTGGGGAATGAGGTATGTAATATTGTGTGGATTGATTTGTGGAATAAGGTGTGGAATGATGTGTCGAATGATGTGTGAAATGATGTCTGGAATGATGTGTGGAATGATTCCTGGAATGATGCATAGAATGATTTGTGGATTGCTGTGTGGAAGGAAATGTGGAATGCTGTGTTGAATGATGAGTGGAATGATGTGTGGAATGATGTGTCAAATGAAATGTGTAATGATTTGTGGAATGACGTATGGAATGATGTGTGGAATAATATCTGGAATGAGTTGTGCAATGATGTGTGGAATCAGGTGTGCAATGATGTGTGGAATGATGTGTGTAATGATGTGTGCAATGACGAGTGAAATGAATTGTGGAATGATGCGTGGAGTGATGTGTGGAATGATGTCTGGAATGATGTGGTGGAATGATATCTGGAATGAGTTGTGCAATGAAGTGTTGAATGAGGTGTGGAATGATGTGTGGAATGATGTGTTGAATGAGGTGTGGAATGAGGTGTGGAATGAGGTGTGGAATGATGTGTGGAATGATGTGTGGAATGAGGTGTGGAATGAGGTGTGGAATGAGGTGTGGAATGATATGTGGAATGATGTGTGGAATGATTTGTGGAATAATGTGCAGAATGATGTGCGCAATGATCTGCGGAAAGATGTGTGGAATTAATAGTGGAATGCTGCCTGGAATGATGAGTTGAATGACGTGTGGAATGATGTTTAGAATGAGGTGTGGAATGATGTATGGACTGACGTGTGGAATGAGGTGTGAAATCAGGTGTGGAATGATGTGTGGAATGATGTGTAGAACGATGTGTGGAATGATGTGTGGAATTATGTGTGGAATGATGTGTGGAATGATGTTTGCAATGATGCGTGGAATGATGCTTGGAATGATGTGTGGAATGATATGTGGAATGATGTTTTGAATGATGTGAGAAATGATGTGTGGAATGATGTGTGGAATGATGTGTGGAATGATGTGTAGAACGATGTGTGGAATGATGTGTGGAATGATGTTTGGAATGATGCGTGGAATGATGCTTGGAATGATGTGTGGAATGATATGTGGAATGATGTTTTGAATGATGTGAGAAATGATGCGTTGAATGATGTGTGGATTGATGTGTGGAATGACTTGTGGAATGCTGTCTGGACTGCTGAGTGGAATGATGTGTGGAACGATGTGTCGAATGATGTGTGGAATGATGTGTGGAATAATGTATCGAATAATTTGTGGAATGAGGTGTGGAATGATGTGTGGAATGGGGCGTGGAATGATGTTTGGAATGATGTGTGGAATAATGTGTGGAATGAGGTATGGAATGATGTTTGGAATGAAATGTGGAATGAGGTGGTTAATGTGTGAAATGAGTTGTGCAATGATGTGTGGAATGAGGTATGTAATGATGTGTGGAATGAGTGGAATGAAGTATGAAAAGATTTGTGGAATGATTTGTGGAATGAGGTGTGGAATGATGTTTGGAATGTTGTTAGGAATGATGTGAGGAATGATGTGTGGAATGATGTGTGGAATGATGCGTGGAATGTTGCGTGGAAAGATGTTTGGATTGATGTGTGGAATGATTGTGGAATGCTGTGTGGAATCATGAGTGGAATGATGTGTGGAATGATGTGTCAAATGAAATGTGGAATGATTTGTGGAATGATGTGTGGAATGATGTGTGGAATGATGTGTGGAATGATGTGTGGAATGATATCTGGAATGAGTTGTGCAATGATTATGTGGAATGAGGTGTGGAATGATGTGTGGAATGATATCTGGAATGAGTTTTGCAATAATGTGTGGAATGAGGTGCGGAATGATGTATGCAATGATGTGTGCAATGAGGGGTGGAATGAATTGTGGAACGATGCGTGGAGTGATGTGCGAAATGATGTCTGGAATGATGTGGCGGAATGATATCTGGAATGAGTTGTGCAATGATGTGTGGAATGAGGTGTGGAATGATGTGTGGAATGATGTGTGGAATGATGTGTGGAATGATGTGTGGGATGAGGTGTGGAATGAGTTGTGCAATGATGGTGGAATGAGTTTTGGAATGATCTGTGGAATGAGGTTTGGAAAGAGGTGTGGAATGATGTGTGCAATGATTTGTGGAATGAGGTGTGGAGTGATGTGTGGAATGATGTTTGGAATGATGTGTGGAATGATGTGTGGAATGATGTGTGGAATAATGTGTGGAATGATGTGTGGAATGATGTGTGGAATAATGCGTGGAATGACGCTTGGAATGATGTGTGGATTGATGTGTAGAATGAATTGTGGAATGCTGTGTGGAATGATGTGTGGAATGATATTTTGAATGAGGTGTGGGATGATGTGTGGAATAATTGTGGAATGAGGTTTAGAATTATGGTGTGGAAGGATTTGTGGAATGAGGGGTGGAATGATGCGTGGAATGATGTGTGGAATGAATTGTGGTATGATGTGCGGAATGATCAGTGGAATGAGGTGCGGAATGAATGTGGAATGATGTGTGGAATGATGTGTGGGAAGTTGTGTTAAATGATATGTGGAATGATGTGTGGAATGATGTGTGGAACGATGTGTGATATAATGTGTGGAATGACGTGTGGAATGATGTGTGGAATGAGGTATGCAATGATGTGTGGAATGATGTGTGGAATGAGGTGGTTAATGTCGTGTGGAATGAGCTGTGCAATGATGGTGGAATGAGGTGTGGAATGATCTGGGGAATGAGGTGTAGAATGAGGTATGTAATGATGTGTGGAATGATTTGTGGAATGAGGTGTGGAATGATGTGTGGAATGATGTTTGGTATGATGTGAGGAATGATGTGTGGAATGACGTGTGGAATGATGTGTGGAATGATGCGTGGAATGATGCGTGGAATGAAGTGTCAAATGAAATGTGGAATGCTTTGAGGAATGTTGTGTGGAATGATGAGTGGAATGATGTGTGCAATGATATCTGGAATGAGTTGTCCAATGATGTGTGGAATGAGGTGTGGATTGATGTGTGGAATGATGTGTGGAATGAAGTGTGCAATGATGGGTGGAATGATTTGTGGAATGATGCGTGGAGTGATGTGTAGAATGATGTCTGGAATGATGTGGTGGAATGAAAACTGGAATGAGTTGTGCAATGATTTGTGGAATGTGGTGTGGAATGAGGTGTGGAATGATATGTGGAATGATGTGTGGAATGATGTGTGGAATAATGTATAGAATGATGTGCGGAATGATGTGTGGAATGTTGTGTGGAATGAATAGTGGAATGCTGTCTGGAATGATGAGTGGAATGATGTGTGCAATGCTGTTTAGAATGAGGTGTGGAATGATGTGTTAAATCATTTGTGGAAAGAGATGTGGAATGATGTATGGAATGAGGTGTGGAATGATGTGTGTTGTGTGGTATGAGGTTTGTAATGATATGTTGAAGGATGAGTGGGATGATGTGTGGAATGATTTGTGGATTGAGGTTTGGAATGATGTGTGAAATGACGTGTGGAGTGATGTGTGGAATGCTGTGAAGGAATGATAGGTGGAATGAAGTTTTGAATGAGGTTTGGAATGATGTGTGGATTGAGGTGTGGAATGATGTGTGGAATGATGTGTGGAATGATGTGTGGAACGTTGTGTGGAATGGTGTGTTCAATGATATGTGGAATGATGTGTGAAATCAGGTGTGGAATGATGTGTGGAATGAAATGTGGAATGATGTGTCAAATGATTTGCAGAACAATGTGTGGAATGATGTGTGGAATTATGTGTGGAATGATGTGTGGAATGATGCGTGGAATGATGCGTTGAATGATGTGTGGATGATGTGTGGAATGACTTGTGGAATGCTTTCTGGACTGCTGAGTGGAATGATGTGTGGAACGATGTGTGGAATGATGTGTGGAATGATGTATTGAATAATTTGTGGAATGAGGTGTGGAATGATGTGTGGAATGGGGTGTGGAATGATGTGTGGAATGATGTGTGGAATAATGTGTGGAATGAGGTTTGGAATGATGTTTGGAATGATATGTGGAATGAGGTGGTTAATGTCGTGTGGAATGATGTGTGGAATGATGTGAGGAATGATGTGTGGAATGATGTGTGGAATGATGCGTGGAATGAATTGTGGAATGCTGTCTGGAATAATGAGTAGAATGATGTGTGGAATGAAGTTTAGAATGAAGTGTGGAATGATGTGTGGAATGATTTGTGGAATGAGGTGTGGAATGATGTGTGGAATGATGTGTGGAATGATGTGTGGAAGGATGTGTGTAATGAGGTTTGTAATGATATGTTGAATCATGTTTGGGATGATGTGTGGAATGATGTGTGGAATGATTTGTGGAATGATGTGTGGAATGATGTGGTGGAATGATGTGTGGAATGAAGTTTGGAATGAGGTTTGGACTGATGTGTGGAATGAAATGTGGAATGATGTGTGGAATGATGTGTGGAACGTTGAATGGAATGGTGTGTTAAATGATCTGTGGAATGATGTGTGGAATAATGTGTGAAATGATGTGTGGAATGATGTGTGGAATGACGAGTGGAATGATGTGTGGAATGAGGTTTGTAATGATGTGTGGAATGATGTGTGGAATGAGGTGTGGAATGTCGTGCGGAATGAGTTGTGCAATGATGGTGTATTGAGTTTTGGAATGATCTGTGGAATGAGGTTTGGAATGAGGTGTGGAATGATGTGTGCAATGATATGTGGAATGAGGTGTGGAATGATGTGTGGAATGATGTTTGGAATGATGTGTGGAATGATGTGTGGAATGATGTGTGGAATGATGTGTGGAATGATGTGTGGAATGATGTGTGGAATGATGCGTGGAATGATGCTTGGAATGATGTGTGGATTGATGTGTAGAATGAATTGTGGAATGCTGTGTGGAATGATGTGTGGAATGATATTTTGAATGAGGTGTGGGATGATGTGTGGAATAATTTGTGGAATGAGGTTTAGAATTATGGTGTGGAAGGATTTGTGGAATGAGGGGTGGAATGATGCGTGGAATGATGTGTGGAATGAATTGTGGTACGATGTGCGGAATGATCAGTGGAATGATGTGCGGAATGATGTGTGGAATGATGTTTAGAATGAGGTGTGGAATGATGTATGGAATGATTTGTGGAATGAGGTGTGGAATGATGTGTAAAATGATGTGTGGAATGATATGTGGAATGATGTGTGGAATGAGGTGCGGAATGAATGTGGAATGATGTGTGGAATGATGTGTGGAATGATGTGTGATATAATGTGTGGAATGATATGTTGATTGATGTGTGGAATGAGGTATGCAATGATGTGTGGAATGACGTGGTTAATTTCGTGTGGAATGAGTTGTGCAATGATGGTGGAATGAGGTGTGGAATGATCTGGGGAATGAGGTGTGGAATGAGGTATGTAATGATGTGTGGAATGATTTGTGGAATGAGGTGTGGAATGATGTGTGGAATGATGTTTGGAATGATGTGAGGAATGATGTGTGGAATGATTTGTGGATTGATGTATGGAATGAGTTGTGGAATGCTGTGTGGAATGATGAGTTGAATGATGTGTGGAATGATGTGTCAAATGAAATGTGGAATGGTTTGAGGAATGTTGTGTGGAATGATGTGTGGAATGATGTGTGCAATGATATCTGGAATGAGTTGTGCAATGATGTTTGGAATGAGGTGTGGATTGATGTGTGGAATGATGTGTCGAATGCAGTGTGCAATGATGGGTGGAACGATTTGTGGAATGATGCGTGAAGTGATGTGTACAATGATGTCTGGAATGATGTGGTGGAATGAAAACTGGATTGAGTTGTGCAATGATTTTTGGAATGTGGTGTGGAATGAGGTGTGGAATGATATGTGGAATGATGTGTGGAATGATGTGTGGAATAATGTGTAGAATGATGTGCGGAATGCTGTGTGGAATGTTGTGTGGAATGTATAGTGGAATGCTGTCTGGAATGATGAATGGAATGATGTGTGCAATGCTGTTTAGAATGAGGTGTGGAATGATGTGTTAAATCATTTGTGGAAAGAGGTGTGGAATGATGTGTGGAATGAGGTGTGGAATGATGTGTGGAAGGATGTGTGGTATGAGGTTTGTAATGATATGTTGAATGATGAGTGGGATGATGTGTGGAATGATTTGTGGATTGAGGTTTGGAATGATGTGTGAAATGATGTGTGGAATGAAGTGTGGAATGCTGTGAAGGAATGATGTGTGGAATGAAGTTTGGAATGAGGTTTGGAATGATGTGTGGATTGAGGTGTGGAATGATGTGTGGAATGATGTGTGGAATGATGTGTGGAACGTTGTGTGGAATGGTGTGTTAAATGATGTGTGGAATGATGTGTGGTATGATGTGTGGAATGAGATTTGGAATGATGTAGGGAATGTTGTGTGGAATGATGTGTGGAATGATGTGTGGAATGATGTGTTAAATGATATGTGGAATGATGTGTGGAATGATGTGTGGATTGCTGTGTGGAATGAATTGTGGAATGCTGTGTGGATTGATAAGTGGAATAATGTGTGTAATGAAATGTGGAATAATTTTTTGAATGAGGTGTGGGATGATGTGTGGAATAATTTGTGGAATGAGGTTAGGAATTGTGGGTTGGAAGGATTTGTGGAATGATGCGTGGAATGATGCGTGGAATGATGTGTGGAATGAATTGTGGTATGATGTGTGGAATGATCAGTGGAATGATGTGGGGAATGATGAGTGGAATGATGTTTAGAATGAGGTGTGGAATGATGTATGGAATGATTTGTGGAATGAGGTGTGGAATGATGTTCGGAATGAATGTGAAATGATGTGTGGAATAATGTGTGGATAGTTGTGTGGAATAATGTTTTACATGATATCTGGAATGATGTGTGGAATGTTGTGTGGAATGAGGTATGTCATGATGTGTGCAATGATGTGTGGAATGAGGTGGTTCATGTCGTGTGGAATGAGTTGTGCAATGGTGATGGAATGAAGTGTGGAATGATCTGGGGAATGAGGTGTGGAATGAGGTATGTAATAATGTGTGGATTGATTTGTGGAATAAGGTGTGGAATAATGTGTGAAATGATGTGTGGAATGATGTGTGGAATGATGCGTGGAATGATGCATAGAATGATTTGTGGATTGATGTGTGGAAGGAAATGTGGAATGCTGCGTGGAATGATGAGTGGAATGATGTGTGGAATGATGTGTCAAATGAAATGTGTAATGATGTGTGGAATGATGTGTGGAATGATGTGTGGAATGACGAGTGGAATGATGTGTGGAATGTGGTTTGGAATGATGTGTGGATGATGTGTGCAATGATATGTGGAATGATATGTGGAATGCTGCGTGGAATGATGCTTGGAATGATGTGTGAATTGATGTGTGGAATGAATTCAGGAATGCTGTGTGGAATGATGAGTGAAATGACGTGTGGAATGATGTGTGGAATAACTTTTGGAATGAGGTGTGGGATGATGTGTGGAATAATTTGTGGAATGAGGTTTGGAATTATGATGTGGAATGATGTGTGGAATGAGGTGTGGAATGATGTGCGGTATGATGTGTGGAATGATGTTTAGAATGAGGTGTGGAATTATGTGTGGAATGATGTTTGGAATGATGTGTGGAATGATGTGTGGAATGATGTGTGGAATGATGTGTGGTATGATGTGTGGAATGAGATTTGGAATGATGTAGGGAATGTTGTGTGGAATGATGTGTGGAATGATGTGTGGAATGATGTGTTAAATGATATGTGGAATGATGTGTGGAATGATGTGTGGATTGCTGTATGGAATGAATTGTGGAATGCTGTGTGGATTGATAAGTGGAATAATGTGTGTAACGAAATGTGGAATAATTTTTTGAATGAGGTGTGGGATGATGTGTGGAATAATTTGTGGAATGAGGTTAGGAATTGTGGGTTGGAAGGATTTGTGGAATGATGCTTGGAATGATGCGTGGAATGATGTGTGGAATGAATTGTGGTATGATGTGTGGAATGATCAGTGGAATGATGTGGGGAATGATGAGTGGAATGATGTTTAGAATGAGGTGTGGAATGATGTATGGAATGATTTGTGGAATGAGGTGTGGAATGATGTTCGGAATGAATGTGGAATGATGTGTGAAATAATGTGTGGATAGTTGTGTGGAATAATGTTTTAAATGATATCTGGAATGATGTGTGGAATGTTGTGTGGAATGAGGTATGTAATGATGTGTGCAATGATGTGTGGAATGAGGTGTTTCATGTCGTGTGGAATGAGTTGTGCAATGGTGATGGAATGAAGTGTGGAATGATCTGGGGAATGAGGTGTGGAATGAGGTATGTAATAATGTGTGGATTGATTTGTGGAATAAGGTGTGGAATAATGTGTGAAATGATGTGTGGAATGATGTGTGGAATGATGCGTGGAATGATGCATAGAATGATTTGTGGATTGATGTGTGGAAGGAAATGTGGAATGCTGCGTGGAATGATGAGTGGAATGATGTGTGGAATGATGTGTCAAATGAAATGTGTAATGATTTGTGGAATGACGTATGGAATGATGTGTGGAATAATATCTGGAATGAGTTGTGCAATGATGTGTGGAATCAGGTGTGGAATGATGTGTGGAATGATGTGTGTAATGATGTGTGCAATGACGAGTGGAATGAATTGTGGAATGATGCGTGGAGTGATGTGTGGAATGACGTCTGGAATGATGTGTGGAATGAGGTGTGGAATGATGTGTGGAATAAATTTTGGAATGAGGTGTGGGATGTTGTGTGGAATAATTTGTGGAATGAGGTTTGGAATTCTGATGTGGAATGATGTGTGGAATGAGGTGTTGAATAATGTGCGGTATGATGTGTGGAATGATGTTTAGAATGAGGTGTGGAATTATGTGTGGAATGATGTTTGGAATGATGTGTGGAATGATGTGTGGAATGATGTGTGGAATGAGGTGTGGAATGATGTTTGGAATGATATGTGGAATGATGTGTGGAATGATGTATGGGATGATGTGTGGAATGATGTTTGGAATGATGTGTAGAATGATGTGTGGAACGAGGTGCGTAATGAATGTGGAATGAAGTGTGGAATGATGTGTGGTATGATGTGTGGAATGAGATTTGGAATGATGTAGGGAATGTTGTGTGGAATGATGTGTGGAATGATGTGTGGAATGATGTGTTAAATGATATGTGGAATGATGTGTGGAATGATGTGTGGATTGCTGTGTGGAATGACTTGTGGAATGCTGTGTGGATTGATAAGTGGAATAATGTGTGTAATGAAATGTGGAATAATTTTTTGAATGAGGTGTGGGATGATGTGTGGAATAATTTGTGGAATCAAGTTTGGAATTGTGGGTTGGAAGGATTTGTGGAATGATGCGTGGAATGATGCGTGGAATGATGTGTGGAATGAATTGTGGTATGATGTGTGGAATGATCAGTGGAATGATGTGGGGAATGATGTGTGGAATGATGTTTAGAATGAGGTGTGGAATGATGTATGGAATGATTTGTGGAATGAGGTGGGAAATGATGTTCGGAATGAATGTGGAATGATGTGTGGAATAATGTGTGGATAGTTGTGTGGAATGATGTTTTAAATGATATCTGGAATGATGTGTGGAATGATGTGTGGAATGAGGTATGTAATGATGTGTGCAATGATGTGTGGAATGAGGTGGTTCATGTCGTGTGGAATGAGTTGTGCAATGGTGATGGAATGAAGTGTGGAATGATCTGGGGAATGAGGTGTGGAATGAGGTATGTAATAATGTGTGGATTGATTTGTGGAATAAGGTGTGGAATAATGTGTGAAATGATGTGTGGAATGATGTGTGGAATGATGCGTGGAATGATGCATAGAATGATTTGTGGATTGATGTGTGGAAGGAAATGTGGAATGCTGCGTGGAATGATGAGTGGAATGATGTGTGGAATGATGTGTCAAATGAAATGTGTAATGATGTGTGGAATGATGTGTGGAATGATGTGTGGAATGACGAGTGGAATGATGTGTGGAATGTGGTTTGGAATGATGTGTGGATGATGTGTGCAATGATATGTGGAATGATATGTGGAATGCTGCGTGGAATGATGCTTGGAATGATGTGTGAATTGATGTGTGGAATATATTCAGGAATGCTGTGTGGAATGATGAGTGAAATGACGTGTGGAATGATGTGTGGAATAACTTTTGGAATGAGGTGTGGGATGATGTGTGGAATAATTTGTGGAATGAGGTTTGGAATTATGACGTGGAATGATGTGTGGAATGAGGTGTGGAATGATGTGCGGTATGATGTGTGGAATGATGTTTAGAATGAGGTGTGGAATTATGTGTGGAATGATGTTTGGAATGATGTGTGGAATGATGTGTGGAATGATGTGTGGAATGATGTGTGGTATGATGTGTGGAATGAGATTTGGAATGATGTAGGGAATGTTGTGTGGAATGATGTGTGGAATGATGTGTGGAATGATGTGTTAAATGATATGTGGAATGATGTGTGGAATGATGTGTGGATTGCTGTGTGGAATGAATTGTGGAATGCTGTGTGGAATGATAAGTGGAATAATGTGTGTAACGAAATGTGGAATAATTTTTTGAATGAGGTGTGGGATGATGTGTGGAATAATTTGTGGAATGAGGTTAGGAATTGTGGGTTGGAAGGATTTGTGGAATGATGCGTGGAATGATGCGTGGAATGATGTGTGGAATGAATTGTGGTATGATGTGTGGAATGATCAGTGGAATGATGTGGGGAATGATGAGTGGAATGATGTTTAGAATGAGGTGTGGAATGATGTATGGAATGATTTGTGGAATGAGGTGTGGAATGATGTTCGGAATGAATGTGGAATGATGTGTGAAATAATGTGTGGATAGTTGTGTGGAATAATGTTTTAAATGATATCTGGAATGATGTGTGGAATGTTGTGTGGAATGAGGTATGTAATGATGTGTGCAATGATGTGTGGCATGAGGTGGTTCATGTCGTGTGGAATGAGTTGTGCAATGGTGATGGAATGAAGTGTGGAATGATCTGGGGAATGAGGTGTGGAATGAGGTATGTAATAATGTGTGGATTGATTTGTGGAATAAGGTGTGGAATAATGTGTGAAATGATGTGTGGAATGATGTGTGGAATGATGCGTGGAATGATGCATAGAATGATTTGTGGATTGATGTGTGGAAGGAAATGTGGAATGCTGCGTGGAATGATGAGTGGAATGATGTGTGGAATGATGTGTCAAATGAAATGTGTAATGATTTGTGGAATGACGTATGGAATGATGTGTGGAATAATATCTGGAATGAGTTGTGCGATGATGTGTGGAATCAGGTGTGGAATGATGTGTGGAATGATGTGTGTAATGATGTGTGCAATGACGAGTGGAATGAATTGTGGAATGATGCGTGGAGTGATGTGTGGAATGATGTCTGGAATGATGTGTGGAATGAGGTGCGGAATGAATGTGGAATGATGTGTGGAATGATGTGTGGAATGATGTGTGATATAATGTGTGGAATGACGTGTTGATTGATGTGTGGAATGAGGTATGCAATGATGTGTGGAATGACGTGGTTAATTTCGTGTGGAATGAGTTGTGCAATGATGTGTGGAATGAGGTGTGGAATGATGTGCGGTATGATGTGTGGAATGATGTTTAGAATGAGGTGTGGAATTATGTGTGGAATGATGTTTGGAATGATGTGTGGAATGATGTGTGGAATGATGTGTGGAATGAGGTGTGGAATGATGTGTGGAATAAATTTTGGAATGAGGTGTGGGATGTTGTGTGGAATAATTTGTGGAATGAGGTTTGGAATTATGATGTGGAATGATGTGTGGAATGAGGTGTTGAATAATGTGCGGTATGATGTGTGGAATGATGTTTAGAATGAGGTGTGGAATTATGTGTGGAATGATGTTTGCAATGATGTGTGGAATGATGTGTGGAATGATGTGTGGAATGAGGTGTGGAATGATGTTTGGAATGATATGTGGAATGATGTGTGGAATGATGTATGGGATGATGTGTGGAATGATGTTTGGAATGATGTGTAGAATGATGTGTGGAACGAGGTGCGTAATGAATGTGGAATGAAGTGTGGAATGATGTGTGGTATGATGTGTGGAATGAGATTTGGAATGATGTAGGGAATGTTGTGTGGAATGATGTGTGGAATGATGTGTGGAATGATGTGTTAAATGATATGTGGAAGGATGTGTGGAATGATGTGTGGATTGCTGTGTGGAATGAATTGTGGAATGCTGTGTGGATTGATAAGTGGAATAATGTGTGTAATGAAATGTGGAATAATTTTTTGAATGAGGTGTGGGATGATGTGTGGAATAATTTGTGGAATGAGGTTTGGAATTGTGGGTTGGAAGGATTTGTGGAATGATGCGTGGAATGATGCGTGGAATGATGTGTGGAATGAATTGTGGTATGATGTGTGGAATGATCAGTGGAATGATGTGGGGAATGATGTGTGGAATGATGTTTAGAATGAGGTGTGGAATGATGTATGGAATGATTTGTGGAATGAGGTGGGAAATGATGTTCGGAATGAATGTGGAATGATGTGTGGAATAATGTGTGGATAGTTGTGTGGAATGATGTTTTAAATGATATCTGGAATGATGTGTGGAATGATGTGTGGAATGAGGTATGTAATGATGTGTGCAATGATGTGTGGAATGAGGTGGTTCATGTCGTGTGGAATGAGTTGTGCAATGGTGATGGAATGAAGTGTGGAATGATCTGGGGAATGAGGTGTGGAATGAGGTATGTAATAATGTGTGGATTGATTTGTGGAATAAGGTGTGGAATAATGTGTGAAATGATGTGTGGAATGATGTGTGGAATGATGCGTGGAATGATGCATAGAATGATTTGTGGATTGATGTGTGGAAGGAAATGTGGAATGCTGTGTGGAATGATGAGTGGAATGATGTGTGGAATGATGTGTCAAATGAAATGTGTAATGATTTGTGGAATGACGTATGGAATGATGTGTGGAATAATATCTGGAATGAGTTGTGCAATGATGTGTGGAATCAGGTGTGGAATGATGTGTGGAATGATGTGTGTAATGATGTGTGCAATGACGAGTGGAATGAATTGTGGAATGATGCGTGGAGTGATGTGTGGAATGATGTCTGGAATGATGTGGTGGAATGATATCTGGAATGAGTTGTGCAATGATGTGTTGAATGAGGTGTGCAATGAGGTATGGAATGAGGTGTGGAATGAGGTGTGGAATGATATGTGGAATGATGTGTGGAATGATTTGGTGGAATAATGTGCAGAATGATGCGCGCAATGATGTGCGGAAAGATGTGTGGAATTAATAGTGGAATGCTGTCTGGAATGATGAGTTGAATGACGTGTGGAATGATGTTTAGAATGAGGTGTGGAATGATGTGTGGAATGAAGTGTGGAATGAGGTGTGAAATCAGGTGTGGAATGATGTGTGGAATGATGTGTGGAATGATGTGTGGAATGATGTGTAGAACGATGTGTGGAATGAGGTGTGGAATTATGTGTGGAATGATGTGCGGAATGATGCGTTGAATGATGTGTGGATTGATGTGTGGAATGACTTTTGGAATGCTGTATGGACTGCTGAGTGCAATGATGTGTGGAACGATGTGTGGAATGATGTGTGGAATGATGTGTGGAATGATGTGTTGAATAATTTGTGGAATGAGGTGTGGAATGATGTGTGGAATGGGGTGTGGAATGATGTGTGGAATGATGTGTGGAATAATGTGTGGAATGAGGTTTGGAATGATGTTTGGAATTATATGTGGAATGAGGTGGTTAATGTCGTGTGGAATGAGTAGTGCAATGATGTGTGGAATGAGATATGTAATGATGTGTGGAATGAGTGGAATGAGGTATGTAATGATTTGTGGAATGATTTGTGGAATGAGGTGTGGAATGATGTGTGGAATGTTGTTTGGAATGATGTGAGGAATGATGTGTGGAATGATGTGTGGAATGATGTGTGGAATGATGCGTGGAATGATGCGTGGAATGCTGTGTGGATTGATGTGTGGAATGAATTGTGGAATGCTGTGTGGAATGATGAGTGGAATTATATTTTGAATGAGGTGTGGGATGATGTGTGGAATAATTTGTGGAATGAGGTTTAGAATTATGGTGTGGAAGGATTTGTGGAATGAGGGGTGGAATGATGCGTGGAATGATGTGTGGAATGAATTGTGGTATGATGTGCGGAATGATCAGTGGAATGATTTGCGGAATGATGTGTGGAATGATGTTTAGATTGAGGTGTGGAATGATGTATGGAATGATTTGTGGAATGAGGTGTGGAATGATGTGTAAAATGATGTGTGGAATGATGTGTGGAATGATGTGTGGAATGAGGTGCGGAATGAATGTGGAATGATGTGTGGGAAGTTGTGCAGAATGATGTGTTAAATGATATGTGGAATGATGTGTGGAATGATGTGTGGAATGATGTGTGATATAATGTGTGGAATGACGTGTGGAATGATGTGAGGAATGAGGTATGCAATGATGTGTGGAATGATGTGTGGAGTGATGTGGTTAATATCGTGTGGAATGAGTTGTGCAATGATGGTGGAATGAGGTGTGGAATGATCTGGGGAATGAGGTGTGGAATGAGGTATGTAATGATGTGTGGAATGATTTGTGGAATGAGGTGTGGAATGATTTGTGGAATGATGTTTGGAATGATGTGAGGAATGATGTGTGGAATGACGTGTGGAATGATGTGTGGAATGATGTGTGGAATGATGCCTGGAATGATGCGTGGAATGATTTGAGGATTGATGCGTGGAATGATTTGTCGATTTATGTGTGGAATGAATTGAGGAATGCTGTGTGGAATGATGAGTGGAATGATGTGTGGAATGATGTGTCAAATGAAATGTGGAATGGTTTGAGTAATGTTGTGTGGAATGATGTGTGGAATGATGTGTGCAATGATTTGTGGAATGATGCGTGGAGTGATGTGTAGAATGATGTCTGGAATGATGTGGTGGAATGAAAACTGGAATGAGTTGTGCAATGATTTGTGGAATGTGGTGTGGAAAGATGTGTGGAATGATGTGTGACATGAGGTGCGGAATGGGGTGTGGAATGAGGTGTGGAATGATATGTGGAATGATGTGTGGAATGATGTGTGAAATAATGTGTAGAATGATGTGCGGAATGCTGTGTGGAATGTTGTGTGGAATGTATAGTGGAATGCTGTCTGGAATGATGAGTGGAATGACGTGTGCAATGCTGTTTAGAATGAGGTGTGGAATGATGTGTTAAATCATTTGTGGAAAGAGGTGTGGAATGATGTGTGGAATGAGGTGTGGAAAGATGTGTGGAAGGATGTGTGGTATGAGGTTTGTAATGATATGTTGAATGATGTGTGGAATGATTTGTGGATTGAGGTTTGGAATGATGTGTGAAATGATGTGTGGAATGATGTGTGGAATGCTGTTTAGGAATGATGTGTGGAATGAAGTTTGGAATGAGGTTTGGAATGATGTGTGGATTGAGGTGTGGAATGATGTGTGGAATGATGTGTGGAATGATGTGTGGAACGTTGTGTGGAATGGTGTGTTAAATGATATGTGGAATGATGTGTGGAATGATGTGTGGAATGATGTGTGGAATGATGTGTGGAATGATTTGTGGAATGAGGTGTGGAATGATTTGTGGAATGATGTTTGGAATGATGTGAGGAATGATGTGTGGAATGACGTGTGGAATGATGTGTGGAATGATGTGTGGAATGATGCCTGGAATGATGCGTGGAATGATTTTTGGATTGATAAGTGGAATGATTTGTCGATTTATGTGTGGAATGAATTGAGGAATGCTGTGTGGAATGATGAGTGGAATGATGTGTGGAATGATGTGTCAAATGAAATGTGGAATGGTTTGAGTAATGTTGTGTGGAATGTTGTGTGGAATGATGTGTGCAATGATTTGTGGAATGATGCGTGGAGTGATGTGTAGAAAGATGTCTGGAATGATGTGGTGGAATGAAAACTGGAATGAGTTGTGCAATGATTTGTGGAATGTGGTGTGGAAAGATGTGTGGAATGATGTGTGACATGAGGTGCGGAATGTGGTGTGGAATGAGGTGTGGAATGATATGTGGAATGATGTGTGGAATGATGTGTGGAATATTGTGTAGAATGATGTGCGGAATGCTGTGTGGAATTTTGTGTGGAATGTATCGTGGAATGCTGTCTGGAATGATGAGTGGAATGACGTGTGCAATGCTGTTTAGAATGAGGTGTGGAATGATGTGTTAAATCATTTGTGGAAAGAGGTGTGGAATGATGTGTGGAATGAGGTGTGGAAAGATGTGTGGAAGGATGTGTGGTATGAGGTTTGTAATGATATGTTGAATGATGTGTGGAATGATTTGTGGATTGAGGTTTGGAATGATGTGTGAAATGATGTGTGGAATGATGTGTGGAATGCTGTTTAGGAATGATGTGTGGAATGAAGTTTGGAATGAGGTTTGGAATGATGTGTGGATTGAGGTGTGGAATGATGTGTGGAATGATGTGTGGAATGATGTGTGGAACGTTGTGTGGAATGGTGTGTTAAATGATATGTGGAATGATGTGTGGAATGATGTGTGGAATGATGTGTGGAATGATGTGTGGAATGATTTGTGGAATGAGGTGTGGAATGATTTGTGGAATGATGTTTGGAATGATGTGAGGAATGATGTGTGGAATGACGTGTGGAATGATGTGTGGAATGATGTGTGGAATGATGCCTGGAATGATGCGTGGAATGATTTGTGGATTGATGTGTGGAATGAATTGAGGAATGCTGTGTGGAATGATGAGTGGAATGATGTGTGGAATGATGTGTCAAATGAAATGTGGAATGGTTTGAGTAATGTTGTGTGGAATGATGTGTGGAATGATGTGTGCAATGATTGGTGGAATGATTTGTGGAATGATGCGTGGAGTGATGTGTAGAATGATGTCTGGAATGATGTGGTGGAATGAAAACTGGAATGAGTTGTGCAATGATTTATGGAATGTGGTGTGGAAAGATGTGTGGAATGATGTGTGACATGAGGTGCGGAATGTGGTGTGGAATGAGGTGTGGAATGATATGTGGAATGATGTGTGGAATGATGTGTGGAATAACGTGTAGAATGATGTGCGGAATGCTGTGTGGAATGTTGTGTGGAATGTATAGTGGAATGCTGTCTGGAATGAAGAGTGGAATGACGTGTGCAATGCTGTTTAGAATGAGGTGTGGAATGATGTGTTAAATCATTTGTGGAAAGAGGTGTGGAATGATGTGTGGAATGAGGTGTGGAAAGATGTGTGGGAGGATGTGTGGTATGAGGATTGTAATGATATGTTGAATGATGTGTGGAATGATTTGTGGATTGAGGTTTGGAATGATGTGTGAAATGATGTGTGGAATGATGTGTGGAATGCTGTTTAGGAATGATGTGTTGAATGAAGTTTGGAATGAGGTTTGGAATGATGTGTGGATTGAGGTGTGGAATGATGTGTAGAATGATGTGTGGAATGATGTGTGGAACGTTGTGTGGAATGGTGTGTTAAATGATATGTGGAATGATGTGTGGAATGATGTGTGGAATGATGTGTGGAATGATGTGTGGAATGACGAGTGGAATGATGTGTGGAATGTGGTTTGTAATGATGTGTGAAATGATCTGTGGAATGATGTGTGAAATTTCGTGTGGAATGAGTTTGCAATGATGGTGAAATGAGTTGTGGAATGATCTGTGGAATGAGGTGTGGAATGAGGTGTGGAATGATGTGTGGAATGGTTTGTGGAATGAGGTGTGGAATAATGTGTGGAATGATGTTTGGAATGATGTGTGGATGATGTGTGGAATGATATGTGGAATGATATGTGGAATGCTGCGTGGAATGATGCTTGGAATGATGTGTGAATTGATGTGTGGAATGAATTCTGGAATGCTGTGTGGAATGATGAGTGAAATGACGTGTGGAATGATGTGTGGAATAACTTTTTGAATGAGGTGTGGGATGATGTGTGGAATAATTTGTGGAATGAGGTTTGGAATTATGATGTGGAATGATGTGTGGAATGGTGCGTGGAATGAGTTGTGCAATGATGTGTGGAATGAGGTGTGGAATGTTGTGTGGAATGAGGTGTGGAATGATGTGCGGAATGATGTTTGGAATGATGTGTGGAATGATGTGTGGAATGATGTGTGGAATGAGGTGTGGAATGATGTTTGGAATGATATGTGGAATGATGTGTGGAATGAGGTTTGGAATGATGTGTGGAATGAGGTTTGGAATGATGTTTGGAATGACGTGTGGAATGATGTGTGGAACGTTGTGTGGAATAATGTGTTAAATGATATTTGGAATGATGTGCGGAATGATGTGTGGAATGATGTGTGGAATGATGTGTGGAATGAGGTGTGGAATGTCGTGTGGAATGAGTTGTGCAATAATGGTGGAATGAGGTTTGGAATGATCTGTGGAATGAGGTGTGGAATGAGGTGTGGAATGATGTGTGGAATGATTTGTGGAATGATTTTTGGAATGTTGTGTGGAATGATGTGTGGAATGATGTGTGGAATGATGTGTGGAATGATGTGTGGAATGATGCTTTGAATGATGATTGGAATGATGTGTGGAATAATTTTTTGAATGAGGTGAGGGATGATGTGTGGAATAATTTGTGGAATGAGGTTTGAAATGATGTGTGGAATGATGTGTGGAATGATGCGTGGAATGATGCGTCGAATGACGTGTGGAATGATGTGTGGAATGATTTGTGGAATGCGGTGTGGAATGATGTGTGGAATGTGGTATTGAATAATATGTGGAAGGATGTGTGGAATGAGGTTTGTGATGATATGTTGAATGATGTGTGGGAGGATGTGTGGAATGATTTGTCGAATGAGGTTTGGAATGATGTGTGGAATTACGTGTGGAATGATGTGGGGAATGATGTGGCGAAATGATGTGTGGAATGAAGTTTGGAATGAGGTTTGGAATGATGATGGAATGAGCTGTGGAATGATCTGTGGAATGATTGGAATGAGGTATGTAATGATGTGTGGAATGATTTGTGGAATGAGGTGTGGAATGATGTGAGGAATAAAGTTTGGAATGACGTGAGGAATGATGTGTGTAATGATGTGTGGAATGATGTGTGGAATGATGTGTGGAATGATGCGTGGAATGATGCGTGGCATGATGTGTGGATTGATGTGTGGAATGAATTGTGGAATGCTGTGTGGAATGATGAGTGGAATGATGTGTGGAATGATGTGTGGAATGATATCTGGAATGAGTTGTGCAATGATGTGTGGAATGAGGTGTGGAATGATGTGTGGAATGATGTCTGGAATGATGTGGTGGAATGATAACTGGAATGAGTTGTGCAATGATGTGTGGAATGAGGTGCGGAATGATGTGTGCAATGATGTGTGCAATGACGGGCGGAATGAGTTGTGGAATGATGCGTGGAGTGATGTGCGGAATGATGTCTGGAATGATGTGGTGGAATGACATCTGGAATGAGTTGTGCAATGATTTGTGGAATGTGGTGTGGAATAATGTGTGGAATGATGTATGGAATGATGTGTGGAATGATGTGTGGGATGAGGTGTGGAATAAGGTGTGGAATGAGGTGTGGAATGATATGTGGAATGATGTGTGGAATGATGTGTGGAATAAAGAGTAGAATGAGGTGCGGAATGATGTGTGGAATGATGTGTGGAATGAATTGTGGAATGCTGTCTGGAATGATGAGTGGAATGATGTGTGGAATGATGTTTAGAATGAGGTGTGGAATGATGTGTGGAATGATTTGTGGAATGAGGTGTGGAATGATGTGTGGAATGAGGTGTGGAATGATGTATGGAAGGATGTGTGGAATGAGGTTTGTAATGATATGTTGAATCATGTGTGGGATGATGTGTGGAATGATGTGTGGAATGATTTGTGGAAAGTTGTGTGGAATGATGTGGTGGATTGATCTGTGGAATGAAGTTTGGAATGAGGTTTGGACTGATGTGTTGAATGTATTTTGGAATGATGTGTGGAATGAGGTGTGGAATGAGGTGTGGAATGACGTATGGAATGATTTGTGGAATGAGGTGTGGAGTGATGTGTGGTATGATGTTTGGAATGATGTGTGGAATGATGTGTGGAATCATGTGTGGAATGATGCGTGGAATGATGCTTGGAATGATGTGTGGATTGATGTGTAGAATAAATTGTGGAATGCTGTGTGGAATGATGATTGGCATGATGTGTGGAATGATGTGTGGAATAGTTTTTTGAATGAGGTGTGGGATGATTTGTGGAATAATTTGTGGAATGAGGTTTGGAATTATGGTGTGGAAGGAATTGTGGAATGATGCGTGGAATGATGCGTGGAATGATGTGTGGAATGAATTGTGTTATGATGTGTGGAATGATCAGTGAATTTATGTGCAGAATGATGTGTGGAATGATGTTTAGAATGAGGTGTGAAATGATGTATGGAATGATTTGTAGAATGAGGTGTGGAATGATGTGTACAATTTTGTGTGGAATGATGTGTGGAATGATGAGTGGAATGAGGTGCGGAATAAATGGGGAATGATGTATGGAATGATGTGTGGGAAGTTGTGTGGAATGATGTGTTAAATGATATGTGGAATGATGTGTGGAATGATGTGTGGAATGATGTGTGGAATGATGTGTGCAATGACGTGTGGAATGATGTGTGGAATGAGGTATGTAATGATGTGTGGAATGATGTGTGGAATGAGGTGGTTAATGTCGTGTGGAATGAGTTGTGCAATGATGGTGGAATGAGGTGTGGAATGATCTGGGGAATGAGGTGTGGAATGAGGTATGTAATGATGTGTGGAATGATTTATGGAATGAGGTGTGGAATGTTGTGTGGAATGATGTTTGGAGTGATCTGAGGAATGATGTGTGGAATGATGTGTGGAATGAATTGTGGTATGATGTGCGGAATGATCAGTGGAATGATTTGCGGAATGATGTGTGGAATGATGTTTAGAATGAGGTGTGGCATGATGTATGGAATGATTTGTGGAATGATGTGTGGAATGATGTGTGGAATGAGGTGCGGAATGAATGTGGAATGATGTGTGGGAAGTTGTGTAGAATGATGTGTTAAATGATATGTGGAATGATGTGTGGAATGATGTGTGGAATGTTGTGTGATATAATGTGTGGAATGACGTGTGGAATGATGTGTGGAATGAGGTATGCAATGATGTGTGGAATGATGTGTGGAATGAGGTGGTTAATGTCGTGTGGAATGAGTTGTGCAATGATGGTGGAATGAGGTGTGGAATGATCTGGGGAATGAGGTGTGGAATGAGGTATGTAATGATGTGTGGAATGATTTGTGGAATGAGGTGTGGAATGATGTGTGGAATGATGTTTGGAATGATGTGAGGAATGGTGTGTGGAATGACGTGTGGAATGATGTGTGGAATGATGTGTGGAATGATGCCTGGAATGATGCGTGCAATGATTTGTGGATTGATGTGTGGAATGAATTGTGGAATGCTGTGTGGAATGATGAGTGGAATGATGTGTGGAATGATGTGTCAAATGAAATGTGGAATGGTTTGAGGAATGTTGTGTGGAATGATGTGTGGAATGATTTGTGCAATACTGTTTAGAACGAGGTGTGGAATGATGTGTTACATCATTTGTGGAAAGAGGTGTGGAATGATGTGTGGAATGAGGTGTGGAATGATGTGAGGAAGGATGTGTGGTATGAGGTTTGTAATGATATGTTGAATGATGTGTGGGATGATGTGTGGAATGATTTGTGGATTGAGGTTTGGAATGATGTGTGAAATGATGTGTGGAATGATGTGTGGAATGCTGTGAAGGAATGGTGTGTGTAATGAAGTTTGGAATGAGGTTTGGAATGATGTGTGGATTGAGGTGTGGAATGATGTGTGGAATGATGTGTGGAATGATGTGTGGAACGTTGTGTGGAATGGTGTGTTAAATGATATGTGGAATGATGTGTGGAATGATGTGTGGAATGATGTGTGGAAGGATGTGTGGAATGACGAGTGGAATGATGTGTGGAATGTGGTGTGTAATAATGTGTGGAATGATCTGTGGAATGTGGTGTGGAATTTCGTGTGGAATGAGTTTGCAATGATGGTGGAATGAGTTTTGGAATGATCTGTGGAATGAGGTGAAATGAAGTGTGGAATGATGTGTGGAATGCTGTGAAGTAATGGTGTGTGGAATGAAGTTTGGAATGAGGTTTGGAATGATGTGTGGATTGAGGTGTGGAATGATGTGTGGAATGACGAGTGGAATGATGTGTGGAATGTGGTTTGTAATAATGTGTGGAATGATCTGTGGAATGAGGTGTGGAAATTCGTGTGGAATGAGTTTGCAATGATGGTGGAATGAGTTTTGGAATGATCTGTGGAATGAGGTGAAATGAAGTGTGGAATGATGTGTGGAATGATTTGTGGAATGAGGTGTGGAATAATGTGTCGAATGATGTTTGGAATGATGTGTGGATGATGTGTGGAATGATATGTGGAATGACATGTGGAATGCTGCGTGGAATGATGCTTGGAATGGTGTGTGAATTGATGTGTGGAATGAATTCTGGAATGCTGTGTGGAATGATGAGTGAAATGACGTGTGGAATGATGTGTGGAATAACTTTTTGAATGAGGTGTGGGATGATGTGTAGAATAATTTGTGGAATGAGGTTTGGAATTATGATGTGGAATGATGTGTGGAATGATGCGTGGAATGAGCTGTGCAATGATGTGTGGAATGAGGTGTGGAAAGATGTGTGGAATGAGGTGTGGAATGATGTGCGGAATGATGTGTGGAATGATGTTTAGAATGAGGTGTGGAATTATGTGTGGAATGATGTATGGAATGATGTGTGGAATGATGTCTGGAATGATGTGTGGAATGAGGTTTGGAATGATGTTAGGAATGATATGTGGAATGATGTGTGGAATGATGTGTGGAATGATTTGTGGAATGAGGTGTGGAATGATGTGTGGAATGAGGTGTGGAATGGTGTGTGGAAGGATGTGTGGAATGAGGTTTATGATGATATGTTGAATGATGTGTGGGATGATGTGTGGAATGATTTGTGGAATGAGGTTTGGAATGATGTGTGGAATTATGTGTGGAACGTTGTGTGGAATGATGTGTTAAATGATATGTGGAATGATGTGCGGAATGATGTGTGGAATGATGTGTGGAATGATGTGTGGAATGAGGTGTGGAATGTCGTGTGGAATGAGTTGTGCAATGATGGTGGAATGAGGTTTGGAATGATCTGTGGAATGAGGTGTGGAATGAGGTGTGGAATGATGTGTGGAATGATTTGTGGAATGATTTTTGGAATGTTGTGTGGAATGATGTGTGGAATGATGTGTGGAATGCTGTGTGGACTGATGAGTGGAATGATGTGTGGAATGATGTGTGGAATAGTTTTTTGAATGAGGTGTGGGATGATTTGTGGAATAATTTGTGGAATGAGGTTTGGAATAATGGTGTGGAAGGAATTGTGGAATGATGCGTGGAATGATGCGTGGAATGATGTGTGGAATGAATTGTGTTATGATGTGTGGAATGATCAGTGAAATTATGTGCAGAATGATGTGTGGAATGATGTTTAGAATGAGGTGTGAAATGATGTATGGAATGATTTGTGGAATGAGGTGTGGAATGATGTGTAAAATTTTGTGTGGAATGATGTGTGGAATGATGTGTGGAATGAGGTGCGGAATGAATGGGGAATGATGTATGGAATGATGTGTGGGAATTTGTGTGGAATGATGTGTTAAATGATATGTGGAATGATGTGTGGAATGATGTGTGGAATGATGTGTGGAATGATTTGTGCAATGATGTGTGGAATGATGTGTGGAATGAGGTATGTAATGATGTGTGGAATGATGTGTGGAATGAGGTGGTTAATGTCGTGTGGAATGAGTTGTGCAATGATGGTGGAATGAGGTGTGGAATGATCTGGGGAATGAGGTGTGGAATGAGGTATGTAATGATGTGTGGAATAATTTATGGAATGAGGTGTGGAATGATGTGTGGAATGATGTGTGGATTGATGTGTAGAATGAATTGTGGAATGCTGTGTGGAATGATGTGTGGAATGATATTTTGAATGAGGTGTGGGATGATGTGTGGAATAATTTGTGGAATGAGGTTCAGAATTATGGCGTGGAAGGATTTGCGGAATGAGGGGTGGAATGATGCGTGGAATGATGTGTGGAATGAATTGTGTTATGATGTGCGGAATGATCAGTGGAATGATTTGCGGAATGATGTGTGGAATGATGTTTAGAATGAGGTGTGGAATGATGTATGGAATGATTTGTGGAATGAGGTGTGGAATGATGTGTAAAATGATGTGTGGAATGATGTGTGGAATGATGTGTGGAATGATGTGCGGAATGAATGTGGAATGATGTGTGGGAAGTTGTGTAGAATGATGTGTTAAATGATATGTGGAATGATGTGTGGAATGATGTTTTGAATGATGTGTGATATAATGTGTGGAATGACGTGTGGAATGATGTGTGGAATGAGGTATGCAATGATGTGTGGAATGATGTGTGGAATGAGGTGGTTAATGTCGTGTGGAATGAGTTGTGCAATGATGGTGGAATGAGGTGTGGAATGATCTGGGGAATGAGGTGTGGAATGAGGTATGTAATGATGTGTGGAATGATTTGTGGAATGAGGTGTGGAATGATGTGTGGAATGATGTTTGGAATGATGTGAGGAATGATGTGTGGAATGACGTTTGGAATGATGTGTGGAATGATGTGTGGAATGATGCCTGGAATGATGCGTGGAATGATTTGTGGATTGATGTGTGGAATGAATTGTGGAATGCTGTGTGGAATGATGAGTGGAATGATGTGTGGAATGATGTGTCAAATGAAATGTGGAATGGTTTGAGGAATGTTGTGTGGAATGATGTGTGCAATGATATCTGGAATGAGTTGTGCAATGATGTGTGGAATGAGGTGTGGATTGATGTGTGGAATGATGTGTGGAATGAAGTGTGCAATGATGGGTGGAATGATTTGTTTAATGATGCGTGGAGTGATGTGTAGAATGATGTCTGGAATGATGTGGTGGAATGAAAACTGGAATGAGTTGTGCAATGATTTGTGGAATGTGGTGTGGAAAGATGTGTGGAATGATGTGTGGAATGATGTGTGGAATGATGTGTGACATGAGGTGTGGAATGTGGTGTGGAATGAGGTTTGGAATGAATGATATGTGGAATGATGTGTGGAATGATGTGTGGAATAATGTGTAGAATGATGTGCGGAATGCTGTGTGGAATGTTGTGTGGAATGTATAGTGGAATGCTGTCTGGAATGATGAGTGGAATGATGTGTGCAATACTGTTTAGAATGAGGTGTGGAATGATGTGTTACATCATTTGTGGAAAGAGGTGTGTAATGATGTGTGAAATGAGGTGTGGAATGATTTGTGGAAGGATGTGTGGTATGAGGTTTGTAATGATATGTTGAATGATGTGTGGGATGATGTGTGGAATGATTTGTGGATTGAGGTTTGGAATGATGTGTGAAATGATGTGTGGAATGATGTGTGGAATGCTGTGAAGGAATGGTGTGTGGAATGAAGTTTGGAATGAGGTTTGAAATGATGTGTGGATTGAGTAGTGGAATGATGTGTGGAATGATGTGTGGAATGATGTGTGGAATGATGTGTGGAACGTTGTGTGGAATGATGTGTTAAATGATATGTGGGATGATGTGCGGAATGATGTGTGGAATGATGTGTGGAATGATGTGTGGAATGAGGTGTGGAATGTCGTGTGGAATGAGTTGTGCAATGATGGTGGAATGAGGTTTGGAATGATCTGTGGAATGAGGTGTGGAATGAGGTGTGGAATGATGTGTGGAATGATTTGTGGAATGATTTTTGGAATGTTGTGTGGAATGATGTGTGGAATGATGTGTGGAATGATGTGTGGAATGATGCTTTGAATGATGATTGGAATGATGTGTGGAATATTTTTTTGAATGAGGTGAGGGATGATGTGTGGAATAATTTGTGGAATGAGGTTTGGAATGATGTGTGGAATGATGTGTGGAATTATGCGTGGAATGATGCGTCGAATGACGTGTGGAATGATGTGTGGAATGATTTGTGGAATGAGGTGTGGAATGATGTGTGGAATGTGGTGTGGAATAATATGTGGAAGGATGTGTGGAATGAGGTTTGTGATGATATGTTGAATGATGTGTGGGATGATGTGTGGAATGATTTGTCGAATGAGGTTTGGAATGATGTGTGGAATTACGTGTGGAATGATGTGTGGAATGATGTGGCGAAATGATGTGTGGAATGAAGTTTGGAATGAGGTTTGGAATGATGGTGGAATGAGCTGTGGAATGATCTGTGGAATGAGTGGAATGAGGTATGTAATGATGTGTGGAATGATTTGTGGAATGAGGTGTGGAATGATGTGAGGAATGAAGTTTGGAATGACGTGAGGAATGATGTGTGTAATGATGTGTGGAATGATGTGTGGAATGATGCGTGGAATGATGCGTGGGATGCTGTGTGGATTGATGTGTGGAATGAATTGTGGAATGCTGTGTGGAATGATGAGTGGAATGATGTGTGGAATGATGTGTCAAATGAAATGTGGAATGATTTGTGGAATGATGTGTGGAATGATGTGTGGAATGATGTGTGGAATGATGTGTTGAATGATATCTGGAATGAGTTGTGCAATGATTTGTGGAATGAGGTGTGGAATGATGTGTGGAATGATGTCTGGAATGATGTGTTGGAATGATAACTGGAATGATTGTGCAATGATTTGTGGAACATTTAGGACCGAGATGAGGGGAAACTTCTTCACCCAGAGAGTGGGGAACATGTGGAATTCTCTACCACAGAATGTTGTTCAGGCCAATTCACTAAATATATTCAAAAAGGAGTTAGATGTAGTCCTTACTACTAGGGGGATCAAGGGGATTGGCCAGAAAGCAGGAATGGGGTACTGAAGTTGCATGTTCAGCCATGAACTCATTGAATGGCGGTGCAGGCTCGAAGGGCCGAATGGCCTACTCCTGCACCTATTTTCTCTGTTTCTATGTTTCTACGAGGTGCGGAATGATGTGTGCAATGATGTGTGCTATGACGGGTGGAATGAGTTGTGGAATGATGCGTGGAGTGATGTGCGGAATGATTTCTGGAATGATGTGGTGGAATGACATCTGGAATGAGTTGTGCAATGATGTGTGGAATGTGGTGTGGAATGATGTGTGGAATGATGTGTGGAATGATGTGTGGAATGATGTGTGGGATGAGGTGTGGAATGAGGTGTGGAATGAGGTTTGTAATGATATGTTGAATCATATGTGGGATGATGTGTGGAATGATGTGTGGAATGATTTGTGGAATGATGTGTGGAATGATGTGGTGGAATGATCTGTGGAATGAAGTTTGGAATGAGGTTTGGACTGATGTGTTGAATGTATTGTGGAATGATGTGTGGAATGAGGTGTGGAATCGTGTGGAATGAGTTGTGCAATGATGCTGGAATGAATTTTGGAATGATCTGTGGAATGAAGTGTGGAATGAGGTGTGGAATGATGTGTGGAATGATTTGTGGAATGAGGTGTGGAGTGATGTGTGGAATGATGTTTGGAATGATGTGTGGAATGATGTGTGGAATGATGTGTGGAATGATGCGTGGAATGATGCTTGGAATGATGTGTGGATTGATGTGTAGAATGAATTGTGGAATGCTGTGTGGAATGATGAGTGGAATGATGTGTGGAATGATGTGTGGAATAGTTTTTTGAATGAGGTGTGGGATGATTTGTGGAATAATTTGTGGAATGAGGTTTGGAATAATGGTGTGGAAGGAATTGTGGAATGATGCGTGGAATGATGCGTGGAATGATGTGTGGAATGAATTGTGTTATGATGTGTGGAATGATCAGTGAAATTATCTGCAGAATGATGTGTGGAATGTTGTTTAGAATGAGGTGTGAAATGATGTATGGAATGATTTGTGGAATCAGGTGTGGAATGATGTGTAAAATTTTGTGTGGAATGATGTGTGGAATGAGTTGCGGAATGAATGGGGAATGATGTATGGAATGATGTGTGGGAAGTTGTGTGGAATGATGTGTTAAATGATATGTGGAATGATGTGTGGAATGATGTGTGGAATGATGTGTGGAATGATGTGTGCAATGATGTGTGGAATGATGTGTGGAATGAGGTATGTAATGATGTGTGGAATGATGTGTGGAATGAGGTGGTTAATGTCGTGTGGAATGAGTTGTGCAATGATGGTGGAATGAGGTGTGGAATGATCTGGGGAATGAGGTGTGGAATGAGGTATGTAATGATGTGTGGAATGATTTATGGAATGAGGTGTGGAATGATGTGTGGAATGATGTGTGGAATGATGCGTGGAATGATGCTTGGAATGATGTGTGGATTGATGTGTAGAATGAATTGTGGAATGCTGTGTGGAATGATGTGTGGAATGATATTTTGAATGAGGTGTGGGATGATGTGTGGAATAATTTGTGGAATGAGGTTCAGAATTATGGTGTGGAAGGATTTGCGGAATGAGGGGTGGAATGATGCGTGGAATGATGTGTGGAATGAATTGTGGTATGATGTGCGGAATGATCAGTGGAATGATTTGCGGAATGATGTGTGGAATGATGTTTAGAATGAGGTGTGGAATGATGTATGGAATGATTTGTGGAATGAGGTGTGGAAAGATGTGTAAAATGATGTGTGTAATGATGTGTGGAATGATGTGTGGAATGATGTGCGGAATGAATGTGGAATGATGTGTAGGAAGTTGTGTAGAATGATGTGTTAAATGATATGTGGAATGATGTGTGGAATGATGTGTGGAATGATGTGTGATATAATGTGTGGAATGACGTGTGGAATGATGTGTGGAATGAGGTATGCAATGATGTGTGGAATGATGTGTGGAATGAGGTGGTTAATGTCGTGTGGAATGAGTTGTGCAATGATGGTGGAATGAGGTGTGGAATGATCTGGGGAATGAGGTGTGGAATGAGGTATGTAATGATGTGTGGAATGATTTGTGGAATGAGGTGTGGAATGATGTGTGGAATGATGTTTGGAATGATGTGAGGAATGATGTGTGGAATGACGTGTGGAATGATGTGTGGAATGATGTGTGGAATGATGCCTGGAATGATGCGTGGAATGATTTGTGGATTGATGTGTGGAATGAATTGTGGAATGCTGTGTGGAATGATGAGTGGAATGATGTGTGGAATGATGTGTCAAAGGAAATGTGCAATGGTTTGAGGAATGTTGTGTGGAATGATGTGTGGAATGATGTGTGCAATGATATCTGGAATGAGTTGTGCAATAATGTGTGGAATGAGGTGTGGATTGATGTGTGGAATGATGTGTGGAATGAAGTGTGCAATGATGGGTGGAATGATTTGTGGAATGATGCGTGGAGTGATGTGTAGAATGATGTCTGGAATGATGTGGTGGAATGAAAACTGGAATGAGTTGTGCAATGATTTGTGGAATGTGGTGTGGAAAGATGTGTGGAATGATGTGTGGAATGATGTGTGGAATGATGTGTGACATGAGGTGTGGAATGTGGTGTGGAATGAGGTTTGGAATGAATGATATGTGGAATGATGTGTGGAACGATGTGTGGAATAATGTGTAGAATGATGTGCGGAATGCTGTGTGGAATGTTGTGTGGAATGTATAGTGGAATGCTGTCTGGAATGATGAGTGGAATGATGTGTGCAATACTGTTTAGAATGAGGTGTGGAATGATGTGTTACATCATTTGTGGAAAGAGGTGTGGAATGATGTGTGGAATGAGGTGTGGAATGATGTGTGAAAGGATGTGTGGTATGAGGTTTGTAATGATATGTTGAATGATGTGTGGGATGATGTGTGGAATGATTTGTGGATTGAGGTTTGGAATGATGTGTGAAATGATGTGTGGAATGATGTGTGGAATGCTGTGAAGGAATGGTGTGTGGAATGAAGTTTGGAATGAGGTTTGGAATGATGTGTGGATTGAGAGTGGAATGATGTGTGGAATGATGTGTGGAATGATGTGTGGAACGTTGTGTGGAATGGTGTGTTAAATGATATGTGGAATGATGTGTGGAATGATGTGTGGAATGATGTGTGGAATGATGTGTGGAATGACGAGTGGAATGATGTGTGGAATGTGGTTTGTAATAATGTGTGGAATGATCTGTGGAATGAGGTGTGGAATTTCGTGAGGAATGAGTTTGCAATGATGGTGGAATGAGTTTTGGAATGATCTGTGGAATGAGGTGAAATGAAGTGTGGAATGATGTGTGGAATGATTTGTGGAATGAGGTGTGGAATAATGTGTCGAATGATGTTTGGAATGATGTGTGGATGATGTGTGGAATGATATGTGGAATGACATGTGGAATGCTGCGTGGAATGATGCTTGGAATGGTGTGTGAATTGATGTGTGGAATGAATTCTGGAATGCTGTGTGGAATGATGAGTGAAATGACGTGTGGAATGATGTGTGGAATAACTTTTTGAATGAGGTGTGGGATGATGTGTGGAATAATTTGTGGAATGAGGTTTGGAATTATGATGTGGAATGATGTGTGGAATGATGCGTGGAATGAGCTGTGCAATGATGTGTGGAATGAGGTGTGGAATGATGTGTGGAATGAGGTGTGGAATGATGTGCGGAATGATGTGTGGAATGATGTTTAGAATGAGGTGTGGAATTATGTGTGGAATGATGTATGGAATGATGTGTGGAATGATGTGTGGAATGATGTGTGAAATGAGGTGTGGAATGATGTTTGGAATGATATGTGGAATCATGTGTGGAATGATGTTTGGAATGATTTGTGGAATGAGGTGTGGAATGATGTGTGGAATGAGGTGTGGAATGGTGTGTGGAAGGATGTGTGGAATGAGGTTTATGATGATATGTTGAATGATGTGTGGGATGATGTGTGGAATGATTTGTGGAATGAGGTTTGGAATGATGTGTGAAATGATGTGTGGAATGATGTGTGGAACGTTGTGTGGAATGATGTGTTAAATGATATGTGGAATGATGTGCGGAATGATGTGTGGAATGATGTGTGGAATGATGTGTGGAATGAGGTGTGGAATGTCGTGTGGAATGAGTTGTGCAATGATGGTGGAATGAGGTTTGGAATGATCTGTGGAATGAGGTGTGGAATGAGGTGTGGAATGATGTGTGGAATGATTTGTGGAATGATTTTTGGAATGTTGTGTGGAATGATGTGTGGAATGATGTGTGGAATGATGTGTGGAATGATGCTTTGAATGATGATTGGAATGATGTGTGGAATAATTTTTTGAATGAGGTGAGGGATGATGTATGGAATAATTTGTGGAATGAGGTTTGGAATGATGTGTGGAATGATGTGTGGAATGATGCGTGGAATGATGCGTCGAATGACGTGTGGAATGATGTGTGGAATGATTTGTGGAATGAGGTGTGGAATGATGTGTGGAATGTGGTGTGGAATAATATGTGGAAGGATGTGTGGAATGAGGTTTGTGATGATATGTTGAATGATGTGTGGGATGATGTGTGGAATGATTTGTCGAATGAGGTTTGGAATGATGTGTTGAATTACGTGTGGAATGATGTGTGGAATGATGTGGCGAAATGATGTGTGGAATGAAGTTTGGAATGAGGTTTGGAATGATGGTGGAATGAGCTGTGGAATGATCTGTGGAATGAGTGGAATGAGGTATGTAATGATGTGTGGAATGATTTGTGGAATGAGGTGTGGAATGATGTGAGGAATGAAGTTTGGAATGACGTGAGGAATGATGTGTGTAATGATGTGTGGAATGATGTGTGGAATGATGCGTGGAATGATGCGTGGGATGCTGTGTGGATTGATGTGTGGAATGAATTGTGGAATGCTGTGTGGAATGATGAGTGGAATGATGTGTGGAATGATGTGTCAAATGAAATGTGGAATGATTTGTGGAATGATGTGTGGAATGATGTGTGGAATGATGTGTGGAATGATGTGTTGAATGATATCTGGAATGAGTTGTGCAATGATTTGTGGAATGAGGTGTGGAATGATGTGTGGAATGATGTCTGGAATGATGTGGTGGAATGATAACTGGAATGATTGTGCAATGATGTGTGGAACATTTAGGACCGAGATGAGGGGAAATCTCTTCACCCAGAGAGTGGTGAACCTGTGGAATTCTCTACCACAGAATGTTGTTCAGGCCAATTCACTAAATATATTCAAAAAGGAGTTAGATGTAGTCCTTACTACTAGGGGGATCAAGGTGATTGGCCAGAAAGCAGGAATGGGGTACTGAAGTTGCATGTTCAGCCATGAACTCATTGAATGGCGGTGCAGGCTCGAAGGGCCGAATGGCCTACTCCTGCACCTATTTTCTATGTATCTATGTTTCTATGAGGTGCGGAATGATGTGTGCAATGATGTGTGCTATGACGGGTGGAATGAGTTGTGGAATGATGCGTGGAGTGATGTGCGGAATGATTTCTGGAATAATGTGGTGGAATGACATCTGGAATGAGTTGTGCAATGATGTGTGGAATGTGGTGTGGAATGATGTGTGGAATGATGTGTGGAATGATGTGTGGAATGATGTGTGGGATGAGGTGTGGAATGATGTTTGGAATGAGGTTTGTAATGATATGTTGAATCATGTGTGGGATGATGTGTGGAATGATGTGTGGAATGATGTGTGGAATGATGTGGTGGAATGATCTGTGGAATGAAGTTTGGAATGAGGTTTGGACTGATGTGTTGAATGTATTGTGGAATGATGTGTGGAATGAGGTGTGGAATCGTGTGGAATGAGTTGTGCAATGATGCTGGAATGAATTTTGGAATGATCTGTGGAATGAGGTGTGGAATGAGGTGTGGAATGATGTGTGGAATGATGCGTGGAATGAGGTGTGGAGTGATGTGTGGAATGATGTTTGGAATGATGTGTTGAATGATGTGTGGAATGATGTGTGGAATGATGCGTGGAATGATGCTTGGAATGATGTGTGGATTGATGTGTAGAATGAATTGTGGAATGCTGTGTGGAATGATGAGTGGAATGATGTGTGGAATGATGTGTGGAATAGTTTTTTGAATGAGGTGTGGGATGATTTGTGGAATAATTTGTGGAATGAGGTTTGGAATAATGGTGTGGAAGGAATTGTGGAATGATGCGTGGAATGATGCGTGGAATGATGTGTGGAATGAATTGTGTTATGATGTGTGGAATGATCAGTGAAATTATGTGCAGAATGATGTGTGGAATGATGTTTAGAATGAGGTGTGAAATGATGTATGGAATGATTTGTGGAATGAGGTGTGGAATGATGTGTAAAATTTTGTGTGGAATGATGTGTGGAATGATGTGTGGAATGAGGTGCCGGAATGAATGGGGAATGATGTATGGAATGATGTGTGGGAAGTTGTGTGGAATGATGTGTTAAATGTTATGTGGAATGATGTGTGGAATGATGTGTGGAATGATGTGTGGAATGATGTGTGCAATGATGTGTGGAATGATGTGTGGAATGAGGTGGTTAATGTCGTGTGGAATGAGTTGTGCAATGATGGTGGAATGAGGTGTGGAATGATCTGGGGAATGAGGTGTGGAATGAGGTATGTAATGATGTGTGGAATGATTTATGGAATGAGGTGTGGAATGATGTGTGGAATGATGTGTGGAATGATGCGTGGAATGATGCTTGGAATGATGTGTGGATTGATGTGTAGAATGAATTGTGGAATGCTGTGTGGAATGATGTGTGGAATGATATTTTGAATGAGGTGTGGGATGATGTGTGGAATAATTTGTGGAATGAGGTTCAGAATTATGGTGTGGAAGGATTTGCGGAATGAGGGGTGGAATGATGCGTGGAATGATGTGTGGAATGAATTGTGGTATGATGTGCGGAATGATCAGTGGAATGATTTGCGGAATGATGTGTGGAATGATGTTTAGAATGAGGTGTGGAATTATGTGTGGAATGATGTATGGAATGATGTGTGGAATGATGTGTGGAATGATGTGTGAAATGAGGTGTGGAATGATGTTTGGAATGATATGTGGAATCATGTGTGGAATGATGTTTGGAATGATTTGTGGAATGAGGTGTGGAATGATGTGTGGAATGAGGTGTGGAATGGTGTGTGGAAGGATGTGTGGAATGAGGTTTATGATGATATGTTGAATGATGTGTGGGATGATGTGTGGAATGATTTGTGGAATGAGGTTTGGAATGATGTGTGAAATGATGTGTGGAATGATGTGTGGAACGTTGTGTGGAATGATGTGTTAAATGATATTTGGAATGATGTGCGGAATGATGTGTGGAATGATGTGTGGAATGATGTGTGGAATGAGGTGTGGAATGTCGTGTGGAATGAGTTGTGCAATGATGGTGGAATGAGGTTTGGAATGATCTGTGGAATGAGGTGTGGAATGAGGTGTGGAATGATGTGTGGAATGATTTGTGGAATGATTTTTGGAATGTTGTGTGGAATGATGTGTGGAATGATGTGTGGAATGATGTGTGGAATGATGCTTTGAATGATGATTGGAATGATGTGTGGAATAATTTTTTGAATGAGGTGAGGGATGATGTATGGAATAATTTGTGGAATGAGGTTTGGAATGATGTGTGGAATGATGTGTGGAATGATGCGTGGAATGATGCGTCGAATGACGTGTGGAATGATGTGTGGAATGATTTGTGGAATGAGGTGTGGAATGATGTGTGGAATGTGGTGTGGAATAATATGTGGAAGGATGTGTGGAATGAGGTTTGTGATGATATGTTGAATGATGTGTGGGATGATGTGTGGAATGATTTGTCGAATGAGGTTTGGAATGATGTGTTGAATTACGTGTGGAATGATGTGTGGAATGATGTGGCGAAATGATGTGTGGAATGAAGTTTGGAATGAGGTTTGGAATGATGGTGGAATGAGCTGTGGAATGATCTGTGGAATGAGTGGAATGAGGTATGTAATGATGTGTGGAATGATTTGTGGAATGAGGTGTGGAATGATGTGAGGAATGAAGTTTGGAATGACGTGAGGAATGATGTGTGTAATGATGTGTGGAATGATGTGTGGAATGATGCGTGGAATGATGCGTGGGATGCTGTGTGGATTGATGTGTGGAATGAATTGTGGAATGCTATGTGGAATGATGAGTGGAATGATGTGTGGAATGATGTGTCAAATGAAATGTGGAATGATTTGTGGAATGATGTGTGGAATGATGTGTGGAATGATGTGTGGAATGATGTGTTGAATGATATCTGGAATGAGTTGTGCAATGATTTGTGGAATGAGGTGTGGAATGATGTGTGGAATGATGTCTGGAATGATGTGGTGGAATGATAACTGGAATGATTGTGCAATGATGTGTGGAACATTTAGGACCGAGATGAGGGGAAACCTCTTCACCCAGAGAGTGGTGAACCTGTGGAATTCTCTACCACAGAATGTTGTTCAGGCCAATTCACTAAATATATTCAAAAAGGAGTTAGATGTAGTCCTTACTACTAGGGGGATCAAGGTGATTGGCCAGAAAGCAGGAATGGGGTACTGAAGTTGCATGTTCAGCCATGAACTCATTGAATGGCGGTGCAGGCTCGAAGGGCCGAATGGCCTACTCCTGCACCTATTTTCTATGTATCTATGTTTCTATGAGGTGCGGAATGATGTGTGCAATGATGTGTGCTATGACGGGTGGAATGAGTTGTGGAATGATGCGTGGAGTGATGTGCGGAATGATTTCTGGAATAATGTGGTGGAATGACATCTGGAATGAGTTGTGCAATGATGTGTGGAATGTGGTGTGGAATGATGTGTGGAATGATGTGTGGAATGATGTGTGGAATGATGTGTGGGATGAGGTGTGGAATGAGGTGTGGAATGAGGTTTGTAATGATATGTTGAATCATGTGTGGGATGATGTGTGGAATGATGTGTGGAATGATGTGTGGAATGATGTGGTGGAATGATCTGTGGAATGAAGTTTGGAATGAGGTTTGGACTGATGTGTTGAATGTATTGTGGAATGATGTGTGGAATGAGGTGTGGAATCGTGTGGAATGAGTTGTGCAATGATGCTGGAATGAATTTTGGAATGATCTGTGGAATGAGGTGTGGAATGAGGTGTGGAATGATGTGTGGAATGATGCGTGGAATGAGGTGTGGAGTGATGTGTGGAATGATGTTTGGAATGATGTGTTGAATGATGTGTGGAATGATGTGTGGAATGATGCGTGGAATGATGCTTGGAATGATGTGTGGATTGATGTGTAGAATGAATTGTGGAATGCTGTGTGGAATGATGAGTGGAATGATGTGTGGAATGATGTGTGGAATAGTTTTTTGAATGAGGTGTGGGATGATTTGTGGAATAATTTGTGGAATGAGGTTTGGAATAATGGTGTGGAAGGAATTGTGGAATGATGCGTGGAATGATGCGTGGAATGATGTGTGGAATGAATTGTGTTATGATGTGTGGAATGATCAGTGAAATTATGTGCAGAATGATGTGTGGAATGATGTTTAGAATGAGGTGTGAAATGATGTATGGAATGATTTGTGGAATGAGGTGTGGAATGATGTGTAAAATTTTGTGTGGAATGATGTGTGGAATGATGTGTGGAATGAGGTGCCGGAATGAATGGGGAATGATGTATGGAATGATGTGTGGGAAGTTGTGTGGAATGATGTGTTAAATGTTATGTGGAATGATGTGTGGAATGATGTGTGGAATGATGTGTGGAATGATGTGTGCAATGATGTGTGGAATGATGTGTGGAATGAGGTGGTTAATGTCGTGTGGAATGAGTTGTGCAATGATGGTGGAATGAGGTGTGGAATGATCTGGGGAATGAGGTGTGGAATGAGGTATGTAATGATGTGTGGAATGATTTATGGAATGAGGTGTGGAATGATGTGTGGAATGATGTGTGGAATGATGCGTGGAATGATGCTTGGAATGATGTGTGGATTGATGTGTAGAATGAATTGTGGAATGCTGTGTGGAATGATGTGTGGAATGATATTTTGAATGAGGTGTGGGATGATGTGTGGAATAATTTGTGGAATGAGGTTCAGAATTATGGTGTGGAAGGATTTGCGGAATGAGGGGTGGAATGATGCGTGGAATGATGTGTGGAATGAATTGTGGTATGATGTGCGGAATGATCAGTGGAATGATTTGCGGAATGATGTGTGGAATGATGTTTAGAATGAGGTGTGGAATGATGTATGGAATGATTTTTGGAATGAGGTGTGGAATGATGTGTAAAATGATGTGTGGAATGATGTGTGGAATGATGTGTGGAATGATGTGCGGAATGAATGTGGAATGATGTGTGGGAAGTTGTGTAGAATGATGTGTTAAATGATATGTGGAATGATGTGTGGAATGATGTGTGGAATGATGTGTGATATAATGTGTGGAATGACGTGTGGAATGATGTGTGGAATGAGGTATGCAATGATGTGTGGAATGATGTGTGGAATGAGGTGGTTAATGTCGTGTGGAATGAGTTGTGCAATGATGGTGGAATGAGGTGTGGAATGATCTGGGGAATGAGGTGTGGAATGAGGTATGTAATGATGTGTGGAATGATTTGTGGAATGAGGTGTGGAATGACGTGTGGAATGATGTTTGGAATGATGTGAGGAATGATGTGTGGAATGACGTGTGGAATGATGCCTGGAATGATGCGTGGAATGATTTGTGGATTGATGTGTGGAATGAATTGTGGAATGCTGTGTGGAATGATGAGTGGAATGATGTGTGGAATGATGTGTCAAATGAAATGTGGAATGGTTTGAGGAATGTTGTGTGGAATGATGTGTGGAATGAAGTGTGCAATGATGGGTGGAATGATTTGTGGAATGATGCGTGGAGTGATGTGTAGAATGATGTCTGTAATGATGTGGTGGAATGAAAACTGGAATGAGTTGTGCAATGATTTGTGGAATGTGGTGTGGAAAGATGTGTGGAATGATGTGTGGAATGATGTGTGGAATGATGTGTGACATGAGGTGTGGAATGTGGTGTGGAATGAGGTTTGGAATGAATGATATGTGGAATGATGTGTGGAATGATGTGTCGAATAATGTGTAGAATGATGTGCGGAATGCTGTGTGGAATGTTGTGTGGAATGTATAGTGGAATGCTGTCTGGAATGATGAGTGGAATGATGTGTGCAATACTGTTTAGAATGAGGTGTGGAATGATGTGTTACATCATTTGTGGAAAGAGGTGTGGAATGATGTGTGGAATGAGGTGTGGAATGATGTGTGGAAGGATGTGTGGTATGAGGTTTGTAATGATATGTTGAATGATGTGTGGGATGATGTGTGGAATGATTTGTGGATTGAGGTTTGGAATGATGTGTGAAATGATGTGTGGAATGATGTGTGGAATGCTGTGAAGGAATGGTGTGTGGAATGAAGTTTGGAATGAGGTTTGGAATGATGTGTGGATTGAGTAGTGGAATGATGTGTGGAATGATGTGTGGAATGATGTGTGGAACGTTGTGTGGAATGGTGTGTTAAATGATATGTGGAATGATGTGTGGAATGATGTGTGGAATGACGAGTGGAATGATGTGTGGAATGTGGTTTGTAATAATGTGTGGAATGATCTGTGGAATGAGGTGTGGAATTTCGTGTGGAATGAGTTTGCAATGATGGTGGAATGAGTTTTGGAATGATCTGTGGAATGAGGTGAAATGAAGTGTGGAATGATGTGTGGAATGAAGTTGTGGAATGAGGTGTGGAATAATGTGTCGAATGTTTGGAATGGTGTATGGATGATGTGTGGAATGATATGTGGAATGACATGTGGAATGCTCCGTGGAATGATGCATGGAATGGTGTGTGAATTGATGTGTGGAATGAATTCTGGAATGCTGTGTGGAATGATGAGTGAAATGACGTGTGGAATGATGTGTGGAATAACTTTTTGAATGAGGTGTGGGATGATGTGTGGAATAATTTGTGGAATGAGGTTTGGAATTATGATGAGGAATGATGTGTGGAATGATGCGTGGAATGAGCTGTGCAATGATGTGTGCAATGAGGTGTGGAATGATGTGTGGAATGAGGTGTGGAATGATGTGCGGAATGATGTGTGGAATGATGTTTAGAATGAGGTGTGGAATTATGTGTGGAATGATGTATGGAATGATGTGTGGAATGATGTGTGGAATGATGTGTGGAATGAGGTGTGGAATGATGTTTGGAATGATATGTGGAATGATGTGTGGAATGATGTTTGGAATGATTTGTGGAATGAGGTGTGGAATGATGTGTGGAATGAGGTGTGGAATGGTGTGTGGAAGGATGTGTGGAATGAGGTTTATGATGATATGTTGAATGATGTGTGGGATGATGTGTGGAATGATTTGTGGAATGAGGTTTGGAATGATGTGTGGAATTATGTGTGGAATGATGTGTGGAATGATGTGGAGAAATGATGTGTGAAATGAAGTTTGGAATGAGTTTTGGAATGATGTGTGGAATGAGGTTTGGAATGATGTGTGGAATGACGTGTGGAATGATGTGTGGAACGTTGTGTGGAATGATGTGTTAAATGATATGTGGAATGATGTGCGGAATGATGTGTGGAATGATGTGTGGAATGATGTGTGGAATGAGGTGTGGAATGTCGTGTGGAATGAGTTGTGCTATGATGGTGGAATGAGGTTTGGAATGATCTGTGGAATGAGGTGTGGAATGAGGTGTGGAATGATGTGTGGAATGATTTGTGGAATGATGTTTGGAATGTTGTGTGGAATGATGTGTGGAATGATGTGTGGAATGATGTGTGGAATGATGTGTGGAATGATGCTTTGAATGATGATTGGAATGAGGTGTGGAATGATGTGTGGAATGAGGTTTGTGAAGATATGTTGAATGATGTGTGGGATGATGTGTGGAATGATTTGTCGAATGAGGTTTGGAATAATGTGTGGAATTACGTGTGGAATGATGTGTGGAATGATGTGGCGAAATGATGTGTGGAATGAAGTTTGGAATGAGGTTTGGAATGATGGTTGAATGAGCTGTGGAATGATCTGTGGAATGAGTGGAATGAGGTATGTAATGATGTGTGGAATGATTTGTGGAATGAGGTGTGGAATGATGTGTGGAATGAAGTTTGGAATGACGTGAGGAAAGATGTGTGTAATGATGTGTGGAATGATGTGTGGAATGATGTGTGGAATGATGTGTGGAATGATGCGTGGAATGATGCGTGGAATGATGTGTGGATTGATGTGTGGAATGAATTGTGGAATGCTGTGTGGAATGATGAGTGGAATGATGTGTGGAATGATGTGTCAAATGAAATTTGGAATGATTTGTGGAATGATGTGTGGAATGATGTGTGGAATAATGTGTGGAACGATGTGTGGAATGATATCTGGAATGATTTGTGCAATGATGTGTGGAATGAGGTGCGGAATGATGTGTGCAATGATGTGTGCAATGACGGGTGGAATGAGTTGTGGAATGATGCGTGGAGTGATGTGCGGAATGATGTCTGGAATGATGTGGTGGAATGACATCTGGAATGAGTTGTGCAATGATTTGTGGATTGAGGTTTGGAATGATGTGTGAAATGATGTGTGGAATGATGTTTGGAATGATGTGTGGGATGAGGTGTGGAATGAGGTGTGGAATGAGGTTTGGAATGATATGTGGATTGATGTGTGGAATGATGTGTGGAATAAAGTGTAGAATGATGTGCGGAATGATGTGTGGAATGATGTGTGGAATGAATTGTGGAATGCTGTCTGGAATGATGAGTGGAATGATGTGTGGAATGATGTTTAGAATGAGGTGTGGAATGATGTGTGGAATGATTTGTGGAATGAGGTGTGGAATGATGTGTGGAATGATGTGTAGAATGATGTTTGGAATGATGTGTGGGATGAGGTGTGGAATGAGGTGTGGAATGAGGTGTGGAATGATATGTGGATTGATGTGTGGAATGATGTGTGGAATAAAGTGTAGAATGATGTGCGGAATGATGTGTGGAATGATGTGTGGAATGAATTGTGGAATGCTGTCTGGAATGATGAGTGGAATGATGTGTGGAATGATGTTTAGAATGAGGTGTGGAATGATGTGTGGAATGATTTGTGGAATGAGGTGTGGAATGATGTGTGGAATGAGGTTTGTAATGATATGTTGAATCATGTGTCGGATGATGTGTGGAATGATGTGTGGAATGATTTGTGGAATGATGTGTGGAATGATGTGGTGGAATGATCTGTGGAATGAAGTTTGGAATGATGTTTGGACTGGTGTGTTGAATGAATTGTGGAATGAAGTGTGGAATGATTTGTGGAACGTTGTATGGAATGGTGTGTTAAATGATCTGTGGAATGATGTGTGGAATAATGTGTGGAATGATGTGTGGAATGACGTGTGGAATGACGAGTAGAATGATGTGTGGAATGTGATTTGTTATGATGTTTGGGATGATGTGTGGAATGAGGTGTGGAATCGTATGTAATGAGTTGTGCAATGATGCTGGAATGACTTTTGGAATGATCTGTGGAATGAGGTGTGGAATGAGGTGTGGAATGATGTGTGGAATGATTTGTGGAATGAAGTGTGGAGTGATGTGTGCAATGATGTTTGGAATGATGTGTGGAATGATGTGTGGAATGATGTGTGGAATGATGTGTGGAATGATGCGTGGAATGATGCTTGGAATGATGTGTGGATTGATGTGTAGAATGAATTGTGGAATGCTGTGTGGAATGATGAGTGGAATGATGTGTGGAATTATGTGTGGAATAGTTTTTTGAATGAGGTGTGGGATGATTTGTGGAATAATTTGTGGAATGAGGTTTGGAATTTTGTGTGGAAGGAATTGTGGAATGATGCGTGGAATGATGCGTGGAATGATGTGTGGAATGAATTGTGTTATGATGTGTGGAATGATCAGTGAAATTATGTGCAGAATGATGTGTGGAATGATGTTTAGAATGAGGTGTGAAATGATGTAGGAATGATTTGTGGAATGAGGTGTGGAATGATGTGTAAAATTTTGTGTGGAATGATGTGTGGAATAATGTGCGGAATGAGGTGCGGAATGAATGGGGAATGATGTATGGAATGATGTGTGGGAAGTTGTGTGGAATGATGTGTTAAATGATATGTGGAATGATGTGTGGAATGATGTGTGGAATGATGTGTGGAATGATGTGTGCAATGATGTGTGGAATGATGTGTGGAATGAGGTATGTAATGATGTGTGGAATGAGGTGGTTAATGTCGTGTGGAATGAGTGTGCAATGATGGTGGAATGAAGTGTGGAATGACCTGGGGAATGAGGTGTGGAATGAGGTATGTAATGATGTGTGGAATGATTTATGGAATGAGGTGTGGAATGGTGTGTGGAATGATGTTTGGAGTGATCTGAGGAATGATGTGTGGAATGATGTGTGGAATGATGTGTGAAATGATGCGTGGATTGATGCGTGGAATGATTTGTGGATTGATGTGTGGAATGAATTGTGGAATGCTGTGTGGAATTATGAGTGGAATGATGTGTGGATTGATGTGTTAAATGAAATGTGGAATGATTTGTGGAATGATGTGTGGAATGATGTGTGGAATGATGTGTGCAATGATATCTGGAATGATGTGTGGAATGATGTGTGGAATGAGGTGCGGAATGAATGGGGAATGATGTATGGAATGATGTGTGGGAAGTTGTTTGGAATGATGTGTTAATTGATATGTGGAATGATGTGTGGAATGATGTGTGGAATGATGTGTGGAATGATGTGTGCAATGACGTGTGGAATGATGTGTGGAATGAGGTACGTAATGATGTGTGGAATAATGTGTGGAATGAGATGGTTAATGTCGTGTGGAATGAGTTGTGCAATGATGGTGGAATGAGGTGTGGAATGACCTGGGGAATGAGGTGTGGAATGAGGTATGTCATGATGTGTAGAATGATTTATGGAATGAGGTGTGGAATGATGTGTGGAATGATGTTTGGAGTGATCTGAGGAATGATGTGTGGAATGATGTGTGGAATGATGTGTGGAATGATGCGTGGATTGATGCGTGGAATGATTTGTGGATTGATGTGTGGAATGAATTGTGGAATGCTGTGTGGAATGATGAGTGGAATGATGTGTGGAATGATGTGTTAACTGAAATTTGGAATGATGTGTGGAATGATGTGTGGAATGATGTGTGGAATGATGTGTGCAATGATATCTGGAATGAATTGTGCAATGATGTGTGGAATGAGGTGTGGAATGATGTGTGGAATGAAGTGTGGAATGATGTGTGAAATGAGGTGTGGAATGTGGTGTGGAATGAAGTGTGGAATGATATGTGAAATGATATGTGGTATGATGTGTGGTATAATGTGTAGAATGATGTACGGAATGATGTGTGGCATGATGTGTGGAATGAATAGTGGAATGCTGTCTGGAATGATGAGTGGAATGATGTGTGGAATGATGTTTAGAATGAGGTATGGAATGATGTGTTAAATGATATGTGGAATGAGGTTGGAATGATGTGTGGAATGATGTGGAGGAATGATGTGTGGAATGAAGTTTGGAATGAGGCTTGGAATGATGTGTGGAATAATGTGTGGAATGATGTGTGGAATGATGTGTGGAATGATGTGTGGAACGTTTTTGGAATGGTATGTTAAATGATATGTGGAATGATGTGTGGAATGACGAGTGGAATGATGTGTGGAATGAGGTTTGTAATGATGTGTGGAATGATGTGTGGAATGATGTACGGAATGATGTGTGGAATGATGTGTGGAATGATGTATGGAATGATATGTGGAATGCTGCGTGGAATGATGCTTGGATTGATGTGTGGATTGATGTGTGGTATTATTTGTGGAATGCTGTGTGGAATGATGAGTGAAATGACGTGTGGAATGATGTGTGGAATAATTTGTGGAATGAGGTTTGGAATTATGGTGTGGAATGATGTGTGGAATGATGCGGGGAATGATGAGTGGAATGATGTGTGGGATGAGGTGTGGAATGAGGTGTGGAATGAGGTGTGGAATGATATGTGGAATGATGTGTGGAATGATGTGTGGAATAAAGTGTAGAATGATGTGTGGAATGATGTGTGGAATGAGGTTTGTAATGATGTGTGGAATGATGTGTGGAAAGAGGTGTGGAATTTCGTGTGGAATGAGTTGTGCAATGATGGTGGAATGAGTTTTGGAATGATCTGTGGAATGAGGTGTGGAATGAGGTATGGAATGATGTGTGGAATGATTTGTGGAATGAGGTGTGGAATTATGTGTGGAATAATGTATGGAATGATGTATGAAATGATGTGTGGAATGATGTGTGGAATGATATGTGGAATGCTGCGTGGAATGATGCTTGGATTGATGTGTGGATTAATGTGTGGAATTATTTGTGGAATGCTGTGTGGAATGATGAGTGAAATGACGTGTGGAATGATGTGTGGAATAATTTTTTGAATGAGATTTGGGATGATGTGTGTAATAATTTGTGGAATGAGGTTTGGAATTATGGTGTGGAATGATTTGTGGAATGATGCGGGGAATGGTGCGTGGAATGATGTGTGGAATGAATTGTGGTATGATGTTTAGAATGAGGTGTGGAATGATGTGTGGAATGATGTTTGGAATGATGTGTGGAATGATGTTTTAAATGATTTGTGGAATGAGGTGTGGAATGATGTGTGGAATGAGGTGTGGAATGATGTGTGGAAGGATGTGTGGAATGAGTTTTGTAATGATTTGTTGAATGATGTGTGGGATGATGTGTGTAATGATTTGTGGATTGAGGTTTGGAATGATGTGTGGAATGATGTGTGGAATGATGTGTGGAATGATGTGGAGGAATGATGTGTGGAATGAAGTTTGGAATGAGGTTTGGAATGATGTGTGGAATGAGGTGTGGAATGATGTGTGGAATGATGTGTGGAATGATGTGTGGAACGTTGTGTGGAATGGTGTGTTAAATAATATGTGGAATGATGTGTGGAATGAGGTTTGTAACGTTGTGCGGAATGATGTGTGGAATGAGGTGTGGAATTTCGTGTGGAATGAGTTGTGCAATGATGGTGGAATGCGTTTTGGAATGATCTGTGGAATGAGTTGTGGAATGAGGTGTGGAATGATGTGTGGAATGATTTGTGCAATGAGGTGTGGAATGACGTGTGGAATGACGAATAGAATGATGTGTGGAATAAGGTTTGTAATGAAGTTTGGAATGATGTTTGGAATGAGGTGTGGAATCGTGTGGAATGAGTTGTGCAATGATGCTGGAATGAGTTTTGGAATGATCTGTGGAATGAGGTGTGGAATGAGGTGTGGAATGATGTGTGGAATGATTTATGGAATGAGGTGTGGAGTGATGTGTGGAATGATGTTTGGAATGATGTGTGGAATGATGTGTGGAATGATGTGTGGAATGATGTGTGGAATGATGCTAGGAATGATGCTTGAAATGATGTGTGGATTGATCTGTAGAATGAATTGTGGAAAGCTGTGTGGAATGATAGTGGAATGATGTGTGGAATGATGTTAGGAATAGTTTTTTGAATGAGGTGTGGGATGATATGTGGAATAATTTGCGGAATGAGGTTTGGAATTATGATGTGGAATGAATTGTGTTATGATGTGTGGAATGATCAGTGGAATTATGTGCAGAATGATGTGTGGAATGATGTTTAGAATGAGGTGTGAAATGATGATTGGAATGATTTGTGGAATGAGGTGTGGAATGATGTGTAAAATTTTGTGTGGAATGACGTGTGGAATGATGTGTGGAATGAGGTGCGGAATAAATGGGGAATGATGTATGGAATGATGTGTGGGAAGTTGTGTGGAATGATGTGTTAATTGATATGTGGAATGATGTGTGGAATGATGTGTGGAATGATGTGTGGAATGATGTGTGCAATGACGTGTGGAATGATGTGTGGAATGAGGTACGTAATGATGTGTGGAATGATGTGTGGAATGAGATGGTTAATATCGTGTGGAATGAGTTGTGCAATGATGGTGGAATGAGGTGTGGAATGACCTGGGGAATGTGGTGTGGAATGAGGTATGTCATGATGTGTAGAATGATTTATGGAATGAGGTGTGGAATGATGTTTGGAGTGATCTGAGGAATGATGTGTGGAATGATGTGTGGAATGATGTGTGGAATGATGCGTGGATTGATGCGTGGAATGATTTGTGGATTGATGTGTGGAATGAATTGTGGAATGCTGTGTGGAATGATGAGTGGAATGATGTGTGGAATGATGTGTTAAATGAAATGTGGAATGATGTGTGGAATGATGTGTGGAATGATGTGTGGAATGATGTGTGCAATGATATCTGGAATGAATTGTGCAATGATGTGTGGAATGAGGTGTGGAATGATGTGTGGAATGATGTGTGGAATGATGTGTGAAATGAGGTGTGGAATGTGGTGTGGAAAGAAGTGTGGAATGATATGTGAAATGATGTGTGGAATGATGTGTGGTATAATGTGTAGAATGATGTGCGGACTGATGAGTGGAATGATGTGTGGAATGAATAGTGGAATGCTGTCTGGAATGATAATTGGAATGATGTGTGGAATGATGTTTAAAATGAGGTGTGGAATGAGGTGTTAAATGATTTGTGGAATGAGGTGTGGAATGATGTGTGGAATGAGGTGTGGATTGATGTGTGGAACGATGTGTGGAATGAGGTTTGTAATGATTTGTTGAATGATGTGTGGGATGATGTGGGGAATGATATGTGGATTGAGGTTTGGAATGATGTGTGGAATGATGTGTGGAATGATGTGTGGAATGATGTGAGGAATGATGTGTGGAATGAAGTTTGGAATGCGGTTTGGAATGATGTGTGGAATGATGTGCGGAATGATGAGTGGAATGATGTTTGGAACGTTTTGTGGAATGGTGTGTGGAATGAAGTGTGGAATGATGTGTGGAATGATGTGTGGAATGACGAGTGGAATGTTGTGTGGAATGACGAGTGGAATGATGTGTGGAATGAGGTTTGTAATGATGTGTGGAATGATGGGTGGAATGAGGTGTGGAATTTCGTGTGGAATGAGATGTGCAATGATGGTGCAATGAGTTTTGGAATGATCTGTGGAATGAGGTTTGGGATGAGGTGTGGAATGATGTGTGGAATGATTTGTGGAATGAGGTGTGGAATGATGTGTGGAATGATGTATGGAATGATGTGTGGAATGATGTGTGGAATGATGTGTGGAATGATATGTGGAATGCTGCGTGGAATGATGCTTGGATTGATGTGTGGATTGATGTGTGGAATTATTTGTGGAATGCTGTGTGGAATGATGAGTGAAATGACGTGTGGAATGATGTGTGGAATAATTTTTTGAATGAGATGTGGGATGATGTGTGGAATAATTTGTGGAATGAGGTTTGGAATTATGGTGTGGAATGATGTGTGGAATGATGCGGGGAATGATGAGTTGAATGATGTGTGGGATGAGGTGTGGAATGAGGTGTGGAATGAGGTGTGGAATGATATGTGGAATGATGTGTGGAATGATGTGTGGAATAAAGTGTAGAATGATGTGTGGAATGATGCGGGGAATGATGAGTGGAATGATATGTGGAATGATGTGTGGAATGATGTGTGGAATAAAGTGTAGAATGATGTGTGGAATGATGCGGGGAATGATGAGTGGAATGATGAGTGGAATGATGTGTGGAATGATGTGTGGAAGGATGTGTGGAATGAGGTTTGTAATGATATGTTGAATCATGTGTGGGATGATGTGTGGAATGATGTGTGGAATGATTTGTGGAATGATGTGTGGAATGATGTGGTGGAAAGATCTGTGGAATGAAGTTTGGAATGAGGTTTGGACTGATGTGTGGAATGAATTGTGGAATGATGTGTGGAATGATGTGTGGAACGTTGTATGGAATGGTGTGTTAAATGATCTGTGGAATGATGTGTGGAATAATGTGTGGAATGATGTGTGGAATGACGTGTGGAATGACGAGTAGAATGATGTATGGAATGAGGTTTGAAATGATGTTTGGAATGATGTGTGGAATGAGGTGTGGAATCGTGTGGAATGAGTTGAGCAATGATGCTGGAATGAGTTTTGGAATGATCTGTGGAATGAGGTGTGGAATGAGGTGTGGAATGATGTGTGGAATGATTTGTGGAATGAGGTGTGGAGTGATGTGTGGAATGATGTTTGGAATGATGTGTGGAATGATGTGTGGAATGATGTGTGGAATGATGCGTGGAATGATGCTTGGAATGATGTGTGGAATGATGTGTAGAATGAATTGTGGAATGCTGTGTGGAATGATGAGTGGAATGATGTGTGGAATGATGTGTGGAATAATTTTTTGAATGAGGTGTGGGATGATTTGTGGAATAATTTGTGGAATGAGGTTTGGAATTATGGTGTGGAAGGAATTGTGGAATGATGCGTGGAATGATGCGTGGAATGATGTGTGGAATGAATTGTGTTATGATGTGTGGAATGATCAGTGAAATTATGTGCAGAATGATATGTGGAATGATGTGTGGAATGATGTCTTAAATGAAATGTGGAATGATTTGTGGAATGATGTGTGAAATGATGTGTGGAATGATGTGTGCAATGATATCTGGAATGAGTTGTGCAATGATGTGTGGAATGAGGTGTGGAATGATGTGTGGAATGATGTGTGGAATGATGTGTGAAATGAGGTGTGGAATGTGGTGTGGAATGAAGTGTGGAATGATATGTGAAATGAGGTGTGGAATGATGTGTGGTATAATGTGTAGAATGATGTGCGGAATGATGTGTGGAATGATGTGTGGAATGATGTTTAGAATGAGGTGTGGAATGAGGTGTTAAATGATAAGTGGAATGATGTGTGGAACGATGTGTGGAATGAGGTTTGTAATGATTTGTTGAATGATGTGTGGGATGATGTGTGGAATGATTTGTGGATTTAGGTTTAGAAAGATGTGCGGTATGATGTGTGGAATGATGTGTGGAATGATGTGGAGGAATGATGTGTGGAATGAAGTTTGGAATGAGGTTTGGAATGATGTGTGGAATGATGTGTGGAATGATGTGTGGAATGATGTGTGGAATGATGTGTGGAACGTTTTGTGGAATGGTGTGTTAAATGATATGTGGAATGATGTGTGGAATGATGTGTGGAATGATGTGTGGAATGATGTGTGGAATGACGAGTGGAATGATGTGTGGAATGAGGTTTGTAATGATGTGTGGAATGATGTGTGGAAAGAGGTGTGGAATTTCGTGTGGAATGAGTTGTGCAATGATGGTGGAATGAGTTTTGGAATGATCTGTGGAATGAGGTGTGGAATGAGGTATGGAATGATGTGTGGAATGATTTGTGGAATGAGGTGTGGAATTATGTGTGGAATAATGTATGGAATGATGTATGAAATGATGTGTGGAATGATGTGTGGAATGATATGTGGAATGCTGCGTGGAATGATGCTTGGATTGATGTGTGGATTAATGTGTGGAATTATTTGTGGAATGCTGTGTGGAATGATGAGTGAAATGACGTGTGGAATGATGTGTGGAATAATTTTTTGAATGAGATTTGGGATGATGTGTGTAATAATTTGTGGAATGAGGTTTGGAATTATGGTGTGGAATGATTTGTGGAATGATGCGGGGAATGGTGCGTGGAATGATGTGTGGAATGAATTGTGGTATGATGTTTAGAATGAGGTGTGGAATGATGTGTGGAATGATGTTTGGAATGATGAGTGGAATGATGTTTTAAATGAGTTGTGGAATGAGGTGTGGAATGATGTGTGGAATGAGGTGTGGAATGATGTGTGGAAGGATGTGTGGAATGAGTTTTGTAATGATTTGTTGAATGATGTGTGGGATGATGTGTGTAATGATTTGTGGATTGAGGTTTGGAATGATGTGTGGAATGATGTGTGGAATGATGTGTGGAATGATGTGGAGGAATGATGTGTGGAATGAAGTTTGGAATGAGGTTTGGAATGATGTGTGGAATGAGGTGTGGAATGATGTGTGGAATGATGTGTGGAATGATGTGTGGAACGTTGTGTGGAATGGTGTGTTAAATAATATGTGGAATGATGAGTGGAATGAGGTTTGTAACGTTGTGCGGAATGATGTGTGGAATGAGGTGTGGAATTTCGTGTGGAATGAGTTGTGCAATGATGGTGGAATGCGTTTTGGAATGATCTGTGGAATGAGTTGTGGAATGAGGTGTGGAATGATGTGTGGAATGATTTGTGCAATGAGGTGTGGAATGACGTGTGGAATGACGAGTAGAATGATGTGTGGAATAAGGTTTGTAATGAAGTTTGGAATGATGTGTGGAATGAGGTGTGGAATCGTGTGGAATGAGTTGTGCAATGATGCTGGAATGAGTTTTGGAATGATCTGTGGAATGAGGTGTGGAATGAGGTGTGGAATGATGTGTGGAATGATTTATGGAATGAGGTGTGGAGTGATGTGTGGAATGATGTTTGGAATGATGTGTGGAATGATGTGTGGAATGATGTGTGGAATGATGTGTGGAATGATGCTAGGAATGATGCTTGAAATGATGTGTGGATTGATCTGTAGAATGAATTGTGGAAAGCTGTGTGGAATGATGAGTGGAATGATGTGTGGAATGATGTTAGGAATAGTTTTTTGAATGAGGTGTGGGATGATATGTGGAATAATTTGCGGAATGAGGTTTGGAATTATGATGTGGAATGAATTGTGTTATGATGTGTGGAATGATCAGTGGAATTATGTGCAGAATGATGTGTGGAATGATGTTTAGAATGAGGTGTGAAATGATGATTGGAATGATTTGTGGAATGAGGTGTGGAATGATGTGTAAAATTTTGTGTGGAATGACGTGTGGAATGATGTGTGGAATGAGGTGCGGAATAAATGGGGAATGATGTATGGAATGATGTGTGGGAAGTTGTGTGGAATGATGTGTTAATTGATATGTGGAATGATGTGTGGAATGATGTGTGGAATGATGTGTGGAATGATGTGTGCAATGACGTGTGGAATGATGTGTGGAATGAGGTACGTAATGATGTGTGGAATGATGTGTGGAATGAGATGGTTAATATCGTGTGGAATGAGTTGTGCAATGATGGTGGAATGAGGTGTGGAATGACCTGGGGAATGTGGTGTGGAATGAGGTATGTCATGATGTGTAGAATGATTTATGGAATGAGGTGTGGAATGATGTTTGGAGTGATCTGAGGAATGATGTGTGGAATGATGTGTGGAATGATGTGTGGAATGATGCGTGGATTGATGCGTGGAATGATTTGTGGATTGATGTGTGGAATGAATTGTGGAATGCTGTGTGGAATGATGAGTGGAATGATGTGTGGAATGATGTGTTAAATGAAATGTGGAATGATGTGTGGAATGATGTGTGGAATGATGTGTGGAATGATGTGTGCAATGATATCTGGAATGAATTGTGCAATGATGTGTGGAATGAGGTGTGGAATGATGTGTGGAATGATGTGTGGAATGATGTGTGAAATGAGGTGTGGAATGTGGTGTGGAAAGAAGTGTGGAATGATATGTGAAATGATGTGTGGAATGATGTGTGGTATAATGTGTAGAATGATGTGCGGACTGATGAGTGGAATGATGTGTGGAATGAATAGTGGAATGCTGTCTGGAATGATAATTGGAATGATGTGTGGAATGATGTTTAAAATGAGGTGTGGAATGAGGTGTTAAATGATTTGTGGAATGAGGTGTGGAATGATGTGTGGAATGAGGTGTGGATTGATGTGTGGAACGATGTGTGGAATGAGGTTTGTAATGATTTGTTGAATGATGTGTGGGATGATGTGGGGAATGATTTGTGGATTGAGGTTTGGAATGATGTGTGGAATGATGTGTGGAATGATGTGTGGAATGATGTGGAGGAATGATGTGTGGAATGAAGTTTGGAATGCGGTTTGGAATGATGTGTGGAATGATGTGCGGAATGATGTGTGGAATGATGTTTGGAACGTTTTGTGGAATGGTGTGTTAAATGATGTGTGGAATGATGTGTGGAATGAAGTGTGGAATGATGTGTGGAATGATGTGTGGAATGACGAGTGGAATGTTGTGTGGAATGACGAGTGGAATGATGTGTGGAATGAGGTTTATAATGATGTGTGGAATGATGGGTGGAATGAGGTGTGGAATTTCGTGTGGAATGAGCTGTGCAATGATGGTGCAATGAGTTTTGGAATGATCTGTGGAATGAGGTGTGGGATGAGGTGTGGAATGATGTGTGGAATGATTTGTGGAATGAGGTGTGGAATGATGTGTGGAATGATGTATGGAATGATGTGTGGAATGATGTGTGGAATGATGTGTGGAATGATATGTGGAATGCTGCGTGGAATGATGGGTGGAATGAGGTGTGGAATTTCGTGTGGAATGAGCTGTGCAATGATGGTGCAATGAGTTTTGGAATGATCTGTGGAATGAGGTGTGGGATGAGGTGTGGAATGATGTGTGGAATGATTTGTGGAATGAGGTGTGGAATGATGTGTGGAATGATGTATGGAATGATGTGTGGAATGATATGTGGAATGATGTGTGGAACGTTTTGTGGAATGGTGTGTTAAATGATATGTGGAATGATGTGTGGAATGAGGTTTGTAATGTTGTGTGGAATGATGTGTGGAATGAGGTGTGGAATTTCGTGTGGAATGAGTTGTGCAATGATGGTGGAATGCGTTTTGGAATGATCTGTGGAATAAGGTGTGGAATGAGGTGTGGAATGATGTTTGGAATGATTTGTGGAATGAGGTGTGGAATGATGTGTGGAATGTTGCTTGGATTGATGTGTGGATTGATGTGTGGAAGGATTTGTGGAATGCTGTGTGGAATGATGAGTGAAATGACGTGTGGAATGATGTGTGGAATAATCTTTTGAATGAGGTGTGGGATGGTGTGTGGAATGTGGTGTGGAATGATGTGTGGACTGATGTGTGAAATGATGTGTGGAACGTTGTGTTAAATGGTGTGTTAAATGATATGTGGAATGTTGTGTGGAATGATGTGTGGAATGTTGTGTGGAATGATGTGTGGAATGACGAGTGGAATGATGTGTGGAATGAGGTTTGTAATGATGTGTGGAATGATGTGTGGAATGAGGTGTGGAATTTCGTGTGGAATGAGTTGTGCAATGATGGTGTAATGAGTTTTGGAATGATCCGTGGAATTAGGTTTGGAATGAGGTGTGGAATGAGGTGTGGAATGATTTGTGGAATGCGGTGTGGAATGATGTGCGGAATGATGTTTGGAATGATGTGTGGAATGATGTGTGGAATGATGTATGGAATAATATGTGGAATGCTGCGTGGAATGATGCTTGGATTGATGTGTGGATTGATGTGTGGAATGATTTGTGGAATGCTGTGTGGAATGATGAGTGAAATGACGTGTGGAATGATGTGTGGAATAATTTTTTGAATGAGGTGTGGGATGATGTGTGGAATAATTTGTGGAATGAGGTTTGGAATTATGGTGTGGAATGATGTGTGGAATGATGTGTGGAATGAATTGTGGTATGATGTTTAGAATGAGGTGTGGAATGATGTGTAGAATGATGTTTGGAATGATGTGTGGAATGATGTGTGGAATGATGTGTGGAATGAGGTGTGGAATGATGTTTGGAATGATATGTGGGATGATGTGTGGAATGATTTATGGGATGAAGTGTGGAATGATGTTTGGAATGATGTGTAGGATGGTGTGTGGAACGAGGTGCGGAATGAATGTGGAATGAAGTGTGGAATGATGTGTGGAATGATGCTTGGAATGATGTGTGGAATTATGTGTAGAATGAGGTATGGAATGATGGGTGGAATGATGTGTGGAATGTTGCGTGGAATGATGTGTTGAATGAGGTTGGGAATGATGTATGGAATGAGGTGTGGAATGATGTGTGGAACGATGTGTGGAATGATGTGTGCAATGATGGGTGGAATGAGTTGTGGAATGATGCGTTGAGTGATGTGTGGAATGATGTGTGGAATGATGTGGTGGAATGAAAACTGGAATGAGTTGTGCAATGATGTGTGGAATGAGGTGTGGAATGATGTGTGGAATGATCGCTTGAATGATGTGTGGAATGATGTGTGAAATGAGGTGTGGAATGTGGTGTGGAATGAGGTGTGCAATGATATGTGGAATGATGTGTGGAATGATGTGTGGAATAATGTGTAGAATGATGTGCGGAATGAAGTGTGGAATGATGTGTGGAATGATGTTTAGAATGAGCTGTGGAATGATGTGTTAAATGATTTGTGGAATGAGGTGTGGAATGATGTGTGGAATGAGATGTGGAATGATGTGTGGAAGGATATGTGGAATGAGGTTTGTAATGATTTGTTGAATGATGTGTGGGATGATGTGTGGAATGATTTGTGGATTGAGGTTTGGAATGATGTGTGGAATGATGTGTGGAATGATGTGGAGGAATGATATGTGGAATGAAGTTTGGAATGAGCTTTGGAATGCTGTGTGGAATGATGTGTTGAATGATGTGTGGAATGATGTGTGGAATGATGTGTGGAACGTTGTGTGGAATGATGTGTGCAATGATGGGTGGAATGAGTTGTGGAATGATGCGTGGAGTGATGTGTGGAATGATGTCTGGAATGATGTGGTGGAATGATGGGTGGAATGAGTTGTGGAATGATGCGTGGAGTGATGTGTGGAATGATGTGTGGAACGTTTTGTGGAATGATGTGTGCAATGATGGGTGGAATGAGATGTCGAATTATGTGTGGAATGATGTGTGGAATGATGTGTGAAATGATGTGTGGAATGTGGTGTGGAATGACGAGTGGAATGATATGTGGAATAAGGTTTGTAATGATGTGTGGAATGATTTGTGGAATGAGGTGTGGAATTTCGTGTGGAATGAGTTGTGCAATGATGGTGGATAGAGTTTTGGAATAATCTGTGGAATGAGGTGTGGAATGTGGTGTGGAATGATATGTGAAATGATGTGTGGAATGATGTGTGGTATAATGTGCAGAATGATGTGCGGAATGATAAGTGGAATGTGGTGTGGAATGATTAGTGGAATGCTGTCTGGAATGATGAGAGGAATGATGTGTGGAATGATGTTTAGAATGAGGTGTGGAATGATGTGTTAAATGATTTGTGGGATGATGTGTGGAATGATTTGTGGATTGAGGTTTGAAATGATGTGTGGAATGATGTGTGGAATGATGTGGAGGAATGATGTGTTGGATGAAGTTTGGAATGAGGTTTGGAATGATGTGTTGAATGAGGTGTGGAATGATGTGTGGAATGATGTGTGGAATGAGGTTTGTAATGAATTGTGGTATGATGCTTAGAATGAGGTGTGGAATGATGTGTGGAATGATGTTTGGAATGATGTGTTGAATGATGTGTGGAATGTGGTGTGGAATGTCGTGTGGAATGAGTTGTGCAATGATGGTGGATTGAGTTTTGGAATGATCTGTGGAATGAGGTGTGGAATGAGGTGTGGAATGATGTGTGGAATGAAGTTTGGAATGATGCGTGAATGATGTGTGGAATGAATTGTGGTATGATGTTTAGAATGAGGTGTGGAATGATGTGTGGAATGATGTTTGGAATGATGTGTGGAATGATGTGTTAAATGATTTGTGGAATGAGGTGTGGAATGATGTGTGGAATGAGATGTGGAATGATGTGTGAAAATATGTGTGGAATGAGGTTTGTAATGATTTGTTGAATGATGTGTGGGATGATGTGTGGAATGATTTGTGGATTGAGGTTTGGAATGTTGTGTGGATGATGTGTGGAATGATGTGTGGAATGATGTGGAGGAATGATGTGTGGAATGAAGTTTGGAATGAGGTTTGGAATGATGTGTGGAATGAGGTGTGGAATGATGTATGGAATGATGTGTGGAATGATGCGTGGAACGTTGTGTGGAATGGTGTTTTAAATGATATGTGGAATGACGAGTGGAATGATGTGTGGAATGAGGTTTGTAATGATGTGTGGAATGATGTGTGGAATGAGGTGTGGAATTTCGTGTGGAATGAGTTGTGCAATGATGGTGGAATGCATTTTGTAATCATCTGTGGAATGAGGTGTGGAATGAGGTGTGGAATGATGTGTGGAATGATTTGTGGAATGAGGTGTGGAATGATGTGTGGAATGATGTTTGGAATGATGTGTGGAATGATGTGTGGAATGATGTGTGGAATGATATGTGGAATGCTGCGTGGAATGATGCTTGGATTGTTGTGTGGATTGATGTGTGGACTGATTTGTGGAATGCTGTGTGGAATGATGAGTGAAATGACGTGTGGAATGATGTGTGGAATAATTTATTGAATGAGATGTGGGATGATGTGTGGAATAATTTGTGGAATGAGGTTTCGAATTATTGTGTGGAATGATGTGTGGAATGATGCGTGGAATGATGCGTGGAATGATGTGTGGAATGATATTTGGAATGATATGTGGGATGATGTGTGGAATGATGTATGGGATGATGTGTGGAATGATGTTTGGAATGATGTGTAGAATGATGTGTGGAACGAGGTGCGGAATGAATGTGGAATGAAGTGTGGAATGAGGTGTGGAATGATGCTTGGAAAGATGTGTGGAATGATGTGTAGAATGAGGTATGGAATGATGGGTGGAATGATGTGTGGAATGTTGTGTGGAATGATGTGTGGAATGAGGTTTGGAATGATGTATGGAATGAGGTGTGGAATGATGTGTGGAATGATGTGTGGAATGATGTGTGCAATGATGGGTGGAATGAGTTGTGGAATGATGCGTGGAGTGATGTCTGGAATGATGTCTGGAATGATGTGGTGGAATGAAAACTGGAATGAGTTGTGCAATGATGTGTGGAATGAGGTGTGGAATGATGTGTGGAATGATGTATGGAATGATGTGTGGAATGATGTGTGAAATGAGGTGTGGAACGTGGTGTGGAATGAGGTGTGCAATGATATGTGGAATGATGTGTGGAATGATGTGTGGAATAATGTGTAGAATGATGTGCTGAATGATGAGAGGAATGATCTGTGGAATGATGTTTAGAATGAGGTGTAGAATGATGTGTTAAATGATTTGTGGAATGAGGTGTGGAATGATGTGAGGAATGAGGTCTGGAATGATGTTTGGAAGGATGTGTGGAATGAGGTTTGTAATGATTTGTTGAATGATGTGTGGGATGATGTGTGGAATGATTTATGGATTGAGGTTTGGAATGATGTGTAGAATGATGTGTGGAATGATGTGTGGAATGATGTGGAGGAATGATGTGTGGAATGAAGTTTGGAATGAGGTTTAGAATGATGTATGGAATGAGGTGTTGAATAATGTGTGGAATGATGTGTGGAATGTTGTGTGGAACGTTGTGTGGAATGGTGTGTTAAATGATATGTGGAATGATGTGTAAAATGATGTGTGGAATGTTGTGTGGAATGATTTGGGGAATGAGGTGTGGAATGATGTGTGGAATGATGTGTGGAATGATTTGTAGAATGAGGTGTGGACGGATGTGTGGAATGATGTTTGGAATGATGTGTGGAATGATGCGTGGAATAATGCTTGGCATGATGTGTGGATTGATGTGTGGAATGAATTGTGAAATGCTGTATGGAATGATGAGTGAAATGACGTGTGAATGATGTGTGGAATAATTTTTTGAATGAGGTGTGTGATGATGTGTGGAATAATTTGTGGAATGAGGTTTGGAATTATGGTATGGAATGATGTGTGGAATGATGCGTGGAATGATGCGTGGAATGATGTGTGGAATGAATTGCGGTATGATGTTTAAAAAACGGTGTGGAATGATGTGTGGAATGATATTTGGAATGATGTGTGGAATGATGTGTGGAATGATGTGTGGAATGAGGTGTGGAATGATGTTTGGAATGATATGTGGAATGATGTGTGGAATGGTATATGGGATGATGTGTGGAATGATATTTGGAATGTTGTGTAGAATGATGTGTGGAACGAGGTGCGGAATGAATGTGGAATAAATGTGGAATGATGTTTGGAATGATGTGTGGAATGAAGTGTGGAATGATGTGTGGAATGATATGTGGAATGCTGCGTGGAATGATGCTTGGATTGATGTGTGGATTGATGTGTGGAATGATTTGTGGAATGCTGTGTGGAATGATGAGTGAAATGACGTGTGGAATGATGTGTGGAATCATTTTTTGAATGAGGTGTGGGAAGATTTGTGGAATAATTTGTGGAATGAGGTTTGGAATTATGGTGTGGAATGATGTGTGGAATGATACGTGGAATGATGCGTGGAATGATGTGTGGAATGAATTGTGGTATGATGTTTAGAATGAGGTGTGGAATGATGTGTGGAATGATGTTTGGAATGATGTGTGGAATGATGTGTGGAATGATGTGTGGAATGATGCGGGGAATGATGCGTGGAATGATGTGTGGAATGAATTGTGGTCTGATGTTTAGAATGAGGTGTGGAATGATGTGTGGAATGATTTGTGGAATGAGGTGTGGAATGATGTGTGGAATGAGGTGAGGAATGATGTGTGGAAATATGTTTGGAATGAGGTTTGTAATGATTTGTTGAATGATGTGTGGGATGATGTGTGGAATGAATTGTGGATTGAGGTTTGGAATGATATGTGGAATGATGTGTGGAATGATGTGTGGAATGATGCGGGGAATGATGTGTGGAATGATGTGTTAAATGATTTGTGGAATGAGGTGTGGAATGATGTGTGGAATGAGGTGAGGAATGATGTGTGGAAATATGTGTGGAATGAGGTTTGTAATGATTTTTTGAATGATATGTGGGATGATGTGTGGAATGATTTATGGATTGAGGTTTGGAATGATGTGTGGAATGATGTGTGGAACGATGTGTGGAATGATGTGGAGGAATGATGTGTGGAATGAAGTTTGGATTCAGGTTTGGAATGATGTGTGGATGATGTGTGGAATGATGTGTGGAATGATGTGGAGGAATGATGTGTGGAATGAAGTTTGGAATGAGGTTTGGAATGATGTGTGGAATGAGGTGTGGAATGATGTGTGGAATTATGTGTGGAATGTTGTGTGGAACGTTGTGCGGAATGGTGTTTTAAATGATATGTGGAATGATGTGTGGAATGATGTGTGGAATGATGTGTGGAATGTTGTGTGGAATGACGAGTGGAATGATGTGTGGAATGAGGTTTGTAATGATGTGTGGAATGATGTGTGGAATGAGGTCTGAAATTTCGTGTCGAATGAGTTGTGCAATGATGGTGGAATTAATTTTGTAATGATCTGTGGAATGAGGTGTGGAATGAGGTGTGGAATGATATGTGGAATGATTTGTGGAATGAGGTGTGGAATGATGTGTGGAATGATATTTGGAATGTTGTGTAGAATGATGTGTGGAACGAGGTGCGGAATGAATGTGGAAAGAAATGTGGAATGATGTTTGGAATGATGTGTGGAATGAAGTGTGGAATGATGTGTGGAATGATATGTGGAATGCTGCGTGGAATGATGCTTGGATTGATGTGTGGATTGATGTGTGGAATGATTTGTGGAATGCTGTGTGGAATGATGAGTGAAATGACGTGTGGTATGATGTGTGGAATCATTTTTTGAATGAGGTGTGGGAAGATTTGTGGAATAATTTGTGGAATGAGGTTTGGAATTATGGTGTGGAATGATGTGTGGAATGATACGTGGAATGATGCGTGGAATGATGTGTGGAATGAATTGTGGTATGATGTTTAGAATGAGGTGTGGAATGATGTGTGGAATGATGTTTGGAATGATGTGTGGAATGATGTGTGGAATGATGTGGGAATGATGCGGGGAATGATGCGTGGAATGATGTGTGGAATGAATTGTGGTCTGATGTTTAGAATGAGGTGTGGAATGATGTGTGGAATGATGTTTGGAATGATGTGTGGAATGATGTGTTAAATGATTTGTGGAATGAGGTGTGGAATGATGTGTGGAATGAGGTGAGGAATGATGTGTGGAAATATGTGTGGAATGAGGTTTGTAATGATTTGTTGAATGATGTGTGGGATGATGTGTGGAATGATTTGTGGATTGAGGTTTGGAATGATATGTGGAATGATGTGTGGAATGATGTGTGGAATGATGCGAGGAATGATGTGTGGAATGATGTGTTAAATGATTTGTGGAATGAGGTGTGGAATGATGTGTGGAATGATGTCTGGAATGATGTGGTGGAATGAAAACTGGAATGAGTTGTGCAATGATGTGTGGAATGAGGTGTGGAATGATGTGTGGAATGATGTATGGAATGATGTGTGGAATGATGTGTGAAATGAGGTGTGGAACGTGGTGTGGAATGTTGTGTGGAATGACGAGTGGAATGATGTGTGGAATGAGGTTTGTAATGATGTGTGGAATGATGTGTGGAATGAGGTCTGAAATTTCGTGTCGAATGAGTTGTGCAATGATGGTGGAATTAATTTTGTAATGATCTGTGGAATGAGGTGTGGAATGAGGTGTGGAATGATATGTGGAATGATTTGTGGAATGAGGTGTGGAATGATGTGTGGAATGATATTTGGAATGTTGTGTAGAATGATGTGTGGAACGAGGTGCGGAATGAATGTGGAAAGAAATGTGGAATGATGTTTGGAATGATGTGTGGAATGAAGTGTGGAATGATGTGTGGAATGATATGTGGAATGCTGCGTGGAATGATGCTTGGATTGATGTGTGGATTGATGTGTGGAATGATTTGTGGAATGCTGTGTGGAATGATGAGTGAAATGACGTGTGGTATGATGTGTGGAATCATTTTTTGAATGAGGTGTGGGAAGATTTGTGGAATAATTTGTGGAATGAGGTTTGGAATTATGGTGTGGAATGATGTGTGGAATGATACGTGGAATGATGCGTGGAATGATGTGTGGAATGAATTGTGGTATGATGTTTAGAATGAGGTGTGGAATGATGTGTGGAATGATGTTTGGAATGATGTGTGGAATGATGTGTGGAATGATGTGGGAATGATGCGGGGAATGATGCGTGGAATGATGTGTGGAATGAATTGTGGTCTGATGTTTAGAATGAGGTGTGGAATGATGTGTGGAATGATGTTTGGAATGATGTGTGGAATGATGTGTTAAATGATTTGTGGAATGAGGTGTGGAATGATGTGTGGAATGAGGTGAGGAATGATGTGTGGAAATATGTGTGGAATGAGGTTTGTAATGATTTGTTGAATGATGTGTGGGATGATGTGTGGAATGATTTGTGGATTGAGGTTTGGAATGATATGTGGAATGATGTGTGGAATGATGTGTGGAATGATGCGAGGAATGATGTGTGGAATGATGTGTTAAATGATTTGTGGAATGAGGTGTGGAATGATGTGTGGAATGATGTCTGGAATGATGTGGTGGAATGAAAACTGGAATGAGTTGTGCAATGATGTGTGGAATGAGGTGTGGAATGATGTGTGGAATGATGTATGGAATGATGTGTGGAATGATGTGTGAAATGAGGTGTGGAACGTGGTGTGGAATGAGGTGTGCAATGATATGTGGAATGATGTGTGGAATGATGTGTGGAATAATGTGTAGAATGATGTGCTGAATGATGAGAGGAATGATCTGTGGAATGATGTTTAGAATGAGGTGTAGAATGATGTGTTAAATGATTTGTGGAATGAGGTGTGGAATGATGTGAGGAATGAGGTCTGGAATGATGTGTGGAAGGATGTGTGGAATGAGTTTTGTAATGATTTGTTGAATGATGTGTGGGATGATGTGTGGAATGATTTGTGGATTGAGGTTTGGAATGATGTGTAGAATGATGTGTGGAATGATGTGTGGAATGATGTGGAGGAATGATGTGTGGAATGAAGTTTGGAATGAGGTTTAGAATGATGTGTGGAATGAGGTGTTGAATAATGTGTGGAATGATGTGTGGAATGTTGTGTGGAACGTTGTGTGGAATGGTGTGTTAAATGATATGTGGAATGATGTGTAGAATGATGTGTGGAATGTTGTGTGGAATAATTTTTTGAATGAGGTGTGGGATGATGTGTGGAATAATTTGTGGAGTGAGGTTTGGAATTATGGTATGGAATGATGTGTGGAATGATGCGTGGAATGATGCGTGGAATGATGTGTGGAATGAATTGCGGTATGATGTTTAAAAAACGGTGTGGAATGATGTGTGGAATGATATTTGGAATGATGTGTGGAATGATGTGTGGAATGATGTGTGGAATGAGGTGTGGAATGATGTTTGGAATGATATGTGGAATGATGTGTGGAATGATATATGGGATGATGTGTGGAATGATACTTGGAATGTTGTGTAGAATGATGTGTGGAACGAGGTGCGGAATGAATGTGGAATGAAGTGTGGAATGATGTTTGGAATGATGTGTGGAATGAAGTGTGGAATGATGTGTGGAATGATATGTGGAATGCTGCGTGGAATGATGCTTGGATTGATGTGTGGATTGATGTGTGGAATGATTTGTGGAATGCTGTGTGGAATGATGAGTGAAATGACGTGTGGAATGATGTGTGGAATCACTTTTTGAATGAGGTGTGGGAAGATTTGTGGAATAATTTGTGGAATGAGGTTTGGAATTATGGTGTGGAATGATGTGTGGAATGATACGTGGAATGATGCGTGGAATGATGTGTGGAATGAATTGTGGTATGATGTTTAGAATGAGGTGTGGAATGATGTGTGGAATGATGTTTGGAATGATGTGTGGAATGATGTGTGGAATGATGTGTGGAATGATGCGGGGAATGATGCGTGGAAAGATGTGTGGAATGAATTGTGGTCTGATGTTTAGAATGAGGTGTGGAATGATGTGTGGAATGATGTTTGGAATGATGTGTGGAATGATGTGTTAAATGATTTGTGGAATGAGGTGTGGAATGATGTGTGGAATGAGGTGAGGAATGATGTGTGGAAATATGTGTGGAATGAGGTTTGTAATGATTTGTTGAATGATGTGTGGGATGATGTGTGGAATGATTTGTGGATTGAGGTTTGGAATGATATGTGGAATGATGTGTGGAATGATGTGTGGAATGATGCGAGGAATGATGTGTGGAATGATGTGTTAAATTATTTGTGGAATGAGGTGTTGAATGATTTGTGGAATGAGGTGAGGAATGATGTGTGGAAATATGTGTGGAATGAGGTTTGTAATGATTTTTTGAATGATATGTGGGATGATGTGTGGAATGATTTGTGGATTGAGGTTTGGAATGATGTGTGGAATGATGTGTGGAACGATGTGTGGAATGATGCGGAGGAATGATGTGTGGAATGAAGTTTGGATTGAGGTTTGGAATGATGTGTGGATGATGTGTGGAATGATGTGTGGAATGATGTGGAGGAATGATGTGTGGAATGAAGTTTGGAATGAGGTTTGGAATGATGTGTGGAATGAGGTGTGGAATGATGTGTGGAATGATGTGTGGAATGATGTGTGGAACGTTGTGCGGAATGGTGTTTTAAATGATATGTGGAATGATGTGCGGAATGATGTGTGGAATGATGTGTGGAATGAAGTTTGGAATGAGGTTTGGAATGATGTGTGGAATGAGGTGTGGAATGATGTGTGGAATGGTGTTTTAAATGATATGTGGAATGATGTGCGGAATGATGTGTGGAATGATGTGTGGAACGTTGTGCGGAATGGTGTTTTAAATGATATGTGGAATGATGTGCGGAATGATGTGTGGAATGATGTGTGGAATGTTGTGTGGAATGACGAGTGGAATGATGCGTTGAATGAGGTTTGTAATGATGTGTCGAATGATGTGTGGAATGAGGTGTGAAATTTCGTGTGGAATGAGTTGTGCAATGATGGTGGAATGAATTTTGTAATGATCTGTGGAATGATGTGTGGAATGAGGTGTGGAATGATGTGTGGAATGATTTGTGGAATTGGGTGTGGAATGATGTGTGGAATGCTGCGTGGAATGATGCTTGGATTGATGTGTGGATTGATGTGTGGAATGATGTGTAGAATGCTGTGTGGAATGATGAGTGAAATGACGTGTGGAATGATGTGTGGAATAATTTTTTGAATGAGGTTTGGGATGATGAGTGGAATGATGCGTGGAATGATGCGTGGAATGATGTGTGGAATTAATTGTGGTATGATGTTTAGAATGAGGTGTGGAATGATGTGTGGAACGATGTTTGGAATGATGTGTGGGATGATATGTGGAATGATGTGTGGAATGAGGTGTGGCATGATGTTTGGAATGATGTGTGGAATGATGTGTGGAATGTTGTGTGGAATGATGTTTAGAATGAGGTGTGAAATGATGTATGGAATGTATTTTGGAATGAGGTGTGGAATGATGTGTGGAATGATGTGTGGAATGATGTGTGGAATGATGTGTGGAATGATGTGTGGAATGATGTGTGGAACGTTGTGTGGAATGATGCGTGGCATGATGTGTGGAATGATGTGTGGAATGTTGTGTGGAATGATGTGTGGAATGACGGGTGGAAAGAGTTGAGGAATGATGTGTGCAATGTGTTTGGAATGATGTGTGGGATGAGGTTTGCAATGATGTGTGGAATGATGTTTGGAATGATATGTGGAATGAGGTGTGGAATGACGGGTGGAATCAGCTGGCATATTGTTTTTACAATATTTTCGGTGAATTGGGTGCCTTGGTCGGAATCTATTTGAAGAGGCACTCACCATTCTGGAATCACTTGCTCGGTCAATATCGTTGCCACTGTTGAGGCAGTGCAATCACGTGTGGGGAAAGCTTCCACCAACCGGGTAAATTGATCTATAATCACTCGGCGATATCTTTTTCAATGTGATGGGGGCAAAGGACCTGTGAAATCAATTTGTACGTGATCCCATGGCCCCCGTTGACGGGGCCGGTGTCCCATTTTAATTTTAATGGGCCTGCCTGGATTATATTGTGCGCACATAACGCATCGATGACAATATTTGGCAATATCTCTCCCCATCCCCTTCCACCACCAATCTCTCCCAAGATTCCCGGTCATGGCCTCTCGTCCTGAATGAGATATGCCATGATGCAACTCCAGTAAGGTATTCTGTATGCATCCAGGCGCCATTACCTTGTCGTTTCGTCTCCAAACGTTATCCTTCCCTTGCGTTGCGCCCTGGTTTGACCACATACATATTTCCTCCTCAGAAGTGTCCTGGTGTAGTTTCTCAATACTTTTCTGTTCGTCTCGGGCCCCAGCAGCACACTGATTGAGGCTTCCTCACACTCTTCCTGTTCTAATACCTTCTGTGCAGCTTTGTCTGCAGCTTTATTTCCCTGGTTACTCAGCCAATCTGGACTTGTTCGGTCCGGCTCCCTTCTGTGGGCTTTAATTTTAATAACCGCCACCTGTTTTGGTTTATTACTGGCTGCTAAAAGAGCTTCTATTCTTAGCTGATACTTTATGGGATGTCCGCTAGTTGTGATAATACCCCTTCTCCCTCATGCAAACATATAATCGTGTACTACCCATAATGCATATCTGCTGTGAATGTAGGGAGCGAGGAGCTAAATTAAAAAGTAGGACCTCAAAAGTAGTAATCTCAGGAATGCTACGAGTCCCACGTGCTAGTCAGAGTAGGAATCGCAGGATAGCGCAGATGAATACGTGGCTTGAGCAGTGGTGCAGCAGGGAGGGATTCAAATTTCTGGGGCATTGGAACCGGTTCTGTGGGAGGTGAGGCCAGTACAAACCGGACGGTCTGCACCTGGGGAGGACCGGAACCAATGTCCTAGGGGGAGTGTTTGATAGTGCTGTTGGGGAGGAGTTAAACTAATATGGCAGGGGGATGGGAACCAATGCAGGGAGACAGAGGGAAACAAAAAGGAGGCAAAAGCAAAAGACAGAAAGGAGATGAGGAAAAGTGGAGGGCAGAGAAACCCAAGGCAAAGAACAAAAAGGGGCATTGTACAGCAAAATTCTAAAAGGACAAAGCGTATTAAAAAAACAAGCCTGAAGGCTTTGTGTCTTAATGCAAGGAGTATCCTCAATAAGGTGGATGAATTAACTGTGCAAATAGATGTTAACAAATATGATGTGATTGGGATTACGGAGACGTGGCTCCAGGATGATCAGGGCTGGGAACTCAACATCCAGGGCTCATCAACATTTTGCAAAGGTAGAAAAAAAGAAAAAGGAGGTGGGGTAGCATTGCTGGTTAAGGAAGAAATTAAGGCAATACTTCGGAAGGACATTAGCTTGGATGATGTGGAATCTATATGGGTAGAGCTGCAGAACAGCAAAGGGCAAAAAACGTTCGTGGGAGTTGTGACTGGAAACAGCATTCTCCACACTAAACACACATTGGTAGAAATGTTAAACACAGGAAAACTGAGAACCGTATCTAATATGAGACGGGCAAAGTGGGAAGCAGTCCCCTTACCACCCAACAAAGCGGTAACCATAATTAGGGATGCAGGAAACAACCCCGCAGAAGGTACGATGGGTGAGGGGGAACCCCACTTTTGTGAAGAGGTATGTGAGGATATGGAAGAGGATACAATAAAATACGCCCCCCTTCAAACCGCAGAACAAACCTTGTTTGTGGACGGCTCACGGAAATACGTAGAGGAACTACCTCGTACCGAATGGGCCGTAGTTAACCAGGATGTAGAGACAGTTGAATCAGGGCGAATTAATGGGGGGTCGTCAGCTCAAGTGGCAGAACTGGTAGCCCTCACTGGAATTATCGAAAAATATGATTGTTAATATCTATACGGACAGAGAAACATAGAAACATAGAAAATAGGTGAAGGAGTAGGTCATTCAGCCCTTCTAGCCTGCACCGCCATTCAATGAGTTCATGGCTGAATATGCAACTTTAGTCCCCGCTTCCTGCTTTCTCGCCATACCCCTTGATCCCCCGAGTAGTAAGGACTTCATCTAACTCCCTTTTGAATATATTTAGTGAATTGGCCTCAACTACTTTCTGTGGTAGAGAATTCCACAGGTTCACCACTCTCTCGTTGAAGAGGTTTCTCCTCATCTCGGTCCTAAATGTCTTACCCCTTATCCTTAGACTGTGACCCCTGGTTCTGGACTTCCCCAACATTGGGAACATTCTTCCTGCATCCAACATGTCTAAACCCGTCAGAATTGTAAACGTTTCTATGAGGTCCCCTCTCATTCTTCTGAACTCCAGTGAAATCAAGCCCAGTTGATCCAGTCTTTCTTGCTAGGTCAGTCCCGCCATCCCGGGAATCAGTCTGGTGAATCTTCGCTGCACTCCCTCAATAGCAAGAATGTCCTTCCTCAAGTTAGGAGACCAAAACTGTACACAATACACCAGGTGTGGCCTCACCAAGGCCCTGTACAACTGTAGCAACACCTGCCTGCCCCTGGACTCAAATCCCCTCGCTATGAAGGCCAACATGCCATTTGTTTTCTTAACCGCCTGCTGTACCTGCATGCCAACCTTCAATGACTGATGTACCATGACACCCAGGTCTCGTAGCACCTCCCCTTTTCCTAATCTGTCACCATTCAGATAATAGTCTGTCTCGCTGTTTTTACCACCAAAGTGGATAACCTCACATTTATCCACATTATACTTCATCTGCCATGTATTTGCCCACTCACCTAAACTATCCAAGTCAATCTGCAGCCTCATAGCATCCTCCTCGCAGCTCACACTGCCACCCAACTTAGTGTCATCCGCAAATTTGGAGATACTACATTTAATGCCCTCGCCTAAATTATTAATGTACAATGTAAACAGCTGAGGTCCCAGCAAAGATCCTTGCGGTACCCCACTAGTCACTGCCTCCCATTCTGAAAAGTCCCCATTTACTCCTACTCTTTGCTTCCTGTCGGACAACCAGTTCTCAATCCACGTCAGCACACTACCCACAATCCCATGTGCTTTAACTTTGCACAGGGGACCTCGTACTGAGCCCTGCCGAAACCCACTGGAAACAATCTTCCAGTCACAAAAACACACCAATCATTTGCCTTTGCGTCCTGCCACTGGGACAATTATGGATCCAACTTCACACTTTCCCTTGGATCCGATGATTTTTATTTTTCTTCCATGTGGGAGTTTGCTGCAAGCAATGATTTAAATCCATGCAGACTACATCAAACAAACTGTCTTCACCGAACCTCCTTGTTACCGCCTCAAAAAATTCAATCATGTTAGTTCGACATGAGTTTCCCTTAACAGATCCATGCTGACTGTCCTTGATTAATCCGTTACATATGAATGATTAATACTGTCGCTCTGACTTTTTCTGATTATTTTCCCACGGTCTTGTTCAGGCTCACACAACTTGAATTACTCGGTGAACCCCTTTCTTCATTTTAAACAATGGTACAGTGTTAGCAAACCGCCAGTCCTCTGGCACCACACTTTATTCCATAGCAGATTGGAAATTGATGGCCAGAGCCTCCGCTATTTTCTCCACTGTTTATCTTAATAGCCTGGGTTACATTCCTTCCGAGTCCAGTGAAGTCTCTTCTTTAAAAATGCTAAAAAAAAACTTAACATTTCCACTCCCACTACATTTATCTCATCTAATAATTCACACACCAGCCCTTAACTACAATTTCTGCATCGTGTCCCTTGTGAAGACAGATACACATTTTTCGTTGAGGAACATTCCCACGTCTTCCAAATCCATACACATGTTACTTTTTTGCTCTCTAATAGGCCATACACTTTCTGTAGGTAGGATTTTGCCCTTCATGTATTTATAAAAAAGCTTTGTGTTTTCCTTGATTTCACTTGCCAATATTTTGTCATAGTTCTGTAATTTTTTTGAAATTCCATTTTCCGCTTGGCTTTCTGTAGTATTTAGGTTTCTGTATCTGACTTAAGCTTCCCTTTTTTGTCTCATTTTATTAATTGACACCCATGAGGCTCTAGTAGTTGAGCTCCACACTTCTTGAAAGAAACATAATTGCTCTGAAATCTCTCGATCTCTTCCTCGAATGCCTCACACTACTCCGGCACTGATCTACCTTCAGTAGTTGTTTCCAGTCCACATTCGATAAATCGCATCTCACCACATTAAAATAGGCCTTTCCCCAATTGAAACTTGTAACTCCTAGTCTATCTGTCTCCTTTAACATAAATACAATAAATTTTACTGAATTAGGATCAATGCCACCAACATATTCTCACCCACCTGTACAACTTAATTCATTAAAACTAAGATCAGGATTTCTCCCTCTGTTGTTTTTCTTGCTAAGTACAGGCTCAAAATGCTGAGCTCAATATATTTTATGAATAACGCGCCCTCTATACCGTTCACACTAATTATATGCCAATTATTCACCTGGAATATAACGTTGGTGGCAATGAAAAACGTTTACCACTGGCCACAAATATCCAGCGACCATTGTTTCGAGAATTTCTGGTACTAGACGTGTAATACATATCAGCGGATATAAGTGGGGATTCCCGAGATTTTTTAATTCATTCCAGGATGTGGTGATCGCTGGCAAAGCCAACATTTATTATCCATCGCGTAATTACCCTTGAGGAGATGGTGGTGAAATGCCGTCATGAATTGCGGCAATCCTTGTGGTTACAGTACTGTTCGGGAGGGAGTTACAGAATGTTTACTCAGCGACGATGGAGCATCGGCAAAATATTACCATGTCAGGTTGATGTGTAGCCTCTTGTGCCTCTTCCAAGTGATGCTATTCCCATGCGCCTGCTGCCCTTCACCATCTTGCTGGTCGAGGTTGCATGGTTTGGGTGGTGCTGCTGAAGAAGCCTTGGCGAGTTGCTGCAGTAAATCTAACAGATGGTACACACTGCAGTTACGGTGCACTCATGTTGCAGGGAGTGAATCTTTAAGCTGGTGGATGCTTTGATCATCAAGCGGGCTGTTTTGTCCTGGATGGTGCCGAGCTTTTTGAATGTTGTTGAAGGTGCACTCAGTCAGGCAAGTGGAGAGTACTCCATCATAATCCTGACATGTGCATTGTAGATGGTTGAAAATCTGAGTGTGGAGTTGAGACACTCGCCGAGATTACCCGGACTCCGACCTGCTCCTGTTGCCACATTATTTATGTAGCTGGCCGAGTTAGGTTTCTGGTCAATGGTGACCCCAGGATTTGTTAGTCGAGGATTCGGCGATGGTAATGCTGTTGCTTATCAATGGAAGGTGGTTAGAATCTCGATTGATGGAGGTTGACATTGCTTGCCACTTAAGTGATGCGAAAGGCCAGTCTGGCAGCTATGACCATGTAGATCTCGGCCAGCACGGTCAATGGTGGTGCGACTGAGCCACTCTTGTTGCTGATCAGTAATGTCCCTTACGCAGATTACGTTCTGCTTCTTCCAAGTTGTGTTCAACATGAAGAAGAGCTGATTCTTCAGCTGAGGGACGGCGGTAATTGCTAATCAGCAGAACGTTTTCTTGCAATTATTTGACCTTATGGCGTTCATTTTATATCTAGCTGCACTGTGAACGTATTGGACAAAGTCACACACAAGTCGTCATTACAAAGATGGAATTGTAGGGAACTAAATGGAAAGTGGGCGTGCAAAATTAGCTCAGTAACAACATCAAAGCATGGTGTAGGGTGGATGTTTTTCAGATTGTTAGGTTTTTTGCCGTGCTGATACCCAGGTGCCAATTTTAGCTCCATTAATGTATGCAATTATGATAAACACCTGGAATAAGTTGTAAAGAGCGTAATTCAAAACTTTACAGATAATACAAAATTTGGCACAGTAGTAGGTAATGATGTGGCTAGTTATAGGATTTGAGCTGATTGAGACAGGCTGTTGAAATGGGCAGAAGCATGGCACATGGAGTTCAAAGTAGAGGAATATGAAGCGATACCCCTTGGGAGCACTAATATGGAAAGTCAGTATAGTATAAATGGCACGAATTAGAAAATTCTAGATGAGCAGAGAGATCTTGGTGTCCATATCCACAAATCCTGGCACGTAAACTGGATGACCAACATTTTTCTCCTCTATCATTCAAAATCATTCCAGCTGAATACTTTTCACACTGATCAGCATCAGCCTCCAGATTATTACCCCAATATAACCCAGCATCTCTGATCAGGACCAGGAAACAGGAGATCAGCCGCAATATTTTCCTCCGTAACTGATCAGGAACAGGAGATTGACCCAATATATCTCAACATCACTGATCAGGAGCAGGACCCAGGGGATTGCCCTAACATATCCCAGCATCACTTATCAGGAGCAGGACCCAGGGGGTTGCGCCAATATATCACATTATCACTGATGAGGAGCAGGACCCAGGGGATTGCCACAATATATCGCATTATTACTGATCAGCAGCAGGATCCATTGGACTGCCCCAATATATACCAGCATCACTAATCAGGAACAGGACCCAGGGGGTTGCCCCAAAATATAGCAACATCACTGATCAGGAACAGGACCCAGGGGGTTGCCCCAAAATATAGCAACATCACTAATCAGGAGCAGGACCCAGGGGATTGCCCCAATATATCCCAGAATTACTGATCAGGAGCAGGATCCAGGGGATTGCCCCAATATTTCCCAGCATCACTGATCAGGAGCAGGACCCAGGGGATTGCCCCAATATATCCCAGTATTACTGATCAGGAGCAGGACCCAGGGGATTGCCCTGATATATACCAGCGTCACTGATCAGGAGCAAGGCACAGGCAAAATAGATTTTCTTTGTCTCAAACAAATTAACATTCTTGGTTCCTCCAATGGCAGTTTGATAAATTTGAAATTTGAGATCGGCAACAGACAGCGCATCCCTTTTAACCAGACACAGAATGCCCCGGTTCTGATAACACACCATTTTAAACAGACAGAGATTGCTCCCAGACAAACAGAACAGCCCGTTAAAAGGGATACGGAGCCAAAATAAATAAAAACACAAAATTCTGTCAAACTCAGCAGGTTGTGCAGATTCCTTGGATAAACAACTCGATTTTACGAACAGTCGGATGATCAATCCGATCTTTTAGGAAAATATTTAAGATTACAGACTTCATCAACAAGGACAGGACCTGAAAAGAATAGACAGCGAAAAAGGACAAAGTTGTAGGTCTGTGTTGCAGTGGAATGCAGGATTGATTGAATACTAAATGGGAAAATGGAGGTGGGTGCTAATCGGGCAATAAATGATCAAAGTAGGCTCCAGAGGAGGTGTTACTGGAGCACCTAACACCCATGTTTGTGGAGCTAATTCCAATGTTTTTGGCGCCAATTCCCCTGTTTCTGGAATTCATTCCTGTATTTATGGAGATCCCATTCCCCCTGTTTTTGGAGCTAATCCCATTGTTCTGGGGCTATTTCTCCTATGGTGCGCTCTTCTAATTTCCCTGCCACAGGAACAGCTAATTTGCCTATTTATATGGCAAATCGTCTCTTGTTAATCCTAATCCTTCATTTTCTGGAGCTACATCCGCTGTTTCTGGAGATAATACTTTAGTTTCCGGAGCTAATTCCACTGTTCATTGCGCTGCAAATTGCCCAGTCTGTGGTGCACTTAATTGCTCTGTTTCGAGCAACTTCCTCTGAAGCTAATCACCTTGTTTCTCTAACTGGAAAGTCCTCTGTTTCTGGAGCATCTGATTCTCACTCTTTCTGGAGCTAATCTACATATTTCTGGACATAATTCACTACTTTCTGGAGCTCCAAATTCCGATGTTACTGGAGCACTTAAGTCCCTAGTTTATGGAGTTAACTCCAACATTTCTGGAGCTAATTCCACAGTTTCTGGAATTCCTTCCTGCAATTAAGGATATCCCATTCACCCTGTGTCTGGAGCTAATCCCTTTGTTCCTGAAATAATTCTACTTTTCATGGAACTCCTAATTTCCCTCTCAGCAGCTCTTAATTCCTCTGTGCCTGGAGATAATTCCCTTGTTTCTGGAGCTCATCTTTTTGCTGGAGTACCTAATGTCCCAGCTTGTGGATCTCGTAATGCATCTGTTTCTGGAGGTATCACCCCTGATTCTGTTGCTACTTGAACAGTTTCTGATCGAATACATTTTTTCTGGGGAAAATTCCTGTGGAGCTCCTAATTTCCCTTTTTCCGAAGCTCCAAATTGTGCTGTTTATGAAGCACATAAATGTACTTTTTACGAATCTAGTAGTTTGCCGATATATATGGCTCCGAAACGACCTGATTATGGTGCGCTCTCCTAATTACCCCGCAACATGAACACGAAACTGCACCTTTTCTGGAGATAACTCTCCTGTTTTTAAATGTAATTCCTCTGTTTCTGGATCTAATTGCGATGGACTGTGATTATTCATGTGTTCCTGGAGCTCAATTCCCCTGTTTCTGCAGCTCCGCATTGCTCTGTTTCTGGTGTGAATTCCACTATTTCTGGAGCTTCTAATTTACCAGTTTCTGTAAATCCTACTGCTGATCTTTCAAGACCTAATTCCACCGTTTCTAGATCTAATTCCTGTGTTTCTGGCCGTCATTCCCTTGTTTCACCGCTAACTCCCGTGTTCCTGGAGCTCGGACTTACCCTCTTTCTGCGACTCCTAATTTCCCAGTTCCTGGAGGGAATTCCCCTGTTTCTGTAACTAATTCAACTGTTTATGGAACTAAAAAAAGGAGGGAGAGAATTATAGACCGGTTAGCCTCACATCAGAGGTGGGGCAACGGCAAAAAGGGGAAGGAGCCTCAGAGTATGGGAAACGATTGTTCCAGATATATCAAGAATGCTCTGGACATGGAAACCCAGGTTGCAGTGATGAGCATTTAAGGACGGACCATCCGCTGCACACCAGACCATTATAAAAATGTGAGTAATTTTAACCCAGGATTAGGATGAACTGGTTGAGTGGGCTAGTGGCGTCCAGGGAGGAGGCGATGAAAAATCTCAGACAAAGATAAAGCAGGAAAAGGTCTCTGCCACGGGAACAGGAGGAGGGCAGAAAAGGGCGACTTGCCATAATTGTGGAAAACCGGACCATTTTGCCAGGGAATGCAAAGTGTAAGGCAGTGAAAAGCAATGTACGTATTGTGGTAAGAAAGGGCACCTGGAAGCGACATGCTATGGTAAAAATGGTTATCCTAAAAAGGCAACGACCCTGTCAGAACACTGCCTAAAGCAGTGGCATCCGTACAAAGCCACCCGGTGATGTCTGGCGGCCCCTGTACAAAGTAAAAAGGAGGGAAGGATATATGTGTCTGTACTGTAGGTGGGCGACAGTGTGAGATGCTAGTGGACACGAGAGCCTCAATATCCATTGCCAATATGTGCCTTCCCGTCACCAAGAAGGCTCTGATAAACGGAATAGATGGACGGCCCACACTGGCCTACCTGAGCACAACACAATTGGTGGAAATTGATAACTTATATATACCCATGAGATTTTACGTATGCAAGAATCGTGAGGGAACAATATTGGGGAATTATGTTATGAAGAAATTTAAGGCCCTGATTGATTGCGGCAAGGGGAAACTGACATGGCCAAAGGCGGATGGCAGTAAGGGAGATTTAGGACAGATAGCCCACTATGTGGAAAGTATAGGTGTAGCTACAGCCACAAAAACTGACTGGCTTATCGGGACTGGAGGGTATGGAGGCATTTTTGCCTGTGTGCCCGAGGTCTGGGCACAGACAAAATTAGATACTGGAAAGGCGAAGATGAACCCTATTAAAGTCCCTGGACCACCTCATAAACAACGCCGACAATACCCTATAAGACCTGAAGCTAGATCAGCGCTTGTAGAAATAGTAAAAGGGCTAGTGGAAAAGTGTATCGTAAAAGAATCAGTTAGCACCATTAACTCCCCAACATGGCCGGTAGGGAAACCAGATGTGAGTTATAGACTCACTATCGATTACACTGCCCTTAACAATGTCACCCCCAAATTACACCCGATAGTGGCCAGCCCCTCCACAATCCTTAATGGATTATCCCCTGAACATAAGATCTTTACAGTCCTGAACATAGCCAATGGTTTTTGGGCCCTTCCCCTCCACCCAGAATCACAAGAAAAATGTCCCTTCACGGTGGAGGATAAACAATATACTTGGACCCGATTACAACAAGGATTCCATAATACTCCTGTCATATTCCATCGAGTCATGAGGGATATACTAAAACAAATAGCGGTACCAGCAGGAAATATTATTTTACAATATGTCGACGACATATTAATAGCCTCAGAAACCAAGGAAGGACATGAGGCAACCCTATACTTACTTAGTATTAAGGGCTCTGGAAAAGGCGGGCCTTAAAGTTAACCCCAAAAAGGCCCAGTTAGGAAAATCTCAGGCCCTGTATCTGGGGTACTGCCTCTCAAAGGGGCTGAAAGAAATGCCCTCGGATAGGAAAAAGGATGTCAAGGACATGCCTAGACCAGTCATGGTAAGGGGGGTGAAGAAGGTACTGGGCCTCTTTCATTACAATCGGAACTTTATCCCTGATTTTGCAAAAATTGCTGAGCCAATACAAAGATTAGTGAAAGCGGGGAAACCGGCCCTAGACCTCATAGAGTGGGGCCCTGAACAAGAACAGGCGTATAGTAAACTCAAGTAAGAAGTAGTCTCCGCACCTGGATTGGGACTGCCTCACATGGGTAAGGATTTCCACATCGACTGCAACAATGAAGGTGGGTTCTATATGGCCGTGGTCACCCAAGCTCACGGGGATAAAAGGAGACCAATAGCCTATTACTCTATCACCGAAAGCCCGGTGCTAACTGGGTTATCCAGATGCATAGCCACGCTAGATTGCGCAGCTTGGGCGGTAAAAATAAGCGAGTTTGTGCTGATGACTGGAAACATCATTCTCCACACTAAACACACATTGGTAGAAATGTTAAACAGAGGAAAACTGAGAACCATATCTAATATGAGACGGGCAAAGTGGGAAGCAGTCCTCTTAACACCCAACAAAGCGGTAACCATAATAGGAATGTAGGAAACAACTCCGCAGAAGGCATGATGGGTGAAGTGGAACCCCACTTTTGCGAAGAGGTATGTGAGGATATGGAAGAGAATAGAATAAAAGACGCCTCCTTCAAACCGCATAACAAACCTTGTTTGTGGACGTCTCACAAAAATACGTAGAGGGACTACCTCGTACCGGATGGGCCGTAGTTAACCAGAATCTAGAGACAGTTGAATCAGGGCGAATTAATGAGGGGTCGTCAGCTCAAGTGGCAGAACTGGTAGCCCTCACCCGGGCACTGGAATTATCGGAAAATAAGATTGTTAATATCTATAAGGACAGTAGATATGCATTCGGGGTAGTACACGATTATATGACAGCATGAGGGAGAAGGGGTTTTATCACAACTAGCGGACATCCCATAAAGCATCAGATGAGAATAGAAGCTCTTTTAGCAGCCAGTAAAAAACCAAAACAGGTGGCGGTTATTAAAATTAAAGCCCACAGGAGGGAGCCGGACCGAACCAGTCCAGATTGGCTGAGTCACCAGGGAAATAAAGCTGCAGACGTAGCTGCACAGAAGGCATTAGAACAGGAAGAGTGTGAGGAAGCCTCAGTCAGTGCCGCTGTGGCCCGAGACGAACAGATAAGTATTGAGAAACTACAGCAGGACACTTCTGAGGAGGAAATAGGTATGTGGACAAAGCATGGCGCAACGGAAGGGAAGGATAACGTTTGGAGACGAAACGACAAGGTAATGGCGCCTGAATGCATACAGAATACCTTAATGGAGTCTCATGGACTCTCCCATTCGGGACGAGAGGCCATGACCGGGAGTCTTGGAAGAGATTGATGGTGGAAGGGGATGGGGAGAGATATCGCCAAATATTGCCATCGATGCGTTACGTGCGCACAATATAATCCAGGCAGGCCCATTAAAATTAAAATGGGACACCAGCCCCGTCCACGGGGGCCATTGGAACACGTACAGATTGATTTCAAGGTCCTTTGCCCCCATCCCATGGAAAAAGATATTGCCTAGTGATTATAGATCAATTTACCCGGTGGGTGGAAGCTTTCCCCACACCTGATTGCACTGCCTCAACAGTGGCAAGGATATTGACCGAGTATGTGATTCCCCGATGGGGAGTGCCTCTTCAAATAGATTCCGACCAAGGCACCCACTTCACTGGAAAAATTGTAAAAACAATATGCCAGCTGATGGGCATAAAACAAAAATTCAATATCACCTACCACTCGCAGAGTTCTGGGATGGTAGAGTGCAAGAACCATACCCTTAAGAACGCCCTGGCAAAGTCAATGCAAACGTCAGGAAAAACGTGGACAGAAGTATTACCCATTTTATTGATGAAGTTAAGAGCCACGACAAAACGGACAACCGGATTAACTTCTTATGAACTAATGACAGGAATGGCGATGCAATTACCAGAGAACATCATAACAGGGGAGGCCGATGTAGGCCCATTAAAAGAAAAAATAATATGGTATGTTTTGGAACTAAGTATTCAATTAAAAGGGTTGCGTAAATTAGTTAGGGACAATCAGGAAGAAAGAGACGCAGAAGCAGAGCTGACAAAGCTCCCTGAAGTCCCTTTGGCAGGAAGTCGTGTTATGGTAAGGGTCCTCGCGGGAAAACCGGTGTTTGCCCCAAAATGGATAGGACCATATGAGGTTATAATCAGCAGGGACAATTGTGCCTGCATCGATGTTAAAGGGAGGACAATTGAAGCATTGGACCCAGCTTAAGGTTTTTGAACCAGCCGTTTAGCACACGTATTAGTTGTTGTTGTTTGTCTATTTACAGATTGACAGCGAGAGATTCTTCAAGCAATCCATACGGCCATTTTGCCTTTGACTATTTGTTAAATATAGAGTAATAAGATGATGAAACTATATATTGCGATCGGTGCGATTATCATAGTTCGTGTTAGGTCAGGCCTGCTAGCTAGATCGAAAAGAGAGTTACATTTAAATACCGTTTTGTGCATGTCTTATGTTTATGCGCAAAATGAGAACTTTTCTAGTTGCTGGGTATGTTCGCACATCCCCATACATAGCAAAGGAGGCATCCCTTTGAGGTCAATCTCCCTTAACATTTCGGAAGTAGCAGAGTGGGTAATGCGACAAAACGGTACAGGGCAAGTAAATGATATTTGGAATCAGAGTGGGGATAAAGAAACGTGAAGATCGGGGGGTTACCTTTTGGATGCATTTGACGGATGGTACCAGCGGGAATACAATAGGTCGGTACGACCCCCGTTCCTGGTTTTTATCAACACCTCAGGAGTTGGAAGGCCCACCGCTGACATTTGTTTCACTAGAAACCTGACTGGTGAGGAAACATGTTTTGTAGCAGGATAAGCACTTGTACGCAATACTTTAACCTCACTAGGTGGAACATAATAGCCAGCGAAACAACGAACCAGGGGTTCTTTGAAATAGAGGGTTTGAAGTATCAGCCAAGTAGCCAGGACTGGGACCCTAAGATTAGGTGGCGACGGGGGCTGATAGAGAGATTGGGATCGAATCTAACAGCATACAATGGCACTTATTTTGTGCGCGGTCATAAGGTCTAAACCTGTTAGCTCAGAACTGGAGGGGGTCCTGTTATTTGGGATATGTGGTCCCTTTTGTCAGACGGGTACGTACTTTAGCAGAAGTACAGACACCAGGTCGACTAAGACGAGATCTTACCCCGGTAGGGAGGCTATTTGGGGTCATGATGCTCCCATTCGGAATAGGACGCAACATGGATGAATTACGTAACCTAGAGAGAGTACTGGAACAGATAGTTAACGACACTGCTGAAGCAATAGAGGGCATAACGGCTGAAATGGTAGCCATACGCACAATGGTACTCCAGAACCGAATGGCCCTAGATTATATATTAGCACAAAGTGGGGGCACATGTGCCTTAATTGGAGCTGAATGTTGCACTTCCATTCCCGATAATTCGGAAAACATAACCAACCTCGGTGATCACATAAGAAGGGAGGTAAATAAGTTATCCACGACAGCAGGAGGATCTGGCTGGTTTGACTGGCTGTTAGGGGGATCCTGGGGTTCCTATCTTATGCATGGAGCAATTATTCTGATTGTAATAATAATTACTTGCTGTCTGATTATCGGGTGTTTTAATGTCTGCTGTAAAGTTATGATGGCCCGACTGATGCCAGTAGCCAGTGTAATCGCCGAACAAGAAGCACATCTGATGGAAATACCTGAAGACACCAAGGATGAAGAAACAGACGACGTTGACACAGACCACTATCTTTGCTGGGTAGCCTAGAGCTACAGGCAAGGTGGACATACGGAACATCAGGGAAGTAACATACCCCAAAGGCGAATATATGACACCATGCTAGTCTCCTTGTGGTCATCTGGATTTCGTGAACATCTTCCAGGACCAAAAGGGGGAATATTGTTGGAGCGGATTTTTGGAAATATACTTGACTAGTATACTGGACCAAACATTTGTTTTATTTTCCCCTTTAATGAATTTTGTCAGTGACAATACTGATGCATTATGCTTTATATAAAAAAACACAGTTAGACTTTAAGGTATGCTGGCCTTGAGTTATGGAGATAGGAAAGTGAGATAATGAACGACTGGAGAGAAAATTAAGTGGGATGTTTGTCTATACCGGTGCCAAAGAGTCTGCCCTTGTTTATAATGCCCTGTCACAATGCAGGCTGGTTTATATCAAAAAACCTCAGCCTTGGAGGAAAAGCTTTGTAAACCTTGTAATGCGATGATAGAGCAAGTGATGTAAAGTGACATAATTTGTAAGATAAAAGAACCTCACTGGAGATACCAAATTGAGAAGCTGGTTCAAAGACAGCGGTCTTTAACACTTCTCCCAAAGCTTTGTCTCCGAATTAATAAATCTCTCTTTATATATTTTATACAGTCTCTGAAATATTTTCCACAACAATGGAGAAAATAGAAGAACATCTAGAAACCAAAAGTATAAAAATGAATAATCAGCATTGATTTCAACAAGGAAAGTCCTGCTGGACCAACCTCACATAATTTGTGAAGAGGTAATAGAGAGAGTAGACATTGATAAAGCAATAAGTGTGATGTATCGAGATTTTCAAAAGATCTTCGCTTTGATACCAAATAATAGCCTACTGAACACGGTCAGGGGATAATTGCAGAATGGATAGCGAGCTCGCTTCAAGACTGAAATCAGTGATTGGACCTAAACGGTAGCTATTCACATTGGCAGAAGGTCGGTCGTGGTTTTCCAAAAGGATCAATGCTGGGACCACTACTGTTCACAATTTATAATAACGATTTAGATTTGGAACTAAAAACAGAATTTCCAAATTTGTTAAAGATACCAAATTGGAGGAAATTTATACTGAGAAGGACTGCAGAAAATTAAGGACAGCACTGATAAACATGCAGAATGGGCACATCATTGTCAATGAAGTTCCACACACATAAATGTGAGGTGTCACATTTTGGTGGGAAGAATATGAAGGTCACTTATTACTTGGCGCAAATGACTCGAGGGGGTAAGAGGAACAATAGGATCTCTCAGTACAACAACTCACTAAAATTGTGACAATTGTGGCAAGGCAAATTAAAGATAACGAAGAAATGTCAGTGTCTCTGTCGAAGCTCTCTTGAAAGGTGTTGGTGTTGTTTGCGACTGATGAGGACATGTTTGCTCCTGTGTAGTTGATGCTGGGTCTGTGAAAGGAACTGCCTGAATCTGTAAACAAGGATTTTGATGCTGTATATGAGGTTTGCCTGTCTGCACAGGAGTGTCTGGATCTGTGCAGGAATGTCTGGCTCTGTGTAGGATCAGTACCCCTCTGTACGGGAGCTGCCTTGCTCTGTTTAGCCTCTGTCTGGGTCGGTGCAGGAAAAGTCTGGATCTGTGAAGGTAGAGTGTGGGACTGTGTAGGAAGATTCTGAATCTGTGAAGGTAGAGCCTGGGAATGTGAAAGAGTAGTCTGAGTCAGTGTTGCAGCTGTCTAGGTCTGTGAAGGAATAGTTTGGATCTGTGAAGGAACATAGAAACTTAGAAATCCACAGCACTGACGGAGACCACTTCGGCCCATAGTATACGTGCCGGCTGACAAAGAGCCACAAGGCCCTTTGATCAACAACCCTAAAGGCTATATATGAACCTGTGAAGATTGACAATGGCGGAAAGATCAAGAATGCCAAGCCTAATAATTCCGCCCCACACAACTGCTACACCCCTTGCACCGAAATATTATATACACCACCCCAACCGGAGCCATGTGAACTCATGGGAGAAGCAAAAAACAGAAAAAAAAAGCAAGCTAATGTGGAACAAAAAATCTGTGTAAATTCCTCTCCATCTTGTCGATTGAAATTAGTCCAGGAGATCACCTTGGCCATATTGGATTCCCTGCAGTACTTACCATCATATCTGCGCCAGCCAACAAGAGGTTTGCCAGCCTAATCCCACTTACCAGCTTTCGGTCCATAACTCTGCAGATTACAGCAAGGACATTATAATTGACTGTATAAAACATTGGTCAGGCGGCAGCTGGAGTACTGTGTGCAGTTCTCGTCATCACATTTCAGAAAAAAGATGGAATAACGCTGGAAAGTGTACTGAGGAGATTTACAAAAATAGTTGCCTGGACTGGAGAATTTTGGTGATGAGGAAAGATTGGAAATGCTGAGTCAGTTTTCTTTGCAACAGAGGAGGCTGAGGGGAGACTGTTTGAGGTGCATAACTTTATGAGGGCCCTAGATAGAGTTTAGTAGGAAGAACTTGTTTCCCTTTACAGAGTGGTCAACAACCAGGGATAATGGTTTTAAAGTAATTGCGGGGTGGACCACTTCCCCTCTCTCGGGAGCCTCCTATCCACAAGAGCAGGCATTGATGATGAGAGGCAACACCGTCTCCAGTGCGCCAGTGCAGCCTTCGGCCGTCTGAGGAAAAATGTGTTTAAAGATCAGTCCCTTAAAACTGTCACCAACTCATGGTCTACAAGGCCGTAGTAATACCCACCCTCCTGTATGGCTCAGAGACCTGGACCATGTACAGCAAACACCTCTAGTCGCTGGAGAAAACCACCAGCGATGTCTCCGCAAGATCCTGCAAATCCCTTGGGAGGACAGACGCACAAACATTATCGTCCTCGCTCAGGACAACATCCCCAGCATTGAAGCACTTACCACACTTGATCAGCTCCGCTGGTCAGGCCACATGCCACACACGAGACTGCAAAAGCAAGCGCTCTTCAATAACTTGTCCACGGCAATTGAGCCAAAGGCGGGCAGAGGAAACGTTACAAGGACACGCTCAAAGCCTCCCTGATAAAGTGTGACATCCCCAATGAGACCTGGGAGTCATTGGCCATATACTGCGCTAAGTGGAGGAAGTGCATTCGGGAGTGTTCTGAGCTCCTCGAGTATCGTTGCCGAGAGCATGCAGAAATCAAGCGCGGAAGGAGCGTGCGGCAAACCAGGCTCCCTTTCCATCCTTTCCCTCAACGAACAGCTGTCCGACCTGTGACAGAGACTGTAGTTCTCGTATTAGACTGTACAGCCACCTAAGAACACATGCTAAGAGTGGAAGCAAGTCTTCCTCGATTCCGAGGGACTGCTATGATGATGAATTAGGGGGAGTGTTAGACGAGCTATGAGGGTAAATATCTTTACCTTAGGGGTCCTGGTAGTCGGAAACGCATTGCCTGGATGGGCGGTAACGGCAGAAATCCTCACACCTTTTAAAAATACTTGGATGCCAATTAAAGTGGTGTAACCTATTTAGAGCTGGGAAGTGAGAATTAGGCTGGAAAGCTCTTGGTCTGCCTGCGCAGACACGATTGGCTAAAATGGCCTCCTTCCATGCTGCACATTTTTGCATTTCCTACATTACAACAGTCATCACACTTTAAAAGTAATGAATTTGCTCTGAACAGCTTTGTGAAGTGCTGAGGTGAATGTCGCTGTAGAAATGCTAGCATTTTAATTTAAAAGTGTCCGAAGAAAGGGCACAGTGTTAAGGCAGGTTAGATCAGTTGTTGAGAGCGTTGTACTAATAATGCAAAATTCCAGGGTTCGAACTCATTATGGGCCATTTATTATATTTTTGGTGGTGCGGTTGGGCTGCAAGTATTTTAGAGCAGCTTAAACATTCAGGAACGAAAATCACACCGGACCTATAGTATTTTGAAGTAATGCTGCAAAACATTAGTTCTGCCGAGAGCTGATGGCCCTGCGGAGTGTTTCCAGCATTTAATGAATAACTCCATATCCTCCGGGGCTTTGTGACTTCTCGTATTTCAATCAATGAAAGGCTCACTGCCGCTGATTGGTTTGCAGTGCAAAGTATGGAACTGATCAAAATACAATTCCGCTATGTAATCCTTCATTCTCATCATTAGCCTGCTGCAAACTGCAGGGGCCACGTAGCTTAAAGGATAAGGCATCTTACTTTGATGCAAACGCTGATGTTATCAGAAAATCGCAAGGTCAAATGCTGCCGCGGTTATTTTGTCAAATCTTGTTCAACTTTATAAAACCAAACCATGTTCCCACTCATTTACTGAAGGTAATTTCCTCCCGAACAATGCAAGGATCTTAATTAAAAGGCATTTTTTCATGCGGTGCATATTTCTCACTGATTTTTGCAGATAGTTTCCAACAAACCAACAATCACGAATTAATACCGATAAATTATTAGTGTTTCCAGTTCGAACAACAGCTTCGCGTCTATCAATGTAATAAAGGGCAGTGGAGGGAATTGTGGTCAGATTCCAGTGATATCCACAGGGAGTCGAGTAAAAAAAAAGTTGCCTGTTGAATCATTGTAAGGAGAGTCCGAACTTTCGCACAGAAAGCCCATTGGATTTTAAATCCGACTCATTAACCACTCGGCCATCGCAGCTACACGATAACGCTGTTTTAATAGTCCAATGGTTGGTGCAATTTATCAGAGAGTCCGCCTGCATGCTTACCCTGTTGCCTCTCCCAGACGATGTGAAAATTAAATCGTAGAATCATAGAATCTCACAGCAAAGAAGGAAACTTTTCGGTCAGAACTGAAAGGATTTACATTTCACTCAGAGTTGTTAACCTGTGGAATTCCCTGCCGCAGAGAGTTATTGATGCACGTTCATTGGATATATTCAACAGGGAGTTAGGTATGGCCTTACGGCTAAATGGATCAAGGGGTATGGAGAGGAACAGGAACGGGGTACTGAGGGAATGATCAGCCATGATCTTATTGAGTGGTGGTGCAGGCTCGAAGTATCAAATGGCATATGCTGCGCCTATTTTCTATATTTCTATGTTAAGAATCAACACGGAATAGTTGCCTTCATTAGATGAGCCATAGAATATAAGATCTGGGAAGTTATGCTTCAAATGTGCAAAACTCTAGTTTGGCCACAGCGAGAGTATTACATGCTGTTCTGGTCACCATACGACAGGAAAGATCTGACTGCACTCGTGAAGATACAGGGTAGACTTAGGCGGATGGTGAATTTAGCTCTGAGTAAATATTGCATAGACTTGGTTTGTTTTCTTTGGAACAGAGGAGGCTAAGAGGTGTCCGTATTGAAGTGAATAAAATTATGACTAGACTCGATAGCGTGCATAGAAAGGATCGATTTCCCTTCGCAGAGTTGTCAACAACCAGGCTGCACAGATTTAAAATAATTGGTAGGAGGTTATAAAGGAGTTGAGGTGCAATGCTTTCACCCAGGGAGTGGTGAGAGTCTGGAAATCACTGCCTGAAAGGACTTTAGAGGGCGAAGCCCTCACCACTTTTAAAAAGTCCTTGAAGGTGCACTTGAATTCCAGTAATCTAAGAGGCTACGGACCAAGAGCTGGAAAGTGGCATGAGTCTGGATAGCTCGGATTTAAGTCCGAATTTAGGTCATGATCTGGTGTTTCCTCGGCCGCTCAGTGCATTTTGCAGCAAATCAATACTTCCGAGAAGGGAAACTGCGGCGCCTGCGCTTCCTATTACACAAGTGGCTCCAATCCCACCCACTTTCCTATTTAGTTCTCTTAGCTCACTGAGTCTGTTACACAGCAACAGGAGCAAGCCATCAAGCCTGTTACAGAAGGACAGTAGAATTCCATTAACCCCACGAGCCAGTTGCAAAGGACAAGAGTAAGCCATTCAGATACTTCGGCTTTTTATACAAGAAGAGTAGAACGCCATTCGGCCGCTCGTACCTGCTGCATAGATGACGAGGAGGCACTATTTCCTGTTACACAGATTTAGGATGAGGCCATTCAGCCGCACCGCACTGTTGCACAGGGAAAGGAGGAAGCCATTAACGCCTCAAATCTGAGCCTTAGGAGATGCAGAAGCCGATCAGTTCCTTGAGCTTGCTCTACAAGAAGAGCAAAAGTCAATTTAAATCCTAAAACATAGAAACATAGAAAATGGGAGCAGTAGTAGTCCATTCGGCCCTTCGAGTCTGCACCACCATTCAATATGATCATTCCGAATCCTCCATCTCAACACCATATTCACGTTTTTTCCCCATATCACTTGCTGTCTTTTGTGTCTAGAAATCTATCTCCATCTTAAATATATTCAGTGACTCGGGCTTCACAGCCTTCTGTGGTGGAGAATTCCACAGCTGCAGCTCACTCTGAGTGAAAATAAACCTCCTCTTCTACTTTCTAAACTTCCTACCCTGTATCCTGAGACTGTGACTCCTTGTTAAAACCTTCCCAATCATGTGAATCATCTTCTCTGCATCCAATCTATTCATCCTGTCAGAATTGTATAAGTTTCAATGAGATCTTCTCTCATTCTTATAAACTCTACTGAATACAGGGCTAGTCGACCCAATCTCTCCGCATACGACAGTCCTGCCATCCCAATAATCCGTCTGGTGAACCTTCGCTGCACTCCCTCTATGGCAAGTATATCATTTCTTGAGTTACGAAAACAAAACTGCACGCCATACTCCAGGTGCGATCTCACCAAGGCTCTGTATAACACATCGTTGCTCCTTTACTCAAATCCTTTTGCAATGAAGGCCAACATACCATCTGCCTTCCTAACTGCTTGCTGCACCTGCATGTATGCTTTCACATGACAGTTTTACAAAAACAACGGTCACTCTGCCCATCGATCCTGTTTCCTGTCCGTTAACCAATTTTCAATTCATGCTAGTAAATTACCCCCAATCCGATGTACTTTTATTTTTCACACTACATCTTACGTGGAACTTTATCAGAGGCCTTCTGAAATTCCAAATACATTCTATCCACTGGTTCTACCTTATGTTTTCTATCAGTTACATCCTCAAAAAACGCCAGTAGGATTGTCAAACATGATTTTCGTTTCATGAATTCATGTTGACTTTGTCTAATCCCTTTGATATTATGTAAGTGTGCTGTTATAAAATCCTTTATTATAGGCTCTCGCATTTTCCCTACAGCTGATGTTAGGCTAACCAGTCTGTAGTTGCTTGTTTTCTCTCTCCATCCATTTGTAAACAAAGGGGTTACATTTGCCACCATCCAGTCTTCAGGAACTGTTACATAAACTATGATTTTGGGAGGTTTTCAACCAATGCATGCACTCTTTCCATTGCAACCTCTTTTAGTACTCTTGGATGCAGATCTTGGATCTTGGATGGGGATTAATCGGCCTTCAGTCCCATTTGTTTCGTCAGCACTATTTTCTTACAAATAATCATTTCCTTTAATTGCTCTTGCGCACTAGACCTTTGGTTCGCAAGCATTTCTGGGATGTTACTTGTGTCCTCGTCCTTGAAGACAGAAACGAAGTATTTACTTAATTGTCCTGCCATTTCCTTGTTCCACATTATAAATTCTCCCGTGTCTGTCTGTAAAGGACCTACGATTGTCTTCACTAATCTTTTCCTTTTTATGAACTTGTAGAATCTACTACAGTCGGTGTTTATTTTCCTTGCGATTCCACTCTCATACTCTATTCTCGCCACTTAATCAATCTCTTGGCACTTTTTGGCTGAATTCTAAATTGTTCCCCATCCTCAGGCTTGCTACCTTTTCTGCCAACTTTGTATAACTCTTGTTTGAATCTAATACTATCCTTAATTTATTTTGTTAGCCATGGTTGGGCCAGTTTGTGTTTTTACACCAGAAAGGAAAGTATAACTCTCGCAATTCATGCATTCGTTCCTGAAATGTTAGCCGTTGTCCATCCACCAACATGACGTTTATTGACTCTTCCCAATCTATCACAGCCAATTCATTCCCCATACATTCGTAGTTTCCTTTACTTGGATTGAGGACCATAGATTCGGATTGGAATACTTCACTTTCCATCTTAATAAAGAATCCATCATATTATTGCCACTCTTCCCTAAAGGACCCCGGACAAAAAGATTGCTAAATAACCTTTTCTCATTAGATAATACCCAACCTAGGATATTCTTTACCCTAGTAGGCTCCGAAAATACAGGGCTAAAAAAACATCTCACACACATGCCAGGAATCAATCGGCCATATTATTATTACTTTAATTTATATGTAGTTTAAAGTCACCTTCGATGATGGTAGTACCCTTGTTACATGCAGCTCTAATTTCCTGTTAATATTATCCTCTACACTACCACAACTGATTGGAGGCCTAGAGACAACTCCCACCAATCTTTCTGCCCCTTCGTTCTCCTTCGTGCCACCCAGACTGAATCTACATCTTGACTTTCTGTGCCGTTAAACTTTCTCATTCTTGCGCTGATTTCATCCTTTACTAACAATGACACACAACCCGCTCTTCCTTTCTGCCTGTCCTTCTGAAATACCGGATATTGTTTGATATTCAGTTCCCAACCGTGGTCACCGTGCAGCCATATCTCTGTAATTGCAACGATATTGTATCCGTTTATATCTATTTGTGCTGTCAATTCTTCTACTTTATTACAGATGCTTCGTTCATTCAATGCTTTTAGATTTGTCGTTTTAAATCGTAACATTATTTTGTACTATAGCCCTATTTATCTCATCGCTTTTTTTCTTATTAGGATCCTTTTTGTTAGTGCCCCCTTTTGTATCTATGCTCTGTCCCTTCTTGACATAATGTGGTGAGATTACAACAATCACTTTCCGGCATTGCTTCCTTTTCATTTCTTTTTACCATTCTAGATTTCTCTGCACCACGAACTTCGCCCGCCACCCTTCGGCCCCACATCCTGAACCCCACTCCACTCTCGCCTTAATGGAACACGTTGCATAGGATTAGGACACGGCATTTCAGACCAACCGACCTGTTTTACAGGAACAGGTTGAGACTAATCAACCCCTCGAACCTGTTACATAGGAGTCGGAGGATGACATTCCATCCCTCAACCTGTTGCACAGGAACAGGAGGATTCATTCAGTCCCTCTAGCACATTACACAGGCGGAGGCCAATCATAATAGAATAATGGTTATGGCAATGGACTAGTAATCCAGTGAGAGAAAATCATAGCCCACCGCGAGAGTAGGGCAATTTATATTCAATTAAATGCATCATGAATTTTAAAAGTATTAGTAATGTTTACCATTGATACAACACACCCATCTCGTTCGATAGTCTCCTTTAGTGAAAGAAATCTGCCGTCCTTACTGGTCTGGGCCCAAATGTGGCTCCATATCCCGAGCAACGCGGTTGACTCTTAACTGCCCTCTGAAATGGCCTAGCAAGAAACTCAGTTGCATAAGATGGCTAACCATTACCTTCACAAGGGCAATTAGGGAAAGGCAAAAACGGTTGCCCTTGCTAGCATTATCCACATGCTAGAATGAATAAAATAAATACTAGGATCCCTAGATTATTAAACAGGAAAAAGAAGAACCGCAAGACAGGTCAGATAATGTGGAATCAGGAGACAACTAGATAAATGCATAGCTAGCTGGCTTCAAGAGAGAAAGCAGAGATTAGGGGGAAAAGTTAGCTTTTCATAGTGGCAGATAGTGGCTAGCGCTGTTCCACAAGGATCTGTGCTGGGACCACTGTTGTTTACAAGTTATATTAAAGACTTCGACCACGGAAACAAAACCTAATTTCTCAATTTGCGGATGACGCAAAATTAGTTGGATATTCAATACTGAGGATGACTGCAACAAATTCGGTCGCGCGAACCTGTTGCTTTGATGACGAGAAGGCAATGCCAAACCAACGAACCTGTTGCACAGAAATAGTAGAAGGCAATTGAGCCCATCCAATCTGTTACACAAGAACAGGAGAAGACCATTAGCTCCTTGCTAGCGATGTCCACATGCTTGAATGAATAAAATGAAACCATAGATTGTTGCATGGGAACAAGAAGAGCTGGAAAGTGGGCTTAGGTGGAATAGCTATTTGTCGGACATTGCGGACACAATGGGGTGAAGTGGCCTCCTTCCGAGCTGAAAAGATCCATCAGTCAATGACAAAACATCCCTTTCAAATAGAAACATGATAATTCGGGTCTGAAAGAGCATCCGTTTTGGATTGCAGAGCTT